>NW_026000240.1:25822625-25857714 GCF_001458135.2 Marmota marmota marmota | reverse complement strand
CGGCCGCTCCGTGCTCGGTGTATGCTCTGATAAGAGCAGACTCCAAGAAGCAGCCTCCGCAGGCTCCCCACGGCCCTGGGCAGGCGTCGGGCGCGACTCGGCCGCCCCGCGCTCGGTGCTCACTCTGATAAGAGCAGGCACTAAGAAGCTCCCAGGCACTGAGCCCGAGCAATCTGTCTGCAAGCCACAGGCGAATGGAAGCCTGAAATTACCTGTTCTATGGCTGAATGAGCTGCGGTCAGTCGAAAACAGGGATGGTGACGTCAGCTTTCCAACATGGTAGCTGCTGACCTCCTCTGTGGTCTGACCGGTGTGGAGAACCGAGATGGACCGCTTCCTTCCCCCGTCTCGAACCCAGAATTCAGCCCTGAGTACGGTGCTTGCACAGCTGGCAGAAACTGCAGCGCTGTATCCCTGCGTCGCTGTCTCCTCGTTTCCCAGCGCGTGCTGCAGACTCTAGCTGCGGGGCGATTTGCTGAATAAGCAGTGTTACCCTCCGTGCAACAAACCTCTCACGTTTGAGTCCCCGTAGCCGATCCTCGTGCGATGGAAATCCTTCCTCCAGGTTCCGGAGCACCCCACTATTGCTGGAAATTCCTAACAAGATAGCCTTTAGCCGTCCTGACTTGTCATACTCCCACACAGTGAAGCAGCACACAGGGGCAATGCACTCCCCTCGCCGCCATCTTCCCCAAAGGACTTTAAAAGAGCATACTACAGGGACATAACCACATCAATGTTTATTGCAGCACAATTCACAATAGCTAAACTGTGGAACCAACCTAGATGCCCTTCAGTAGACAGATAAAGAAAATGTGGTATACATACACAATGGACTATTACTCAGCATTAAAAGAGAATAAAATCAAGGCATTGATATATGGATGGCATTGGAGAAGATAATGCTAAGTGAAGTTAGCACATCCAAAAAAAACAAATGTTGAATGTTTTCTCTGGTGTAAGGAGGATGATTCATAGTGGGGTTGGGAGAGGGAGCTAGGGAAGATCAGACAAACTATAGATAGGGCAAAGGGGTGGGAGGAAAAGGGAGAGGGCATGCGGGTAAGAAAGATGGTGGAATGAGATGGACATCATTACCCTAAGTACACGTATGAAGATACCAGTGGTGTGAATATACTTTGTATACAACCAAAGATATGAAAAATTGTGCTGTATATGTGTAATATGAACTGTAATGCGTTCTGCTGTCATATATAACAAATTAGAATTTTAAAAAAGAAAAGAAGGAAAAAAGAGAATAAGGTTAAAGGACAGGAAGGAAAAGGACAGTCTTTCTGCAAACATGGGAATATAGAAGAAAGAAAATAGTAATATTTTCACTGAACTACCTATTCCAAATGACTTCCCAGCATACATATTCTCCTCATAGCTCTTTTCAAGAAGGTAGATTAATTGTTTGACACACTTCAAGTAAGTACTGAAAGTTTTTCTCAAGGTGTTTTATCGGGTCTGATAAATTCTGCTTTGTGATATCTGAAGTCACCTCTTTTCCTTCAGAAAATTATATAGAAAGAAGATAAGCTAATTCTTATCCACAAATATAGGAAGTAGGACAGTACCTCTTGCAAAATCCTGGTCCTCCACTTAAAAATCCATTGTGCATCAGTGTTTCATTTTAGTCATCCTCATGCCTCAGAGCACTGACACATGTTAATCTAGGTTCTAAACTGAAGCAAAGATGCAATACATTGGGTTTTAGCAGAGTTATCTCTCAGACAGTTGTTTTTTAGATAAGTTCAAGAAATTGACCCAGTATGTGTAATCATTCGGCTTTCCTTCTTAGACTTGGCACTCCCACCAAAATCCTGCCCCTGAGGCCTCCTCACATGTGTATACAAGATGGCAAAGCACCAAATGAAACCACAAATAATTCAATCTAAAGCCAAAGCCAATTCTAAATGATTTCTCTCAACAGAATTAACTGAATTTGCCAAATTCTCTGATTTTCTATAAACATAATTGCACTTCGTAATTTGTTGCAATACAGACACTGGGAGATAGAAGTGCTGAATTAATGGTACCATTTTTGTGACCTCTAGACTTTCTCCATTAAGAGCGAGTTAATTTCTCAACATGAGAAGATTCATTTTTTGTGCAGAATAATATCAGTAATAAACCCACAGCATAAGTGAGCAGTGTGTACAAATGGCTGCTATCAAACAGACATCTGATCACACCCTGGTTCAGCTAAATGCAATTTATGTCAAATGCATTAACAGAGGATGTTAAGGATATTTGATTTGTTTTGGCTTTGTAGGCAAATAGCATCATTTCTCAAGGATTTGGATATATATTTGTGACTAGGTAAAACTAATAAGTAGGAGTATTCACCTCAAGGATCATTTGTGGGATCTTGATGCAATTCTGGAAGAGATGGGCTTCACCACGGAGACACAGAGGGGATGGCTTGTCCTGGGAACTCCAGGTCTTCAAGAGGCCAGTGGACATGTGTTCTTTTTGAAGACTTCTCTTCATCCTTCAGGCTTACTCTGACTATGTGGGCAGCAGTTGAGCCACCCTTAAGATGGTGGCTTTTTTTTTTTTTTGCTGTAATTTTGACCTCAGTGTATTTGTAAGGCAGACTAACTGTGGCCCGATGGTCTTGCTGTTAAGTGCACCTTAGATGTTTTGTAGCTTCTTTCTGTTGTACACTGAGAAGTGGCCCCTGGTGCTGTCCAGGTGCTGACTGAGGGTCCATCCATTTCTCTGCCTAATGGAAGAAAAAGTAGGCCCAAATCTCCATCATGTCGAATTAGGCCCCAACTTTCTTAATAAAATTCCTATAGCACAATAATTAAAATCAAGAATCAATAAATGGGTTGAATTCAAACTAAAAAGCTTCTTCTCAGCAAAAGAAACAATCAGTGAGGTGAATAGAGAGCTTACATAATGGGTATCTTTACCATAAGTACATCAGATACAGCACTAATCTTTAGGATAGATAAAGCATTCAAAAACCTTAACTCCAAAAAAACAAATAACCCAATCAATAAATGGCCCAAGAAACTGAACAGACACTTCTTGGAAGAGGACAGAAACTTATTTTTAAAAAGTATTTTATTCAATACATATAAATAACACCTAAGCATGCCCCTCCATCCTTAAAGGTCATTGCCTCCAAGCTGGAGCTTGAGCTATTCAATATCTCAGCTGCATAGTTGAAAGTTCTATCAAGACAGCAGTTTACAGATGACACAAAATGTTATGATCAGAAACACTGATGGGGGTGTCATGCACCTTATTTACTATTAAATTGATCCTCTGATGACAGTATTACGTGGAGCCTGAGTCAGTGTATCAAAATCCATAACC
The DNA here is from genome assembly GCF_001458135.2 of Marmota marmota marmota. Classification (NCBI taxonomy): domain Eukaryota; kingdom Metazoa; phylum Chordata; class Mammalia; order Rodentia; family Sciuridae; genus Marmota; species Marmota marmota. The sequence continues at coordinate 25,854,381 of NW_026000240.1, read as the reverse complement.
CCTCAGATGGAGGTGCAGCTTGAAGTCAGACAGGAAAGGCAAACCTACACACAGTATAGTATTTATTCCTGTGAGAACCAACCTCTGGTTCTTCCGGGGGCGGGGTGGGGGGGTGGAGGAACTTAAGGAACCTAATGTATTCTACTTGCCTTCAAGTGGACATTAGTCTCTGCAAGGAAAGGTGTCTTGTCACATGCTCAGCATTAATGTCTATTAGGGGCAGGTTGATATTACATTGTTCAGTAACTAGATCAGCCTTGGTAAATGGAGATCTATGCTGCTGGGCCAATGGGTAGTCTCCACTTTGACCACAATGGCACTTTATTCATGTGCTCATTAAGCAGTTGACCAATGACAGAGGGTATTTAAAATCAATGGTCTAGGTCATTTTTCCTCCTCTATGGGATAACACTCTTTAGTGTTGGACAGCATATAATTCAAACAACTTCACAATTTTACCCTCTGCCGTATGTCCTTTTACATGCCTCTATTCAAGATGCCCTTGTTCTTCCAATATTTTCTTTCCAGAACCCTGACTCACTGGTCAGGCCACTTACCACTGCCCATGTTGTTAGTCTAACTTTCTTTATATAGAAAGTAAATATCCAGGTCCACCACTCAAGATACACCCATAATAAAATATTCTTTAACTACTATTTTTCAAGGCCACCCCTAAGTGAGGTTAAAGTGCAGTTACCATCCATTTTTGGCTGTACATATAAAGCCAACCCATCCATAAACCAGCTTGTTTGAGCTGGTTGGTTAACATGATTCCCCATACAGATCACAATTTTGACACAATGTGTTGTGGGCTAGGAGCCTGGGGTATCACTTTGCTTACATCTCCAACCCTACTCATTCATGTTCCCAGATGTAGCAGCTCCACATTACAATGGACTACTGGGACCACCCAACCTATGACTTGGTGGGTCTAATAAGACCCAGCTCATGATGGGCTGCTCCAGCCATATAGTCATATGGTGGCCCATAGTCAGATGGCATATCTTGTTCAGAGTCCAGCAGCACAACAGAAGTTGCTTTTTGAAAGGTAATTTCCACACAGCATCTTTCCCTATCACTTATATCCCTAACAACATAGGATCTGCCAGATGGTAGAGCCCAATATATAGATCCATATCCAACTTGGGGCTCCATTAAAGCTAGAAGCTTCTTACATCATTCAGTGTATATACCAAATAAGTCCCTCTAGATATGAAATATCCTGCCTCCAAAATCTAAAGAAATCCACCAAGTATTATGTTTCTTCCCTTTTAGTAGGAGATGGAGGATGGATGCAATAAACTTTTTACTTTGAATGGATGTCCCAGCAACCCCTAATCACTAGACTCCTAAATATTTGTTCAGGCATACAAGTCTTCTCAATCTTCACAGTGCTTTTTCTCCCACTGTTGGAGGGCATGCATCTACAAACCCTCCAGCTTGCTATCCAGTCTGATCAGCACAATGTCATTGAGGTGACAAACCATGTGATGTTCTGCAGAATGTCCAAATGGTCCAGATCTCTTCAGCACATATTATGGTAATGGTTGGGAGAGTTAAGCCTGAGGATTAGCTGGCAGTACAGACCTGATCATAGTTGTGCTGCAAAGGGCTGAAAAGGTTGAGTCTTTTTCTTCTACCTTGTTAAGTCATCTAATGAGAACTATTAGGAGAAGTGTTACCTCAGCTTTCTGCAGTGGAGGTCAACCCTAAAGAGACTGACAGCTGAAAGTCACCTTCTGACCATATTCCCCAATGTAACTGGGCAGCAAACCCTCCTTGATGAGGAATCTAGGTGGTGCATGTCCATGACTACCTCACAAAGGTCACCAACAACCATGCCCCATCTTCCTTTTATTTCATAGTAATAAATCTATAAGTTTTATGTGAACAGAACAAACACTACATTTCCCAGCCTAGCTTGCAGGACTCATATCCATATGGCCAAGTTCTGGTCAATGGAACATGGATGTAAGCTTCAATCTTCCTTAACAGATTACTGCTACTTACCCTTTTGCCATTTGCTTTCATTCTTTCCTCATTACTAATATGAATGCATACAAAATGTCAAAATGTGCTGTAGCCTTTTTTGGGAAATGAAGGGATTGTGGGAACCAAGGCCATGCATATGAGACCAACAGAGGAGAAGTCTTCAGGTCTCTGAGGACTTTGTGAAGCAGAGCTGCATACCATCTCCAGAATACCAATCTCTGTACCCTCAAGAGAAAAACATTCTACCTTGTGTCATTGTTATTTTGGTCTCTGTTTTTAATAGCCATAGGCATAGACTGTTCATAGATAATTATTGTTCACTTTGGAGAAGACTCGTCCATGGTATAGAAAACTATCTTGGATCTCTAGCTAAGATAATATTGCCTTCAAGTTAGATTCTCATCATAGTCCTCAGATTCTCAGGGTCTCAGCCAGGACTTCAATTAAAACCTTGGTTGGCTGTCCAGTGATGCCTGCCTGAGAGGCAGTGTGGGTGCCTTCAACCCTCGTCATTCTGGGCTCCCTACCTAATCTCCCCTTGAGACTCTGCCTTTTCCTTACAATGCCCTAGTTTTCTGATGTTGCTCTGGCAACAGTGTCTTCTAAATCATCACAATTTACTTCACCTGTGGTGGATGTGCCAGGATTTCCTTTTTGGGAACACAAAAAATAAGTCAAACACTTTTCTTTTTTGTCAGTGACATTCTTTTTTATCTAGTATAAATTGTTTAAGTTCTAATGCCTAACATGCCTGATTTTCTGAGTTATAGTGGCATTTTAAATTATTGACCTTAAACTTTGAGTCAGGTTTCATGTCCAAAGCTACTATTCATAGATTATGTGGCCTAGAGGAAACAATTTCTCCTCCCTCCTCCCTGAGACTCAGTTTCCTCCTCTGTTAAGTGATCACCAATTTTAGCAGGTCATCTCTAGTGCTCCCTTTCTGGGGAAAGCAAGATGCTTGTCCTACAGTATCAATGAGTGGCTACTTCCCTCTAGTGGTTGTAAGACGATTTGCTTTCCACCAAGAAAGCCAGAGGCCTGATTGCTTGCTTCCTGGGAACTAGAAATCTTTTTGGACCTCTCAACTGAGTAACAGACAAGCTTCATTTTCACATATGGTTAGAGAAAACTAGTAAAAGTGAAGGAATTAGAAGAAATATTTTGCTATCTTAAAGCATAGAATAAAAAATTCAAAACTGTCATCACAAACTTGACAATACCTTAAAAGTTAGTGACTTAAAAATAACCAAAATTGGAGGGTTGACTCTGTGCCCTTTGTAATATTTCTGAATACTCTCTGGTAGATCCAGCATGAGTCAAGATTTGGAGAACTTATTACTTTACAGTGTCACCTGCATCACCCACTTCCACAATCCTCACCTCCTAGCTCATGTTCTGGTACTTAGGAGGTTCAAGGTCAAGTTTAAAGAATGGGTAAATTAATTCACATAGTTGCATTGTCAGATGGCTCATCCCACAGAAGGAATATTAACAGTTGATACTTAACAAGTTCTTAACCGTGTAATGGGCACAATTCAAAGCATTTACTATGCATTCACTCATTCACTTCTCATGACAACCCCATGAATCATTATCTTTGCTTCTTTTCAGATAAGGGAATTTGCTCAGACTTCTTATAGGATCGCACACATTCCCTACCTGAAGTCAGGCATAACTGCCTGACTCTAGTGGGCCAATGAAGTGCGACTGGGAAGTGGCCTTGGTTCAAGCCCACATAACTTTGAGATCCATGTGACCTCAGGGACATCACTCAATTTTTCTTCATTTCAGCTTCTAACTGTGGGATTTGGGATAGCTTTCTAAATTTCCCTGTGCTTTTTCTTCTTTTTTTTTTTTCACTTGTAAAGTGAGAGCAACAAGACTACTTCACCTGGATTTATCAGAACTGAATGAGATAGTCTTATGTAAAGCACCTACAAGTGTAGACAGTCAATAAATATTAATCATGTCTTGCATAAAATCATCAGAATTTTAAGGAGATCCATGCCCTTATGTTATAAATATTTTTTGAAGTTATTTAGAGGTCAAAGAATGGATTTCTTTTCCTTTTTTGAGGGGAGAGCAAAATCAATACCTTATTACTGAAATACTTAGTTTCTTGTTTTCTCCCACATTTTTATTGGTGCATTATATCTGCACGAGGATGATATCTTTCTTACATAATCATGCATGTATACAATATAGCAATATAATTTGGTCCATATTACTCCATAGCACTTCTCCGCTCCCCCCCCCCCGACTCACACCCCTTTGTCCCTTTCCTCTACTGATCTTTGAGTGTCATGAGATTCTCCTCACCTTTCTTTTCCCTTTTCCACTCTAATGTCTACATATGAGAGAAAACATATGACCCTTCACCATCTGAGTTTGGCTTATTTTGCTTAACATAATTGTCTCTAGTTCCATCCATTTTTCCTGTGAATGCATAATTTCATTTTTCTTTATAGCTAAATAAAACTCTGTGTGTGTGTGTGTGTGTGTGTGTGTATCACATTTTCTTTGTCCATTCACCCATTGACAGACACCTGGGCTGGTCCTATAGTTTAGCTATTGTGAATTGTGCTGCTATAAACAGGGGCATGCATGTATCACTGTACTATGATGACTTTATAAAAATACCAAGAACTGGTATAGCTGGGGCTATGGTGGTTCCATGCCTAGTCTTTTGAGGGATCTCCATACTGATTTCCATAGTGGTTGAACTAATTTACAATCACAACAATAGTATTCTCCACATTCTCTTAGCATTTATTATTTGTATTTTTGATGACTGCCGTTGTAACTGGCATGAGATGAATCTCAGCATAGTTTTGATTTGAATTTCCCTAACTGCTAATGATGTTGAACATTTGTATGTGTGTATGAACATTTGGCCATTTGTATATCTTTGTATGATAAGTGTCTCTTTAGTTCATTTGCCCATTTATTAACTGTTTTTTTTATTTTGGGGTGAAAACATTTTTTTAATTCTTCATAGATTCTAGATATTAATCTTCTGTGAAAGAGTAGCTAACAAAGATTTTATCTCATTCTGTAGGTTCTCTCTTCAGAGTTGTTTTCTTTTGCTGTGAACAAGCTTTTTAAAAATTGATACCATCCATTTATTAACCATTGACATCAGTTCCTGAACTTTAGGAGTCTATTGAGACAGTCATTGCCTGTGCTTATAGGCTGAAGTGTTGACCCTATGTTTTCTTCTAGGAGTTGCATAGTTTCTGGACTAATTCCTAGGTCTTTGATCCATTTTGAGTTGCTTTTAGGGCAGGGCAAGAGATAAGGGTCTGGTCTCATTCTTTTACATATGGATAATCAGTTTTCCCAGCATAATTTGTTAAAACGGCTGTCTTTTCTTCAATGTGTGTTTGGGCACCTTTGTCAAGGATCAGATGATGGTAAATGTGTGGATTTGTCTTTGTATCTTCTGTTCTGTACCACTGGTCTATGTATCTGTTTTTATGCCAGTACCATGCAGTTTTTGTTACTATATCTCTGTAGTGCAATTTAAAGTTAGATATTGTAATGCTTCAGGCATTGCTTTTTTTTTTTTTTTTTTTTTTTTTGGCTTGGACTTGTTTTGGCTATTCAGAGTCTTTTAGTCTTCCCAATGAATCTTAGGAGTGTTTTTTCTAGTTCTGTGAAGAATGGTATTGGCATATTGATGGAGATTGCACTGAATCTATATATTAATTTTGGTAGTATGGACATTTTAACAGTATTAATTCTGCCTATCCATGAATATGGGAGGTCTTTCCATCTTCTGAGGTCTCCTTCAATTTCTTTTTTCAATGTTCTGTAGTTTTCATTGTAGAAGTCTTTCACCTTCTTGGTTAGATTTATTCCTAGGGTTTTGTTTTTGGTTTTAGTTTTGGTTTGAGGCTATTATTAATGGGATTGTTTGCCTGATTTTTTTTTAACAAATTCACTTTTTTTATACCTTTATTCTATTTAGTATTTATATGTGGTGCTGAGGATCGAACCCAGGGCCTTGCATGTGCAAGGCGAGCACTCTACCACTGAGCCATAACCCCAGCCCTGTTTGCCTGATTTCGTACACAGCATATTCATTATTGGTGTACAGGAAAACAAAGAAGGGGTTTCTATGGCATGAATAGAGAGCACAGGAAAGACCCAGTGCAGAATGCATACTTAATTTGAAACAAGTGTGGGCGTTCCTCCAGACTTGACAAAACTGTCGGTAGCTGCCCAGCTATACTTTTGGAAATGCAGCATCAGTCCTACCCTAGGTTGGGAATGTGCTAAGGAGACGGGGATACAAAATATGACTGGGAGAGGAAAAAAGAGAGCATTTACCCCAAGCATCTTTCAGAACCATGGACACTTCCACCATCGATTAGAGACAGAAAGAAACAAGGGAGTAGCATAAACCAGAATCCCCCGGACACATAACTATTTATTCCTGACACTTTGGGAATGGTTAAGCAGCACCATCTTGTCTGTTGCAGCCCAGCCTAGCCCAGTAGTAGATGCATGAGTGGTAGGCCCCAAAACTGCTGAATTTCAATCCCCCAGGACTTGTGTTTCACATTGTACCCATCAGCCCTGAAGAAGCACTTCACTGGCATCTGAAAATTGGTAAGAACAAAGTGGCAGCACTAAACTCCATGGTGAAGCAGGCACTTTGGCCCACAGAGATCCTTATATGCAGCTGAGCCAGCATTTTAATCTTCAAAGGGAGTGATCAGGGACTTCACATTGGCAGAGTCCATTGCTGGCAGAACCTAGTTATATCAGCTTATTGCTGTGGGAATAAGATGGCAGTGGCTGCCTGCAGCCTAGATGAGGGGGGACCCTGACAAGGTGTGTGACAAGGTGTGTGTCCCTACCACGGAGATGAGACCTGACACTTTTCCCCTGCCTATTAGTGGATTGTTGGATGTGGTGCCCCATGGTTTATCTTAGTACCTGCCTTGTCATTGACCCTCAAAAAGTGTCCCTGGGAATGCTACTAATAATCACAGCTACCACTTAAAACCCCCTATAGTAGGAACTTTACATTACTTCCTTTAAATGTCACTGCAGTTGGCTCTTTCATCTTCCAGATAGGAAAACTGAGGTTCTGTAAGGTTAAGTAACTTCCTATATCAACAGCCACTGAGTGGTAAAGTAATTCGAAACTTATGTTCTTAACTACTGTATCTGAAATAACACCTTTGCTGAAAATTCCCCATGGTTATGGGTCCAGGAAAGAAACTGTCTTTCCCCAACCAGACACCAGGAGGCACTGAAAGTCTGAGAAACAGCCTTACCTTTCAGAGACATGGCAGAACCTTTTATCAGAGAAGTTTGGGAAATCATGGAGTAGAAGCTTGAGGATGATCTTTCTGGTTTTGTGGCTGGGGCTTTGGAATGGACTCAGGATTAGTAGTTGTATGATAGTAGCAGCAGCTTTACATGTATTAACTATTTTATCTTGTCTACAACTCCATGCAAATGATGCTATTATCATTCCCATTTCACAGAAAAAGAAACTAAATTACAGGTAGTTTTTAAAACTTGCCCAGACCACACCACTGTGCTGGGATTTAAACCCAAGCAGTCTGGCCCCAGAGCCTGCAGACACACTACACTCTGTGTAACATGGGATAGCAGTGGAGATCTGCCCACAGAGCCAGGACATGCAGAGGCAGTTTGGAGGACCCATTATAAGGCATGGCTTGTGCAGGAGACTTGTACATTTTACATTGGTTTCCTCACTGATACTGTAACAAAATACCACAAACTTCATTATTGAAATCTATACTTATTTCTCATCTTGCAGTTGCAGGTCAGAAGTCAAGTATAGTATGGCTGAGGTCCCTGTTCAAGTTATCACCAGGCATCAACTGGGAAATTGTGGTTTTTACAAGGAATTCAGGGGCTCTCTCAAGCTCACTGGTATTAGCAGAATTCAGCCACTAGTGGTGGTAGGACCAAAGTTCCATTTCTTCAACACAAGGCACCATTCATCAGCACCTAGCAACAGCACAACCCAGTCTTTTCATGCTTTGAGAATCCCTCTCTGACTTTCCCTGAAACATCTCTGACTCATTCTGACCTTTCTGTGCCACCAGAAAGTTCTCTGCATTAAGAACTCACGTGATTACATTAGGGCCACTTGAATAAGCCAGGAGCATCTCCCTCTTTAAAGGTCCATTAATTAGTAATCTTAATTATATTTGCAAGGGATGGAAGTAATAACCAAAATTCTCCACATCACTCCCTTTTCCCCATGTGTGGATGCCTATGTTTTGAAAAGGGAATCCAGTGTAAGCCTCATTTACTAATGACCATTACCTCCACTATCATCTCTGCAAGGGCCAGGAGAGTGTATTGTGTGTGCGTCGTATTTCCACACCAGCACAATGGCCAGCATATAGTAAATGCTCAGCAAATACCTGCTGACTGCATGACTGCCTGACTCTAACAACCACCAGTAATTTACTAACCATCATTTGCATCTGGCAGATGAGAGAGAAAATAATTTACCCCCATCTATAAGCATTTGCATTTTCTTCTTTTCTCACATCGGGGGGAAAAAAAGATATGTTCTTTTTAAAAGGAATTTAAAGCATTGGCAATCAGGCCTTAGTGGCTGGAGTACTCTAAATCACACCTTGACAATTTTTCTCCATGAGTTAATTCTGCCCATTTTTCTTGAAGAGGCATGCCAGCCTACATCTTCTGAAGATGGTAAAATAAGATGGTGGAATTAATTCTAACATGAACTGTGATTCATGTAAAAGGTTAATTCATCATTTAAATTGTTGATGTTATAAGAATTTTTAAATACCATCCTAAAGTAAAAAAATAAAAAAGATGAAAAATGAGTAAAAAAAAAAGATATATCATGAAAAAATTACCAAAAAAACCAAACCTCTAGGTAATCAGTATTAACTGCATCAAAAAGACTCTAAGATTAGTAGAATTGATAAAAATAAAGAAGAACATGACATAATAAGAAGAAGAATATTGAAGCAAAATATAATGATGAAAGCTACTCACCTAACAGCATGGGCTCTGGGGGGAGGAGGTTGTATTTTCCAAGTCTGTCCACAAAACATCTCCCATCCCACATTCTCCTCTGTGGTGTGACTCTGATACTCCCCAAGAAGAGGTACTGTCTATTTCCCTTATCTTGAATCTGAGTTGAAATCATAAGATGCAGCAGAAATGATGCTGAGACTGCAAGGGGCAGAGCCAGAGGCAAACTTGAGTGTCCACCCAGGCTTCTGGGAATGCTTGCTCTCCCGATATGCCCGGTGGGTGCTCCTCTCAGACTCTGACCACCACGCTGTGTGAAGGCCAAGCCTTTGGAAGAGATATGTGCAATCCCAGTCTTTGAGTCATCTCAGCTCAGGCCCTAGACACACAAGCAGTGTACCAGTGATTCCAGTACCCTGTCACTCAAGACACCCCCAGCTATATTTGCATCTTCCCAGCAGAGGCCCCACAGGTGACAAAACAGAGACAAGCCATCCATGCTGTTCTCTGCTCAAATTCTTGACTCAGAATCCATGAACATAATGAAAATGGTGGTTACGTAATACCATGTAGGTATGCTACATCAATAACCAAAATAGGCTCAAAAACTGAGGTCACAAACCAACTCAATAGGCTCAGTGTGTACAAACTAAAAAATTATAAAATTACAAGGGAAATTAAAGAATCTCTAAGCATAGCTCTACAATAGATCAACAATGATAGATCAAGCAAATGAAAAGTGTAAAAATAAGGAACACAATTAGTAAACTGATCTAATCTGAACCCACAAAATAAATAATGCATATTCTTTACAGCATCTTTCAGATGCTACATTAACTTTTTTAACTATTGTGAAAGAAAGAGTGAACTTGACCCTATATCTCTTTATCAGGTCACAAAAGACATCTCAAATAATTTCAAAGAATCATCAATAAAAGAGACATTTCTTAATATAACACTATTAAATCAGAAATGAATAATATGCTGGCAACATATAAAATATACTATGGTAAAGTATATAAACTTTGTGTATACAAATGCATCACTGAATAATTCACTGCTTAAAGTGGAATTCAAAATAGAAAATAAAAAATATCTAGAACTGAACAACAACAAAAGTGCTACCTGGAAATTTTGTAAAATGAAGCTGGGTTACTATTTAGAGGCTGATTTAAAACTTTTAATCCATTCTTTTTAATTGTAGGAAAATTCAAACATGTACAAAATAGAGAGAAGAGTGTAATAATCCTCTTCTGTTCACTCATCTTCAACCATTATCAACACTTGACTATCTTGAATTATTTTGGAGCAAAAGGTATCATACATTTCATCCATAAATTCTTTAGTGTATATCTCTAAAAGATGCACCCATCCCCTTTTTAACTAAACAACTCTATCATTACAACAAATAATAATTCCCTAATAATTTGAATATAGTTTGTTTGAATCAGGATTCCAAGAAAAATTTATTTATTGCATTTAATTTATATGCCTTTCAGATATCTTTTAATCTGTAAATTCCACTCCTTTCCTTCTTTCTCTTCTCTCCCCACCCTCTCCTTGCTAATTATTTGTTGGAATCTAATGTTTTTCCTATAGACGTTTGCACAATCTGGGTTTTATTGATTCCACCCCCATGGAATTGGAAGTGTCCCTCTGTTCATGGCACTTCCCATAAACTATTGGTTAGATGCTGGGGTGCAATTCGATCAAGGTTGCATTTGGGGCAAGAATAATTCATAGGTGGTGGCAGATCCTTCCTACTGCATCAATCTGACAAGCTTTTGCAGTCATGGGGGATCCTTGTCTAACTCTGTATGCTCATTAAGGATGGCAAAGTGGTGCTATCCTAAGTCTATCATTATTCATTAACTAAAATTATTTCAAAAAGAGCCCTCCCTCATCAACTACTTAGATTCTTTGAAGTATAGTCTGTATAGGAAAAACAGGATAAATTCTGACATTCTCCTTTGTTTAAGAGTTTTTAGAATAATGAGTTAATATACTAACATCAAGCATTGCCAAGAGGAATATTTTTAGTGTCGTTATGAGCTCATAGATTTTAATATACATGATGTATTTCAATCCTCTGCAGATATTATTCTTTTTCATGGTCATATTGTCCCATCTTTGGTCAGGGAGAATGAACCCCTTTAATTAGACGTCAGGGTCCTATTGTTATGACCCTGGTAGTCTTTGATTGCTTCTTTGTTATCTATTGTGACAGATGTTCCAGGCTCATTTTGTATATTTTCTGCCCCAGATCTGGACTCAGCCATTCTCCAAAAGGCACTAGTTCCTTTCACTTTTTAATGGACAGATTGGAAATAAATTAGTTATATAGTCATTTCAAGAACCTAGAAATGGAAAATTTTTCATAAAAGAAATGGGAGGAAATAGTAAAGTGAAGAACAGAAATTAAGAACTAAAAGATGGATCCTTGCAAAACTAATAAGATTAGCATAATAATAACAGATAAACCTTTAACTAGACCGAGCAAGAGGGAAAAGGCAGAAATAAGCAATGTTACAGAGGAACAAAAAGAAGACAATGCTCTATCTATAGTAGATAAAAAATCATAATTTCATACTAGTGATCATTTAATATCAATAACATGGTAAACAGATATATTAGGAAAGTTCCTAAGAAAAATCTAAAAAGCAAATTAAATAAAATTAGAAATACTGAAGAAATCCAAAACCATGAGAGAAATTGAATGGGAAATTAAGATTTACTCCCCAGGACCCAGAGGAATAGGTCAGGCTTGTCTGCCACTATCACCCCAGTGACTAAAAGAGGGCCTAGCTTGGCACAATCACACAATAAATAAATAGGTTCTAAGTCAATTGTCTTGAATATAAATAAACTCTTTCAAAGAAAGGACAAATATGGAAATTAACTCATGGACAGGTGTAAGTAAATTCTCAGTGTTAAAATGAGGGAAGGAAGAAAGGTGGGAAAGAAGTAGAAAAGTGGGAGAAAGGGAAGGATTCATAGATTAATCTCTCTTTAAAAATCCTTAGGTAAAATGTCACCAAACTGAATTCATGACAAAGTAGGGCATATTTGAGGAAGACAAGGAGCTCCATCAATAGAATAAACCATAATGTTAGATTAAATGAGAAAAACTATGTGATTATCTCAGCAAATACAGGAAAAGATATGACAAGGTCCAAGTTTTTCAGGATTAAAAGTAACTTTCAGCAAACTGGAAACAAAACAATGTCTTCAACGTGAGACAGGGAATTTATTAAAACCTAAAACAAATAATATACTTAATAGTGAAACATTAGAAACATTGTCCCTTTAAGAACAATGCAAAATTGATACATCATTGCTTCAGTTCACTATTGTACTGAATATCAGAAATTCCCTTCTAACAGAAACATAAGAATTGAAAACTGGAAATTAAACTGTCTTTATTTGCAAATAAGAGAATTCCAAAGGACTGGGGGGTATAGTTCAGTCGTAGAGCATTTGCCTAGCATGCTTGAGGCCCTGTGTTTGATCCACAGCATAGCAAAAAGAAAAGAGAACCAGCTAACTCTCTGGAGAAAAAAATCTGCATATAAAAATCAATTGAAATTCTGTGTAATAATAATTGATTAGAAAAGATAAGAAAATATCCCATTCATAACATCAGAATATAAAAATCTACAAGGAGCCTTGGAATAAATATATACTTTATGGGAAGAAATTACAAAATATTATTGAAGTACATAAAGGGATATGTGAATAAATAGAGAATACTCTCCATTCATAGAAAGAAATATTTACTATCATAGAGATGTCAAGTCTTGCCCAAAGTAACCTCTAAATTTAATGCAATTCCAATCAATGTCCAATCAATATTCTAACAGAGGTCTTATTTATGGAATCTAATAAGCTCATCCTTAAATTCACAGAGAAGAGCAAAGAGCCAAGAAAGTCAATGGCTATTGTGGAGAAGAGGAACAGGTGTGTCTGAGGAACCAAAGGGGGAGGGGAGCAGGTCCTGGTGCTACTAGACGTCAGACTTTCTATAAAGCCACCATAACCAAGAAAGAGTGGTACTGGTGCCACAATGGATAAAGAATTCCAACTCTGCCACTTATTAGTTATGTAACCAAGGGCAAAATCCTCTGAACAACTTCTCTAAAGCCATTTGGAAATTTACTTGTTTTTTTTTATTGATTTTATTTTTTTAAATACACGACAGCAGAATGCATTACAATTCTTATTACACATATAGAGCACAATTTTCCATATCTTTGTATATAAAGTATGTTCACGCCAATTCATGTCTTTATACAGGTACTTTGTTGGGTTTTTTTTGCATTACAATTCTTACTACACATATACACCACAATTTTTCCTATCTCTGTATATAAAGTATGTTGGCACCCAATTCATGTCTTCATACATGTACTTTGGATAATGATGTCCATCACATTCCACCATCCTTGCTAATCCCCTGCCCCCTCCCTTTCCCTCCCACCCCTCTTCTCTATCTAGAATTCATCTATTCCTCCCAAGCTCCCGCTCCCTACCTCACTATGAATCAGCCTCCTTATATCAGAGAAAACATTCAGCATTTATTTTGGGGGGAATTGGCTAACTTCACTTAGCATTATCTTCTCCAACGCCCTCCATTTACCTGCAAATGCCATGATTTTATTCTCTTTTATTGCTGAGTAATATTCCATTGTGTATATATGCCACATTTTTTATCCATTTGTCCACTGAAGGACATCTAGGTTGGCTCCACAGTTTATCTATTGTGAATTGTGCTGCTATAAACATTGATGTTGCTGTGTCCCTGTGGTATGCTGTTTTTACGTCCTCTGGATATAGACCAAGAGAGGGATAGCTGGGTCAAATGGTGGTTCCATTCCCAGATTTCCAAGGAATCTCCATACTGCTTTCCATATTGGCTGCACCAATTTGCAGCCCCACCAGCAATATATGAGTGTGCCTTTTTCCCCACATCCTCTCCAACACTTGTTGTTTGTATTCTTGATAGCTGCCATTCTGACTGGAGTGAGATGATATATTAGGGCAATTTTGATTTGCATTTCTCTAATTGCTAGAGATGATGATTATTTTTTCATATATTTGTTGATTGATTGTATATCCTCTTCTGAGAAGTGTCTGTTCATGTCCTTGGCCCATTTGTTGATTGGGTTATTTGGGTGGGTTTTTGTTTGTTTGTTTGTTTTGTTTTGTTTTGTTTTGGTGCTTAGCTTTTTGAGTTCTTTATATACTCTAGAGATTAGTGCTCTATCTGATGTGTGAGGGGTAAAAATTAGCTCCCACAATGTAGGCTCTCTGTTCACCTCACAGATTGTTTCTCTTGTGGAGAAGAAACTTTTTAGTTTGATTCCATCCCATTTATTGAAATATCTCTATCATAGGTCCGTTAAGTAAACTATATAAATCACTGGTCAATTCAGTAGGAAATAGTAGGAACAAAAACGGGTGGATATGTCTAATATTAATTATTAAAAATATTAATTAAGCTGTAACAAGCCTAATTAAAAATATTAAATGGGAAAACCCCACTTCAAAAAGTTTTGGTCTCACCCAATCTTCAGGGCCTTCTCTGCTCTACTGTTAGCCCCGCGTAACCTATATTTAAAAGAAATAAAAAATTGGGCTGGGGTTGTGGCTCAGCGTTAGAGTACTCACCTAGCACATGTGAGGCCCTGGGTTCAATCCTCAGCACCACATATAAATAAATAAATAAATAAATAAATAAATGTATTGTGTCCAACTACAACTAAAAAATAAATATTAAAAAACAGAAAAGAAATTGGTGGCTCCTGACCCTCCCCTCCTCACTGCTGCTGTGTCTTGACCAGCATTCTTATTTCTGATGCTGGTTTGCACCAGATGCAATCCCTCTCCCCACTGAGAATTCAGAGGTCCTCAACGGTTTCCTTGACCTGGATGCTACCTATCCACCCAAATACACACAGCTCAGTAAAAATCTCAGTCCTTTCCCCGACTCTGGTGACAGCCCACATAGGAGAAGAATATGCACCCCACCTGCTCAGTGGATATGGGCTAATAAAATATTGAGGGTATCTCACTTTAATTAGAAATAACTTTTTAATTCTAGAAGGTATTATATGAATCCTCAACAGTAGTTATAGGTAATTTGACTTGATTTGTTTGCTTAGGTTTATTTCACAAATTTTCTATCCCACAAGTAACACACTTTATAAGCATAAAAAATTAGAGGCATGTTAGAGGTATAAACAATGTTAAATGGTATGTTTTATTTCATTTTTAATGGAAAAGATATATTGCAATAGTACGTCTCCTCTTTGAAGGAAAAGGCAATAGTTTCAGCTGAGTTTCTTGGGCAGGGCCTGGTCTCTACCATCAGGTCCCAGATTTCAATATTGTCGTTGTCTCCCACTAAGACATAATTTTCCTTATAGGTGTCATAATTAGGTCAGAGAAACTAGGGACTTTGTTACTTGGTAACAAAATTTATAAATTATTTCTTTTGATTGTGTGATTTTATAATTTATTACATGTGACATACTTGCCTTCAACAGCATAAAACCAAATTGAGATTATTAATCCAGGATATGAGTTGAAGCAATATGGCCAGTAATGAGATGAAAACTTATACTGCTTCTTTGAGCCCAAGAAGTATTGCAATTCTGATCCCAATTTAAGTTGGTGAACAGAAATTATAAACAGTCCTGATTGGAATCTCTAGACCTCAGATTTTCCCAACCGTTTTCTACACCACTACATAGGTGACACAAGATGTCTCCATGAAGTTCATTCTCACAAGAACATGCTGTAATCATGGTTAGCCACGAAATAAAATAGGCCATCGTTTATGCATGGTTCTTAATAATTCCTTTCTCTTTTCCTCAAGAAATAACACCAAAGACAGACCTTAAGTGGGTGTGTTATTTAGGGCTCTTCCAAGGAATAGAGCCAATAGAATGTGTATATAAGATAGAATATGATATATGTGTATATAAGATAGGATAGGATATATGATATATATTCATATAAATTCATAATATAATTCATATATGATACACATCTTGTTTGTTTGTTTATTTATTTATTTATTTATTTATTTATTTATTTATTTTCAGTCCTACTATGGCCTTCTATAAGCTGAAGAGACTAAGAAACCAGTAGCTAGCTGATCAGGCCAAGAATCTGGAGTCTTAGAACAAGAGGGGTCAATGCAGGCTCCATCAGAGGCTGAAGGCCTGGAAGCTCCTGAGACAGTCACTGGTGCAAAAGCTGAAGAATCTGGAATCTGATGTCTGCAGACAGTAGTAGCAACAAAAACAAAAAATAATGCACCCACTCAAAAAGAGTGGAGGCTGCCCAGGCATCTGAGTTTTCCCTTCTCCCACTTTTTCATTGATGTTCCATGGGGCTCCCAGCCTATCAGACAGTGCTGCCACCATTCAGGGTAGGTTTTCTCTACTCAGCTTACTGACCCACCTGCCAATCATTGCTGGAAACACAGACACACCCAGAAGTCTGCTTCACTAATGTTCTTGGCATCTCTCAATCCAGTCAAGTTTACAACCAAGGTTAACCATCACAAGGGGACATCCTGAAACTTCTCTAGTTTTTAAGCTCATTAAATTGCTCAAAACTCACAGGTTTCTTACACCAACTCATCACTGTCATAAGACAACACCTGAGTCTCGCTGTAAAGACTGAGCCTCAGGCAGAAGCTCTTTAGTGATACTACCTTCTGAGGAGAGGAACACTCTTCCCAGTAGTCAAGAACATCTCAGGCCTCCCAAGGAAGCACCTAGAATCATCTCTCTCTCCCAACCCATGATGGTGGTGGTAGAATTCTAGCATGCACTGTAGATTTTATTGCACATTCACCTTTCATCCCAATGTATAAATTTAATAGAACTAATTCTTAAGACTAGGAATTTTTAAAATCCTTTCTGAGTTGAGTGAAGGTTTTCCTGGTAAAACAGGAAGCAGGAATCTTTTGGTTCAGTGGCACTTTTAAAAAGAAGTTTAATTGAAGTCTGAAATGTTGCATAAATGGAAGATATAAGTTTTAATTGAAAAATAATTATAACCACTTAATCATTTTTAAATGAGGGCTGTAATTGCAGTCAGCACACAATAGCCACATACAGACACTGAGATTTCCGCAATAAAGCAGGGATGGTACAGCTTGATTTGCTAATAGCACTTCCACTTCTCCTCCCTTTTGTCTCAAAGATTAATTCAGGCAAGGGCTATTAGTGCTGTTAATTGGTTCTGCAATTTAGACCTTGTGCCTGTGAATGAATGACTGATGCAGTCGCTCAGCCAATAAATGGGAGCACTTCGTCAATGCTTCCCATTGTCCAGGAGGGCATCATTCTGGCTGCCCAGCCTCCCTCCCCTAGCCCTGGGGGACAAAAGGCCCAGTGCCTCTTCTAGGTCACAGTTTCAGAAGGACCTATGATAGGTTGGCAAGATGCCTTTGAAATGAGGCCGACTTGAATCTGGTGGATATCCCACTAGCACTCTGCCTTCTCACCCTCTTCTTGCTCTGCTAGAAGGCTGTGAAGGAGCAGGAAGGCCCAGTTGTCATGAAGCTTGGCAAAAGGAAGCACCAACTGTAATATTAGCTTGAAGATAAATATACCCCAGAGCTCAGGGAGAAAACCTTCTTTAATTGCTGCAGCACCTTCTTGGCATGGGCAACTATACCCCAGGGAGGCTTTGGAGAGTTATCAGGCCCAGAGGAGAGCCATGCAGATTGTGCCCCCCTCCCCCCCACCAAAAAAAAAAAAACCCTGGAGATAATCACAGGCTAAAACATCACCACAGAGGCATCTTGATTGAAGACCCCTACTCAACAGCATCATTTGCAAAGCTACGCTGGATTTCACAATTGAAAAAACTGTCATGACTCCGTGAGACAGCCCCCCCTCACAACTGCATCTCCTCCCTCTCTGCCACACACATTCAGGTCAATGCTCTTCTGAATGAAGATATTAAGAATCAAGGACCTGCCTGCTGGATTAGCTCTTTGGAGCATCCTCAAGTTAGAAATAGAAAAAGAAGATAAGGGTGTGGCATTCCCCAAATGAAGGGAGGGTGGTTAGAATGAAAAGGGCCTCTGGGACCCACTTGACATTGAACATGGACAATCCCTGAACTCTGTGAACTCTATGCAGACTGTGCTTTGGGGTTGCACATTCATGCCTCTGCTCAGGGGCGCCATATTCATCTAGTTCCCATTCATGAAGTGAATCTTAATTCCAAAAGAAGTGTTTGCAACGTCTTTTTCTATTCATACAAGAAAGACTGCACCATATGGGAAGGAAATCCAGTGCCAATGTAAGAGTGAAAAGGAAAGCTAAAGCACTGAGAGGCCGTTTCCAGAATAATAAGTTATGAGTATGGATCCCCAGACACAGACTCAGGTGTACAAGAAAATAAGCACTCACGCTTTGATAACTAAGGATAAATTTTACTTTTGAGCCCCATTCTGCTCAATGACAGAAACTGGGCCTTCTTTCTATGTTTTCCTACAATCTCCAGAATTAATAAGGTACCAAGATATCAGGGATGCATCATATGTAGAGAATTTAAAGGTGATAATCATATTCACTAAACGTATGCTTTTTATTATCATTAAATGGCCTTTCCATGTGTTGCCAATGATAACTACTTGTCCCCAAAAAATATCTTTCATGGGATTAAAATATGAACAACTGCAGCATTTATTCTTGGATATTAATAATATATATGTAAGCTTTGAATTAGCCCATTTTTACAACTTCTATTTTAATAAGAATTTTCTACTTAGAAGTTCAGAAGTTCAGAAAGTCCCCAGCTGTTCAAGTTGGCCCAAAGACTCCGAGACTGTACTGTATACATTCATTTCAAGGGTAAGTGCTTTTATTTTATTTTATTTCTTAATCCTGCATATCCATGTTTACTGTAGTACTGTTCGCAATGACCACCTTCTGGAATCAGCCTAGATGCTCATCAGTGGATGAATGAATGAATGAATAATGAAATTGTGGGATACACGCATAGTGTAATATTATTTGGCCATAAAGAAGAATGAAATCATGTCATTCACAGGATGAAACTGAAGATCTTCATGTTAATGACATAAGCCAGACTCAGAAAGATAAGTATATCACATGTTTTCTTTCAAAAAAAAAAACATGTGATATACTATCTAGAAAAAATAAATGGAAGGAAAATCACTAGGGAATGGGGAAGGGCATGAAGGGGAAGGCAGCAGGAAGAGGGAAATAAGAGTGGATATGATCAAAGTACATTATATGCAGGTATGGAATTATCAAAAAATAATTCCATATTCTGTACTATTAATAAGCAGCATTATAATTTTAAACAAGAATCTTCAATATGTTCATGCCTTTAACATGCAGTCACACTTCTAAGATCCTTTCTTAAAAGAAACAAGAATAAACAAAAAAGAATAACTTAAATGTGTAACCACAACCATGTAGTTGAGTAAACCATGGCATAGTATACAGCCAATAAAAGTATTATTATGCAAAATGTATAACAACACAGAAAAGCTTAATGACAATTTTTAAAATAATAAATAAGATGTGTGTGTGTGTGTGTGTGTGTGTATAATCTCCCCACTCCTTAATTCCTTAAGTATGAGCTGTACCTAGTCACTTCCTTCTAAGGTATCATATGGAAAGTGTGATATTAGTAATAGGGGAAACTGAATGTGGGGTATTTAAGAACTCTCTACTATACTCCAAAGTGTTTTCTATAAATTTAAAACAGTTCCAAACAACAATCTATTTTCAAAAATTATATGCATAATTATAACTATTTTTTATAAAAGAAACTATTTTCATTATTAAATATATTTTTAAAGGCCTACATGTAAACAGTGACTACTCTGTGTGTAGTAGGTAATTGTTTTCTTCTTCTCAAAATGTTTAATATATTTAAAAATTATTTGCTACAAATATTTATAATTTTTAATGCAAAACTTTACACTTATGGACATTAAATAACATAACCAAACCTATCTAGTGCAAAGTTACTGAGACACAGAGTAGTTTCAAGGATAAGTTTTCTTTTTTCTTGCTAATGGCATGATTTTTTTTTCAATTTTTAATTTTAATTTGTTATATATGAAAGCAGAATGCATCACAATTAAGTTCTTAAGGACTGGGAATCATTCATGTTTGCTACTGGCATAGTTTACTATCACCAGCTCCTAGGGTACTATATGTTCCTACTTATAATCAGGAGATTTGCAAGAAGCAGGAATAGCATGATGATTTACAGGCCAAGAACCTGTTTTACTTCCGTTTATAAGTTTAAACTCAGAAGTTTTCTTGAGTTTAAACTTTACAACAGAGAACAAATTACAGTGTAATTTTTTTCCTTTTAAAGAAATTTACATACAAGAGGAAGTGAGGGGAAAGGGGAAAATAATACAAGGGGGACAAATGAATGTCAGTAGAGGGGGCAGAGAGAGAAGAGGAGAGGGGAGGGGAGGGGAGGGGGGATAGTAGAGGATAGGAAAGGCAGCAGAACACAACAGACACTAGTATGGCAATATGTAAATCAATGGATGTGTAACTGATGTGATTCTGCAATCTGTATATGGGGTAAAAATGGGAGCTCATAACCCACTTGAATCAAAGTGTGAAATATGATATATCAAGAACTATGTAATGTTTTGAACAGCCAACAATAAAAAATTTAAAAATAAATAAATAAATAAAAAATATGCAGATGGAAAACAAAAAAAAAGAAATTTCTCATGTAAATAAAAAGCACGAATTTATTACTTTCCTCCTTTTTCATATTGCATTTGTTTTATCTATTTATTTTGTTTACTGGCATGATTATTTATAGAAGTTAGATAAAAGAAAAATTTTGTTGCCCACCTTTCTTCTTTGGCCATTATTATTATCTGTTTCATTAAAAGATTATTACTAAGGACAAGTTGGTCACAGAGAGGGAGGAAATGTTCACAAATGATCCTTGGTGAGTATCAGTCACACAAACCAGATTCACCATTGTTAGATTGGTCATGCTGATTTCTGAAGCATGGCTGATTCTGGTTGCTTTGGCTTGTGGACCTTTTGCTATATAAGAATGATCAGGAAAGCCATGGGGCCTTCTTGCATGGTCAACCCAGGCAAGGAAAGAACTAATGCAAGACTAGGTCTGGGTGGACCTAGGGAAGGAGAGATGAACTTTACTCTCATGGTTATACTGGACCCCTAAACTGAAGTGAAACAGGAGAGAAAAAAAAAAAAAAAAAAACAGGAAATATCTCCAACAGCAAATGGTGGATCTCCCATAAGGACATGTCTGAGCACAGCAAGAACTGCTGAGACACACTGATAGAGTCCCCAGAAATACGGTCTCTGCAAATGGGCCAGAAATGGCCATTGTACTAATTGTCACAAGTGAAGGCTTTTAGAAGCTTCTTAGAGGAAAATTGAAATTGATCACAAAATCTATCTGTACATGCTAAATCATATAGATAGGATATTTCAGTTAACTACATAGCAAAAGAATGAGTTCAGTCTCACTACCAAACTCCTTCAAAGTCTTTATAAACATTCCAAAGCCTGGTTCAGATAGCTCTGCACTGCTTGACTTTTAGAAGCAGTGAGTGGGTACTCCCAGAGAGGCTTCCCACTAGGTAAGCAGCACTCCCCGAACCAAAGGCCATGTTAACAAGCCTCCTTCTGTCTGACTAAGCTTCGTCCTATGTTCATACTCTTCTATTAAAAAAATTAAATAATACTATAAAACCTTGAGTCAAACAGAAGATAAAAATCTGAAAAATACTCTAATCTAAAATGGTAATTGGAAGCATTTCATCTTTGCTCATTTTATATATATAATTGGGGAGCAGAAACCCTGCCTACCAATTTGACATAATTTTACTAAAGAAGATATTAAAACACAATCTTGTAATGGGATTATTAATCTGATGGAAATTTAACTTGCCAAAATGAACAAGTAAATCAAAAGAAAAGAAAGAAAAACATCCAAAAATTCAGGAAAAGGTGCTCATCAGTAAACAAAAATCAAATAACCACAAATTAAAACGAGGCATTATTTCCACTTTGGAATTAATAAAAATATTGATACCCTTCAGTTTTCAAGCATATGGAAAATTGTCATTAAACAAACTGTCAGAAAGCATGTTAACTATTCTAACTTCCTCAGAGAACAATACAATCAAAATTCTAACCCTGAACCTCTTTTATATTCTTACCAAATATTTTACTTCAAGAAGTTTATCCTAAGGAAAAAAATGAGGAAAAGATTAAAGTTCTTAAGATATCAATACCATAAAAGCTGGGGTTGTGGCTCAGTGGTAGAATGCTTACCTAACACATGAGAGGCCCTGGGTTCGGTCCTCAGCACCACATATAAATAAATTAAACAAATAAATAAATAAATAAAGGTATTATGTCCAACTACAACTAAAAAATACTTTAAAAAGATATCAATACCATAATTCTTTATAATAAAAACATTAGAAACAATGTTTTTACATACTTTAATATGGAAGTAATTAAATAAATGATAAGAGTCTCATGATGGAATTCTATTAAGCCTTCTAAAAGATTGATGTAAATTTGGATATAATGGAATAAAAAATTATACCATGATATATTAAGTAAAAAATAAAAGGGTATAGAATATGGGGTGTGACTAGCACATTAAATAGACATCACTTTGGACATGATAAAGATTCAGTTATATTTTGGGAATTTGGTTGCCATTTTAAAATTTGGGCAGTGGATGTTTGCCACAGTCTGGCTGGGCACAATCAGGAGCCACTTGTCAAAAGAAACTAACTTTATTTTTAGAACCACACACGCCAAACAAAACAGCCTCTCAGGAAAAACCCTCAGAGCCCCAACTGCCACAACCGGCTTCCCACAAGCCTCTCTCCACCTCCCACAATCCTCCTGCTCTTGAGGCCGATTGGCTGGGTCACGTGGGCGGAGCCAAAAAAGTCCCCCAATGAGCAGCTCCGTGGTCTGAAAGGGCAGGGAAACAGCCCAATGAGCATCACCGCAGAGGAGCCAATCAGCTAGATGTTGCTGGGCCGCTGTGAGCCAATCATCAGCCGGCAGCTGGAAGTTTGCTGGGGCCCCTTCTGCCGCAGTCTGGCTGGGCACACAATCACGAGCCACCACACAGCTTGTAGATTCAAACAGCAACTCTTTATTCCCGAACTCACACCAGCCGTATACAAACACGTTCTGGGGAAATCCACGTTCTCTGCCCAAATCCACGTTCTCTCCCAAATTCACCTTCACTGGGCTTCTGTCTCCCAAAATATACTGTCTGAATCCCGTGAGAACTCAAGGGGAACTTAGGCAGCAGGATACGCCCTATTCCCAGCAGGAATAATCTTAAACCTTAAACCTGGAACCTAAACTGGGAACGCCCTAAACCCGATTATGTTAAACCGGGAACACCCTAATCCGCCCTGGTCCTTGAGCAAGGTCAACTACATTCAATGTCACTGCAAAATGTCAGCAACATGGGGTACACTGGCAAGGAAATTGTCATACCTACTTGGCTAATGGCTCCCAGCACCTTCAGCTGTGGCTCTCAACAGATGTTAATTTCCCTTGTAAGTAGATGAAAACCCCAGAAGGCCCATGATATTCCTGCTCACTCTTGATTAGCAGACAGCCCTGCCATCATCCCTTTAAGCTACAATTACCATCTCAATTCAGAAATCAGAATGGTCAGTCCATGGTATTAATTAAAACTGCAAACCTGAGTTAATATCATTTATATATGAAATCTATTAAGACAGTCATCCTTTGCCTGTTTGCCCCAGCTTGGCCTTGTGGTTTAGCTTTGCTGTTGGTATGTTTTTCTATGTAGCAATCCTGTCTCAGGCCAGAGGCTGCCATTGAAAAGCAGGGCAGAGCTTTCATCTTTGCTCTTCTTCACTCAGATCTGCTGCTGTTTCCTTTCCCTTCTGCTCCAGCTATGCCCCTGCCCCCATCCTTTCCTGCAAAGACCTGGCAGCTAAGTCTGGCTCCTTGTGGGTAGAAGGTGGAAGGAGGTAGTGGGGTGGGGGCACTGGTGGCCTTCCAATGACAAACTCTTTGCTGGATCAAAGAAACTAAATCAAAAATGAAGAATACAGCAATGGGACACCAAAGACAAAATCTAATCTGAAGTCAGAGGCAACAGGTGGGGCCCAGCTCTAAGGGAGGAAACAGACAAGAAGAAAGGACATTCCAGGGGCTAGGGAAGTGATGAACAGTGATTAGGAGGTGAGAAAGATGGCCTGCTCAAGAAACAGAGGTAACGCAGGGAATTAGGAAAGATGGAGAGGGAAGAGGAGGGAAGATCCTGGTTACCCAGCCTCACTTACCCAGGCAGTTGTATTTATTACCACCCCCTGAGCAACGGGTCTTATTAGTCTTCTTTTAACAAGTGGCATAATTGAGGATCTGAGAAGCCAAGTTAAAAGTTCAACCCGGGTCCCTTTATTCCAAATCCCTGTTCCTTCCCTGTCTTTGGTTCTTAAACAACAACCTACAAAACCTATAACAGACTGGTTGTTCAGAACCATCTGGAGAACGTCTTTAAAATCCATAATCCCTGGTCTCATCTCAGTCCTAATGAATCAGAGTCTCTGGGAGAGAGGATCAGGAAGCAGGATCTGTGCATAAGTTTCTTAGGTGAACCTGAGGTAAAGCAAGTTTGAGGACTACTTGATAAGGTGAATCACATTACCTCCAACATATTCGCAGGATGAGGGGAAAATGAACTATTATTGCCTGAGCACCTGCTTGACTTGACTTTAATACAAGAACTTCCTGAACACAACTTTGAGATGGGCATTATCTACACACCAGTGAATGAGCCAAGGACAGTCACAATCGTAGGAGGTGGTGAGAGAACCAGGACTAGGTTCAGACCCCAAACTACAGGATTCCTGTCCCTAGTCTTCATGTCTTCCCCCTTTGCTGAAGGGGAAAAGACTTCATGAAGGGGTGGTGGGAATCCAGATGGCAGGGCTAACTGGAGCAACTCTATGGGTCCCGCAGGAGGGAGTGGTTCAGACTGTGGAGGACGCTGGCTGGGAAGCCATTGTGAGGGAAGCTGAGGAAAGGGCCTGG
Organism: Marmota marmota marmota; assembly: GCF_001458135.2. Taxonomy (NCBI): domain Eukaryota; kingdom Metazoa; phylum Chordata; class Mammalia; order Rodentia; family Sciuridae; genus Marmota; species Marmota marmota. The sequence goes on along the minus strand of NW_026000240.1, from coordinate 25,829,260 downwards.
TCCTTGCATTGTCTTCACCAGGCGTTTCCTGAATCCCAATCCAGTGAGGAGACTTCAGGTGGCCTTAAGGAGCCTTTATTCCAAGGGAATGGCTCCCTCTTGTGGCAGTCGCCACTCATCACTGAATGCTCTGACCAGGCAGCACAAGGACCATAGAGGCAATCTGGATACAAATTGGAATCACCTGGGAGCTTTTAGAATGTATTCATGTCCCAAGCCATTGAAATCTCAATGCCTGGAAAGATGTGAACCAATGCTGTCCAATGCAGCAGCCTCTAGAGACATACAGTTATTAAACATTTGACATGTAGCTAGTCCAAACTGAGATAAAGTGACACAGGATTTCAAAAGCTGAGTACAGGTTAAAAAAAAAAAAAAAGATACCTCAATAATTGTTGTTAATTATATGTTGAAATGGTATTTTTAATACATTGGATTAAAAAGATACATTACTAATTTAATTCACCTGTTCTTTTTAAAATACAGCTAGTAGGAAATACAGAATTACATATGTGGCTTATATTTGTGGCTCCGATCATATATAAGATTTTTAGTTTGAGCAAATTAAAATGCTGCTCCCAGTTAAATTTGGGTTTCTGATAAACACAAAAATTTTTAATACCTTTAGTAAATTTTTAGTATAAATGTCTCAGACTATATTATTCATTTATCTGAAACTTGAATTTTTAACAAGTTATCCTGTATTTTATGTGGCCACCCTGATATGTCTATTGAACAGCACCAACTGGACTCTTGGCTCCTCGGTGTGGTCTGAAGACCAGCAGCCTAAGTCTTACCTGGGAGCTTGTCAGAAATACAGACCTCACTCCCAGCTACTGAACCAGAATCTGCAGTTTAACAAGATCCCCAGGTGATTCCTGTGGACCTCAGTGTTGGAGACGAACTGAGCTTGAGAGCCACCAGCTAGGGGGAGGCATATAGAGAAGAAAGATGGGGTCCTCCAGTGCCCCTGGGCAAGGCAAACAGCCCTGGATTCCAGACCCTGAGACCACCCACCTCTCTCCTTATCCCCACAAAAAGGTTGGTTGAATACATGAATTATGTATAAATGTGTGAATGAGTAGATTAAAAAATGAGTGAATAAATGGCTGAATGGGTGAATGAGTGAATGTTTGAAATACCAAATAAATTCAAGAGCAAACAGAAGATGTTTGAATGGATAAATGCACAGTGAACTCTAAACTACACAAGGGCTAAGAAGAGGCAGATGGATCATAAAGAAAATTAAATGAATGGATGAATAAAAATGAATTGAATGCATGAATGTCTATTTGTCTAAATTGTGACTTTATCCTTTCTATCTTCTCAGGGGCTTAATCCCTCATTTATCTTTTCTCTCTTCTGGATTTCTCTTTCTCTTCTTTCTTTGTTTCCCATCAGCATTTACACACTTCAACCGTGCCTTCCCACCCTCCCCACCTTTTACGGAATATCTACTATTATTCTCTTCCCTTCCTCATTATCTACTCACTCCTCTTCTCCCTACACTCTGGCTTTCTTCCTTACCACTGTACTAAATTATCCTTGGCAGAGGCACCAGTGAACATCCTTGTCACCTCACAGCCCTCTGCCTGTTTGTTCTCTAGCAGCACTGGGCACTGTCACACTCTTCTCCTCTGAGGACTCTTTTCTCTTGCCTTCCATAACCTCACATCCTCAGCCTTCTATCATCTCTCTGATCAGTCCTTCCCAGTCTTTTTGCTGATGCCTCTTTCTCTACTTACCCTCTAAAATACTGATATTTTTCCAAAAGATCTGACTGTGGCCCTCTATGCCATAGATTCTGACTCTCTTCCTAGGTTGTCATTCCTCTGAAAACCATTTCACCTCCCTCATTATTCATATACTGGTGACTCAAAAACCTGTACCTCCAGATCTACATCTAACTATTTATGGGACTTCTCTATGTGAATAGCATGAGATACCTCAAAGTCAATCCATACCCAATGGAACACATCTTCCTCCTTTCTGAAGTGGTTTTCTCTCACATTTTTTATTTCAATAAAATCTGCCAAAATCCCCTTAGATACCAAGGGATAAATTGGGGACATTTCTTAGCATCTTCTTCTCAACATTATTCACCAAAGCCCACTGATCCTGCCACCTCTGGGACAAGTACTGCAGGTTGACCTCTCTACCACCATTCCATATACAGTCTAGCATACCTTCCTGTACAGAGATGGTATGTTTCACTTTGTTTCTTTGCCATTGAGGGAGACCTATGTGATTAAGGTTATTCTAATTAGATGAGCCTGTGTGTGGCTTTGATAAGAATCAAGTTATGCAGGACAAGAGGCCAGGAATGGGGCAACCCTGTTGCTGGGATGAACAGTAGCAGAGGCAGTGCGGTTCTGGGTTTGGTAGTGGCAGGGTCAGTTTTGTGGCTATGACAAAGACTTCTATCTCCTCTAGAGCTTTTCACCAGAAACTGCCTAGAGTCTATTCCATGAGATTTACTAAATGTTCTGTGAAATACCTAATAACCTATAATAAATCACTTCCCTCTTAAATCACCTGGAATGGACTCTGGATTTTTTGATTGTTTGTTTTGCAACTAAGAACCTTGCCAATACAACATTCTAGGCAAATCTCAAATCCATCACTTTTCTCCACTGGTGACTCCTTGAGTCCACGCCACCATGAGTTCTTGCCTGGCTCATTCGAAGCCTCTTGGATTTCCCATTGTTAGTCAGTTGCCCACTGGCTCATTCTATTCTACATTTATTACCCAAGTAAACTTAGATGTAAATTTAAGCATGACCCTCCCTTACTTAAACTCCTCCTCTGCTAATCATCATCCTTGGGACAGAGTCTAAAATCTTTAAGATGACCCTCTGTGGCCTACAGGTCTCCCTGCCCCACCTTTTGTCCAACCCTCTGACTCTCTCCTCCACACTGACCCTACGTCTTCGGGCACTGTAGACATTCCAGAATCCCTTGGCATGTGCTCTTCATCATCCTCACTCCTCATCCCCAGCCTTTGCACAAACTGCTGTCTCCCTGGAACACTCTTCCCATGATTCTTCTCCATTTCTGGCTTACTTCCAAACATCCTTCAGGTCTCCAGACACTTTTACAACTACAGAGATGAAATAAGGTTAACTGGGGAACCACTCTGTACTACACCTGTTGCCTCTTTTTGCTAATTCCCTTGCTGTCTGTTTCCCACCTCCTGACTGTGAACTCCTACAGGGATAACTCCATGTCTATATCTTTCACACAGAATCCTCAGCACCTTGCAGAATTATTAGGATGCTCACTGATGTTTTGAGTAAGTGAACAAGCTTTAGAAAACACTTGCCCATAAATTGCACCTAATCTCTCAGTGCCTCGGTTCCTTCATCTGTATAGTTGGAACAGATCTATCTCACAGGGTCGTTATGAAGATTAACGGGTCAATACCTCTAAAGAACTTATATAATGATGGGCATAGCACAAGTGATCCATAAATGTCAGTGGTCACTATTATCAGTGCTCCACATGCAGATCCTCTGCGTGAACGGATATTGTGGAAAGTGAGGAAGAAGCTAAACTTGAGATCTGGGTGTGTATGGTATAGGGCAGGAAGAGATGCAGAGAGGCAGGATCCCAGAGGCAAAAGTAATGACAACATAAGGCCCTCCAGAAACCTTGGGTGGGACTGTGGAGACCTCTGGGTCACAGAATGATCTCAGGAGGCTGAATGCTCTAGGTAACAATGGCATGTACACAGATGTGACTTTCCACCTCCAGGAGAACAATAAGCCTTTAGACACAGAGCAGTTTCATTTCAAACAGAAGATAATCAGGTTCTTTTTCCTCCTTTCAATTTTCCTCAGAAAACAAACAAATATATTCTGTAGAGACACAATTATGACTCAACCATACACCAAAATAGTACACCTTAAACATCAGGACACTTAGATTCACAGCTCACAAACATCTACACCCTCTCACAAACATCTACACCCTCTCACAAACATCTACACTATGAGGGTGGTGACATCACATTTTTCCCTAAAAATACAATGTGGGCACGTACTTGACATTTGTGTAATGATAGTGTTAACTTCAGTGGTGCCCAGAACAAAACACAACTGATCCCAAAGAAATATTAGAGCATTTATCACTACTGAGGTGAAAAACTACTTATATCTTCACTACTAGTTTTCAGCTTCTGCTAATATTTCAAAAATTTGAAATTCTAATTTTTCAAATATCATATTACACAAAAAAGTAAGTATTGAGAATGTAGAAAGGAGACCAGTAGAGAAAGAGGACCAGGGGTAGACAGAAAGAAAAATTAGGGGAGGTATTAAGGAATGAAATTTATCAAATTATGTTATATGGATATACAAATATGTCACAGTGAAACTTCCTATTTTGTTTAATTAATATGCACCATTTCTTCAAAAAAGTAAACACTGGAAACAACCTATACATCCAACACTAGGGGAATAAGTCAAACAAACATGGTACATCTACATGATAAAATGTACTTGCAATGATACATCTACATGATAAAATGTACTTGCAATGAGTTTTTGATGAAGTAATAAAATATTTTTATTAAACATAAAGTTAATTGAAAAAATCCTGATAAAAATTGTATGTGCAGTCTGATTTCAATTATGTAAAACGTGTACAATATTCAGGGAAGGAAGGCTAGAGGTAAATAAAGACAAATTTTTAACAATGGTAACTCTTAGAGGTTGAATCACAGTTTATCTCTATGCTTTTTTGACTTGGGGATTTTTTATTCTTCCTTTTAACTTATTTATGCACTTATTTATTTTTGCTAGACTTTTACTGTTAACAGCAAATTGAGAGGAAGGTATAGAGGTTTCCCACATACAGCGCCCTGACACCCCTCACATTCACAGCTTCCTCCATTGTTCTTGGGGTTGTACATTGTATGGGTACAACATAAATAATATATATGTGACAAATACAAAATGACATGTACATATCATTGTAATATCAAACTGTAGTTTTCACTACTCTGAAAAATCCTCTATGGTCCATCAATTAATCCCTCTTTTGAATAATTAAATTTGTTTTCACTTTTCTCTTACCATTTTATATTACTTTTGTAATAAAAGAAAAAATAAATACTAAAATTTAAAGGAAACCTTAATGAAGGAAAATGTAGGTTCCTCCATGATGCAGAGACCCCTTTTGTAGGTATTCATCTCCCCTGAAAAAAAGCACCCAAAGGTGAACATGTAGCTTGGGTGTTGAATACTGGGAGGTGGCAGAAAGCCAAGCAGGCTTATAGCTAGTCAAACAGAAACCAGCCTTCCCCACCTTGTTTGCCCTCTTGCCTCACCTCCTGATTCCTGAGAGCAGGAAACAGAGTCCTGTGTTATCCTGATACTGAATGTTGGCTCAGATAAAGCCTGTGCTGCTGGGCAAGTGAAAACTTCCACAGCCATCAATCCATCTGCTTCCAGGCAGGGATTTCATCTCAATGTCGTGTCATCATGAAGTTAATTTATTACATACATTAGCCAAAATCATTTAATTTTATACTTAAATTTTTTCCTAAATTAATCAAAAGTCAGACAGAAAACCTTTTTTCAGTTCATGTACACAAACACTTCAGTTTGGAAAACACGGTCCTTACACAGGAACTTTCTCAGAAGTATTTTAAAACATGGCCATCTTCCCTCTCACCAGCAAGTCATGCAGAAATTCCCCAAGAAGGACTGGCAGTATCTCTTCCTTTAGTTCAAACTCCATTCTCCTTTCAGAAATTTTGATTTCAAATTCATAAGTAAGATGACTGCTCACAGTATGACACTCAGTTATCTTTTCTCCTTCTTGATGTCCTTTGAAACACAAAATTTTAACCTCAGTATAGACCAATTTCTGTTTTTCACTTGTTGCTTATACTTTTTAAAATATTTATTTCTAATTTTTATAGTTGTAGATGTACCTTTATTTAGTATTTTTATGTGGTAAATATTCTTTTAATGTCATAATGAGAAACTATATACTTATTCCAAGGTAATGAAAATTTATGGCTGTTTTCTTCTAAGAGTTTCCTATTTTCACCTCTTATATTTAGCTCTTTGATCATTTTAAGTTTATCTTTGTATGTAGTGTGAGGTACAGATCCAACTTCATTCTCTCATATATGGATATCCAGTTGTCCCACCACCAGTAGTTGGAGACTATTTTTCCCTGACTAAAACATCCATTGGCCATAAGATGAGGAAATGTTTCTGACTCTCAATTCCATTCAATTGATCTCTATGTCTATTCTGAAGCTGTAAACCACTGTGATATTATAGATTTACAATAAGCTTTTTTTTTTTTTAATTTTTTATTGTGGGTTGTTCAAAACATTACAAATTTCTTGATATATCATATTCCACACTTTGATTCAAGTGGGTTATGAACTCCCACCTTCACCCCATACACAGATTGCAGAATCACATCAGTTACACATCCATCGATTTACATATTGCCATACTAGTGTCTGTTGTGCTCCGCTGCCTTTCCCATCCTCCACCATCCCCCCTCCCCACCTCTTCCCTCCCCTCCCCTCCTCTCTCTCTACCCCCTCCACTGTATAACCCTGAGGGTCTCCTTCCATTTCCATGCAATTTCCCTTCTCTCTCCCTTTCCCT
>NW_026000240.1:25809399-25820105 GCF_001458135.2 Marmota marmota marmota | reverse complement strand
ATGCTCTGATAGGAGCAGGGTCCAAGAAGCAGCCTCCGCAGGCTCCACGGCCCTGGGCCAGGGCGGTTCCGGGACGGTTCCGGGAGCCGGAACTCGGCCGCCCTGCGCTCGGTGTTCACTCCGATAAGATCAGGTTCTAAGAAGCACCCAGGCACTGAGTACAATAAGCTTTTAAATCAAAAAGTCTGACTCCACTTTTCTCCTTCTTTCGAAGATGATTTTAGCTATTCTGGATACAATGAACTTTAGAAAAACTTTTAATTTCGATAAAGATATCAACTGGGTTTTTATGGATTGCAACTAATCTGAAGATGAAATTGTATGATTTTAAAATCTTAACAAATTTTAAATTTTCTAATCCCTGGGCAAGAAACATTGTTTTCTGGACGGCTGCTCAACCCTCCTCTGAGTAGTGAACTACCACTCACCCAAACAACCAAGCCACCCTCTACAAAAATGCCCTCAAGGTTTGCCACACTTTAATTAATAGGGCATGAATCATTGTACAAAATTCAACATTCCTAGAACCCAAAGAGAATAGTAATTCCATATGGGTGCATTTGACTTTGATGAAAGTAACAACCCAGAGACGATTTAATATCTCCAGTCCACAAAGAACTTATGCTCTCCTTGATCCCTAGCAGCCACCAGAAAAAGATTTGGGCTATAGAGGCTGCATGGCATAAGGTGAAGGCCATAGCCACCCCTGACAACAGACCCAACCATGTCCTCTGACCCACCTCTCACTTGCATACAAACAGGTATAGGGAGATGATGACACAAAACATTCTTGAGTCTCCAATGCTTTGACACATGTGTCTTCTCCAACAGCTGCCACCCACCCTCTCCACACACCTCAGAAAGGGGCCTGAAGACCGGAGCAGGATTCCTTATGGCCAAATCATTCAACTTTGGACTTAAGGCAAGAGAGTCCCCATCTACACTGGCCCAAGGTGTTGCAGTCCCATTGTGCACTGGCTCAAGGGGCAGGAGTCTCAAGTACACTGAACAGGAGAGGGAGGCACCTCAGTCCAGGCCTTGGATAGGATGGCTGCCGGGCACCTGCTCTTTTCCTAAGGGCTCCGTCTTTTTTCTTCTTCCTCCTCCCTCCTCCTACATTAAATTTCTTTTTCTTTTTCCAATAAATCATTTCAACATCAATCTTATTATACAATCTGTGAGAAACAGAAATTTATTAAGACCAACTCTGCTACAGCATAGAAGAGCAGGGCAGGGGGAAGAGTCTGAGGGGAAAGAGTCTCTGATGTCGCTGGCAGGTGGGGGCAGAGGAGAGTCTCAGTGGATCCAGAGGAGCTCCTGGCTGGAATCCGCATGGAGAAGCCTGAGCCAGTGGGCACGCCTCACTTCCGAAGCTGTTGTGGCGTCTGCTTCCTGACAGGTGGCCGCGCCACGATGTCGGGATGCTCAGACCTGCTGGGGTCTTCTGGCTGTGCACTGGCCCGCCTTTCTCATGAGGGCACGTGCCCTGGGGCCACTCTGAGGAGGAACCTAGGGGGTCTGTGGCCTCCGGCCATCGGAGCCACTCTTCTTTGGGCCGCGGGCCCTTGGAAGCAGGGCATGCAGCAGCAGAGCTGGCGCAGGCAGGTGGCCATCCTCCTGGTGAGCCCCCTCCAGCCCCTGCTTCTCTCCTGGGCCTGCCCAGTGGACAGATCCTGGGAGGCCGAGCTGCCACCTTCTGCCACCCAGGCTCGAGGGTTGGGCCTGAGGTACATTCGCCACTGGGGCCCCGGGTCCTGCTGGGGGGCTGCACTGGGAGGGGGTGTCCTCACGTCGAGCAAGCGGAGAGGAATGGCGGGCTCGCTGGCACTTGGCGCAGCGCCCTTCTGCCCTGAGGGCCAGGCCTCCTGGGGCCGCTGCTGTTCACAGGGCAAGGCAAGGGCAGGCTCACTGGGGCACTTGCTGGGGCGGACACTGGGAGGACCCACAGCGGGGCCTGGGTGAGGCCCAACCGCCCCCAGACCCACAGGCTTCCTGGCCCAGAGCCCGCAGCCCGCCCCCTGGCGTCTCTGGTGCTGGAGGAGGAGGTAGGTGGCCATGGCCTCATCAAACTGGCGATTTGCCAGGGACAACCAGGCAGTACAGGGGTCGAAACCCATGTTGAACATGAGGGTCAGGATGGCGGGGTCTGGCCGCTGCCTGGGGAGTGGCTGGCTGGGACGACTGGGTGAGGGGTCCTCAGCCTGGCTCAGCCACGGGTGCCCCATTACCTGCTCTAGGGTGGGCCTCTGCCTGGGGTCCACCCTGAGGATTTGCAGGATGAGGCTGCGCGCTCCCTGGGACACATGCCCCGGGATGTGGAAGCTTCCCTGCAAGATCCGCCTCCGAAGGCTCTTCTTGGTGCTAGCCCTGAATGGCCTTTTCCCAGTGAGGAGAAAATACAGGGTGACGCCCAGGCTCCAGACGTCCGCGGGGGGTGGGGGGAGGTGGGGGGGGGCCTCGAACTCCTTCCTTTTCAGGATTTCAGGGGCGCAGTATGGGAGCGTGCCCCGGAACTCCTTTAGCTTCTGCCCAGGCGTGAAACTCATGCAAAGGCCAAAGTCGATGAGCTTCAGGTGGTGGCCACAGGATCCACCGCGAGGTTCTGTGGCTTGACGTCGAGGTGCACGAAGCCCTGCTGGTGGCAGTGATGCAGGACACGCACAATCGCCCTGAACACTCTGCAGACCTTCTCCTCTGGGAGGCCACCAGGCTGTGGGATGTGACGCTGGAGAGATCCCCCACCTGCATGCTCCATGACCAGGTACATGTTGTCCTGGGTCTCGATGACCTGGAAGAGCTGGATCATGTTTCGGTGCTCCAGGGCCATCAACCTCTCCAGTTCGCAGAAAACGCGCTCCTTCCTCTCTGTCTTTGGCACCACTTTCACCGCCACCTCTGTCCAGGTCAGGAGATGGCGGGCTAGTACCACCTGCCCATACCTCCCTTCCCCAATGGCCCTCAGGACTCGGTAGTGGTCCGTCAGGGCCCTCTCATAGCAGGAGCTGGGCCCCTGCGCCTCTACTCTATTCTCACTACTCTCTCTGCGCATCCCTGAGCCGGAACACCAACTAAGGATGCTAGCTAAAAAGAGAAAATAACAAACCCAAACGGAACACCAAAAACAACAACCAAAAAGCAAAACACAAAACAAACACCCAAATCAAAAAAAAAAAAAAAACAGCAAACCACCAACAACAACCACCACCAACCACCAACCACCAAACGCGCTGTCTATCTGGGAGTCCCACAGAGCTTCCTGTACTCATGGACAAACACCCACTCACAGCTTCGCACTTCTATAGCGGGTGTTTTGGGATCACCTCACAGTGGCTCCTTGTGAGGTCGGAGCAAGAAATGACCCAGTGGCGCCAGGGTATAGCCCCCAGGGGTCATCCCACTTTGGGGTCTCCAGGACCTCTTGACTTCTGTGATAAGAACAAGAAAAGACCCCAGAAGGCTTTTGTCTCCCTGGGTTCCGCAGGCGGATATTTGCCTGTTTAGGGACCAACACCACTAGGATGCTTCCATGGTCTCGAAGATCCATAAGAACTTTCAGCTTTTAAAGACCTCATCCTATGGACACTCAAAGTATTCAATTCCCCTTTCTTCCAACTCACAATGACTGGGGGTCCAAGGGACAGGGTGGCACTTCACCTACACTGGGATGCTGTAACAAAACCCTCTGCTGCCTAAGACGCTCTAGAGCTAGACATTAACACCTATGGGGTTGAGAGGGAGGGAGGGAGTGTTCATCATCATTTCCCCACAAGGTCCTCATCACATTTCTCGCTAGAAACTCTGGAATGCAAAAGGGGATGGGTTGAGTTCAAAGTGATGAGGGATCAAAGGAAGAAGCCCACAATCCTGGAACCAGCCAAAGTGTCCTTTCCACTGGGGGATGCAATGGAGATGTTCCCACACACTGGGTCCCTTCCTGCTGCTGTTATCAAAACCCCTTACACAGGGTAGATTATTAACAAATAGAAATCCACTTCCCACCATTCCAGTAAGGCCAAGGTCAAGGTGCCTTGCTGCTGTATCCTCTCATGATATGGGGGGGTGGGGGTGACCACCTTCTTAAGAGGCTCTGCTTTTTTTGTTTGTATGGGTTTGTGTTTTGCGTTCTTTGGACAAATACTGGCCATTGGACCCCAGGCCTCGGGCACGTCAGGAAAGTGCTCTACAGCTGAAGTACTTCCCTGGCCCCCCAAATTTCCTTCATGTTTGTTGGTTTTCTGAAGACAGTGTCTCGCTAAGTTGCTCGGGTTGGGCTTCAATGTGGCATCCTCCCACCTCCGTGTCCCAGGTTGAGAGCATCACAGTCTGTTATGGCTCGGAGGTGAGGTATCCCCTGCACAGGCTCCCGTGCTAGTTCAGGGCTGTCCAGAGGTGAAATGGTGGGACTGGGAGAGTTGTAACCTTCTCAGTCCATCCCACGTTGAATGGGCTGCCTGAATGCTTACTGTAGGCAGGCACAGCATGGCTGAAGGAGGTGGGTCACTGGGGCCATGCCCTGGAAGGGTGCCTCATTCCTCTGACCCTCACCCCACCTTTTTTTCTCTGGCTCTGCTTCTGCCTCTTTGCTGCCCTCAGATGAGCAGCTTTCCTCTGCTGGGCCCTTCCCCCATGATGGGCTGCCTCACCTTGGGCCCAGAGCAATTGAGTCAGACATCAGTGGTCTGAGACCTCTGAACCCCTGATCCCAGGTAAACGTTTCTTCCTCCGAGTTGCTCTTGTCCGGGTGTCTTGGCCACAAGGACAGGAAAGCATATTAAAACACTGCCACACAGCTATGCACGTTGGCACAAGCCTATAATCCCAGCAGCTGGGGAGACTGAGGCAGGGAGCTCCGAAGTTCAAAGCCAGCCCCAGCAACATGTCAAGGCACTTAACAACTCAGAAACACCCTGTCTCGAATAAAATATATTTTAAAAAATCTGGGGATATGTCTCAGTGGTTAAACACTTCTGGGTTCAATCCCCAGTACCAAAAGGAACAAACAAACAAAACAAAACAAAACACTGCCATATGCCACATTACCCAACTAGATAGATGAAATTCTGTGTGTGTGTGTGTGTGTGTGTGTTCCCAGCACCCCCTGTACCCGTGGGCACACGCGTGCGCATGTGTGCCCACGGGTACAGGGGTATGCTGGGAAGTAAACCAGACCTTGCACACAGGGGAGAAGCACTCTTCAGATACACATCTTATCTCTAAGGTTGGAGCCTCATGTCCTAACCACATCCTCAAGGCTGGATTTTCAATGCTGTCACATTGAGGCTGAAGCAACAACAGGAACTTTGGAGAGACACACACATTCCAAACACAGCACCAGATACACAGAAGCCCAGGGAGTTGCTCCCCACTAGATGGGCCCTGTCTGAGGGGAGTCCTTCAGGTTGACCTGAAGGACACCAGATTAGGAACCCAGATCTCCATGAAGGCAGAAAGATCTCTGGTAAAGCAAATTCATGACAATTATAAAACCTAGTGCCACTTCTCTTTCCTACAAGATGTAAGAGATCCATGTATCAGAAAACCCCAAATGTGTCCTAGGGCATTGAACACAAGTGCCTACACATGTGACATTGTGACATCAGCAGCTGAGGGGGTGGGGATGGAGAGGCACAGCAGCATCATTCTCTACACTACTGAAGTTGCCCTGCGGCAAATTCCCATCAGGGTGGTGTCCCATTCTCTTGTTAAATGGAACCCCCAGTGGAAACCACAAAGGAATACCTGTAGGATATACCCAAAGTGAGAGGTACAGGAAATAAAATGTTTCACCATAAATATCAACTAAATGGAAGAGAAGATAGTCATAGGACAAAATAAGTCACACTGAATCAAAACTTGTTTTGCTCTCCTTATGATGCAGCAATCCAGAGAGAACCATGAATGCACCCTGTTCTCTTTGTATAAATGAAAGCTAGGCTGCACCATTAGCTCACCCTAGCCCCTAGGATCCCTTAGTATGTCATTACTTCATAATAATACTGCTTCTAAAAATAAAGCCTTATCCTTAAATTGGATATTTAATTTCTCATATATTTCAGTCTTCTTTATTTCACAAATTATTTTCGCTTTCAGTATATTAGTGTTTTGCTTCTTTTATGAAATTTATTTCAATGTATTTTTTTTCTTCGTCCTGTTTTGGATGGAATTGTTTTCTTCAGAATTTCTACTACAAGATATAAAAATGCAATTAATTTTGGTATATTGACCTTGTATCCTACAACCTGACTCTATGCATTTATTATCTCTACCATTTTTTTTGCATGTTCATTATTTTTTTCTTATATATAAAGACATAAGGAGAAGGTTCTTATATATATAATAACCTTATGTCATCTACAAATGAGGATAGTTTTACTTCTTTCAATCTGAATGCTTTTTATTTTATTTTTCTTTCCCAATTGTCCTGACTAGAGCCTCCAATAAAACATTGAATAACTTAGTGAGAGCAGTCATCCTTGACTTATTCCTGATCCTAGTGAGAAAATATTCAGTGTTTCTCTAGTATAAATAATTATAGTTGTGGGGTTTTCAGGATACCTTTTGTCATATTTTGGAAGTTTGGAATCATTTTTCTCTAAAATGTTCCTTTAGAATTTTGTCTGTTGCAAGTCCTTGGTTTTATTTGTTTGGAAAATATTTTTCTTCATATTTCCTGAAATATTTTTTTGCCAAATATAACATTCTAGATTGGCAGCTATTTTTTTTTCCAGAACCTTGAATATGACAGTCAATGCCTTTTGTCTTTCATGCTTGCTGACAGGCTTACTACTACTTCTTTGAAGGTAATCTCTTCTTTTCTATCTGCTATTAAAAACTCTCTTTGTGTTTGATTTTTGGCAATGTCATCAGTTGGCTATGGGTTTATCTCTTCTGATTTATCTTATTTAGGATTTTGGCAATTCTTGAATGCCTTTCATCATTTCTGGAGAATTCTTAGTGGTTATCTCTTCAAATTCACATCTGCTGCATTCTCTTTCTTCTCCTATTTGGAATATAATTAGACATATGCTTACATCTATCACTGTGTCTTCCAGACTCTTCTTGCCCACACACACTTTTTGTTTTATCCCAATACTGTAATGTAAATAATTTCTTTTATGGATATATGAGTTCATGAATTCCCTTTATAACTGTGTCTAATCTATTGTTATCTTGTGTTTTTATTTTGGTGACTCTTTCTCATGGAGTCTTATGTGTAAGCTGGTTATCTTTGGTTACATGTAGTACATTATATTCCTTAAAAATATTTGAAAGAATAATGTGAGGTTCTCCCTTCCAGAAAACAAAAAAAAAGGAGAAGTCTCAAGAGAAAATTTGAGTTTGCCTGATGTCTGGGGCCTAGGATCATTGTCAGTATGAAAGTACCTTTAAGCAAATTATCTGGAATACCAGGGAATTTTTTTAAAGTTGCAGTTCTCAACTTCTGTATCACCCTTTTCCTGGGGATTTATATTTATATTTCTAGTTTATTAGAAGATTGTCTCTTATTTCCCCAGCTTCAAAAACTTTGCTTTTTGTCCTCTGCACATACCTCACAGGTTGTTAAAGCAAAGGTCCTAAATGTAGGATCAGCAAATGTCCTCAGGTAAAAGTGACTTCCATCCTCATTTACATCTAAGGGTTCTGTTTTTCCTTCACTTTTAACCTGGTAATTCCATATTAACTTGTTAGTTTATCATGTTTTTAAGAAGCTTTTCTTATTAATATTTCATTCAGCTTTTTAAATTGTTTTCAATATAAGGGTTGATCAAATAGCCTTGCCCACACTCCTAGAAACAGGAAGCTTCCCCTCATGGTATTTCTGCTGTCCATCCTGAAGACCACAAATCAGCTCTCTCTGCTCTTTTTATGGCATCCTTCTGTGGCAAATTTAAGGATTTAGATTTCTCTCCCTCTCAGAATCTGATGCCACCTTCCCTCTTCAGGTTAAGGGCCAATCCAACCAGGCAACTGTGACAGTCTGTATGGAATATCAAACCATTTTATATAATTTTAGGACAGTTTTGATCAATGAACACAAATTATTCACAAAAATAAGTTTTTCTTGCTATAAGTTTTTATTTTCTTCTAAATAAATATTAAGCAAAAAAGTCTTCTTGTTGGACCGAGGGCTTCAAATTATTTGTCTGTTGGCTCCTTGATTTCCCTACCTGAGCTGCTCCCTAAAAGCCATGCTTAACCCAATTTTTCATATAGTTTGTCAAGATTTTACTATTAATCACTCTGGGCAGAAGAGGCAAATTAAAATAATAATTACACTAGACTAACCAAAATCTGGAATTTCCCAAATCTCTTATTATAGCATTAGTCATACATTACTATTCGTGATTACTTTACCATTAGACAATTGATTTTATCTCTGACCATTAAACTCCATACAACTACCAGTTACCTTACTTAAGGAAGGGCTGGCTGATATGTCTACCCCTTTCCCTATGCATTAAGATGCAGAATGAACGATGCCTCTGGGTAGACTACATGTATTTCCTTCTTTCTATGTAATCACCCAATCTATTTGTCAAGACTTCATCAACCGAAAATTAGAAAACTAATTCAAATTGGCTTGAGCAGAGGGTGGAAGGGATGTTAAGGGAAGATAGAGAAATATTGGTACACAAAACTGAAAACATCCAAGAGCAAAGCCCTCTTCAGGAACAGTCTGGTAGAGATAGACATCATCACGAGCTAGTTGCTTTCTCCATTTCTCCTTTCTACTTTTCTCCAAGTTGGCTTTTTTCAAGATTCAATTTAGTGGTTCCTAGTATCTCCAAGCATTCGTTAGATTTACTATTAGCAGTCCCAGTGGAAACAGCCCCTTTTCTTTCCTAATTGTCCCAGAATTGACTCTCACCTACATGATTTGTATCACAGGCCCATCTATGATGCAAAAACAAACACTGTGGCCAAGAAATGAAGGATACCAAGTGGGCAGGCTTCAGCCACATGCCAACCTTCAGAGAGAAAGCCATCTTGCTGGAACTAGTAGACTGGATAAGAAGTTGTTCCTCAAAAGGCAAGCAAAGTGTGATGAGGTTAATCAGCTGTCCAGTTTGCCTGAAACTGAGAGATTTCTCAGAATTTAAGTTATAACCAGGACAGTCCTCAACAAACCAGGATGGTTGGTTCCCTGAGTACTGTTATCGGATGATTCAAAAAGCTAACACTTAAATCCTGTGACCTGTATATCAGAATTACAGATTTTTGGATTTTCCCTCTTCCAGGTTTCATGCAAGCCCTTCCCACCCTGTCCTCTGCCTTGAGCACAAGCCATCAGTTATCACCTTATGACAGATTAGAGTTGATAAATCATAGACCCAGCATCATGCTGCTCAAAAATCTGAGTCCAAATAAGCCTGATCTACTCCAACCAGAGTTTTAAGCTCTCTATCTTGGGTAACCTCTGCCTACAGGTGCAATTATAAGTTTCTTGACCACCCAACTTCTTTTCCCATCCCCAAACTATATGTTTTTCTCTCTTCTTTTTGCTTCATTTCACTTCAGTGTACTCCTTTTCTCTCTTTTCTTTTTGGTCCCAGAATGTGGGCCACTCTAGTTTTTGAGCTCCATGTCTATTCCTCAGCCTCATAATCATCTCTCCCCAAAGCCATCAGCACTCCTACTTACCATTTTCTCTCTCAATTTTCTCACACCTGATTTGGCCAATAATCTCTAAATAGGGACTGTGCACAGCCCAGGAATAGATAAAACAATCCACTGTAGTACAAGAATGTAATTTCAGAACTTCTATTTATAATCATTTTTGTATTATCCTATTTTTAACTTTCACATGATAATATGTTTTATAATTTATGTAATACATAAGATATGAGCACATGTATATAATTCAAAAATAATTATAGGTATCTGGAGATAAGAACTGTACCTTATTTATTTTCATATCTAGTTCTTAGTATACTGCCTAGCTCAACAATTGACTTCTAGATAAATGCATCCATGAATTAATCAAATTCATCACATAAAATCAATCAATGATGTTCCTTAGTATCTGTCCAAAGAACATTCTAATGGGTCTCTTATAAGTTCATGGTCATGGCCATTGGGGATATTTCATTCCTTCTTTTTTCTTCTGTCCCTGATGTGGATGATTTTTCCTCAAACATCTGTCCTCATTTCCATCAACCTACATCCCTACCCCTTCAACCAGATCACCAAGAGTCCTCAAGTTCAGCTATTGTTGTCCACATCTCCCAAATTTAGCAGAGTCACCAAAACTTACAACCTCACCTTCAGCTCAAGAGTCACATTTTTGGCTCCCATACTCTGAAATAGACTCCCTCAACAAACCTCAGCCATGAGCATCTCACAGGCTGTAGGTCAGCAACTAGCGCTGCAGCTCCAAGATTCTGCACCCATGGTGGTCCATAGATTAGCCAGCTCCATGATGATGGTTTCCCCACCTAAAAAGAAATGAGAAAAAAAATGAAGATGATGGGAAACATAAATATAAATAGATAGTCTGGCTATTGATTATTTTCTTTTATTCTGAGATTATGATTTTCTATCTTTTTATATTAAAATATTCTTTCTCTATATTATGATTATGGTATTTAATTATTGTCCTTATTTGGCAAAATAATTTTGGCTGTCCTCTGTGGGTCCCAAAAATCTCTTATATGAAAATTTTCTCATTCTTACAAATATCAAAGTCGGGGGGGGGTGGGGGGGGG
>NW_026000240.1:25800865-25806645 GCF_001458135.2 Marmota marmota marmota | reverse complement strand
AAAAAAAAAAAAATATATATATATATATATATATATATATATATATATATATATATATACCACTAATTATTCAGTTGGGCCTCAACAGTCATAACTAGAAAGCCAATGGATGTGGGGCAGTATATTGGGTTATTCATTCTTTCTGGCTTTAAAATTGAATCTTAAATCAAACAGGGTCAATCACTTGGCCACTGATGCCTCCTGTCTACAGTCAGAGCATTATTATCTCATTACTCCCACAAGCAAAACCAAGTGGAAATGAGTCACTGCTTGGCTGAACCTATTCTTGGAATGCCCACATTAGGCTGAAACTCCGGCTTCCATGACCATTTTTCTGAGTCATATCTGTCTCAGCAGTATGGGCTCATGACAAGAACATGCTGAGTTTCTCCTACAGAATCTGTGATAGCGATTTCATCTGGAAAGAACAGATGGGCTCTCTCACTTCTGGAAATTTGAATTTATTTTTTTCAGAGCCTATATTCAGGGCTAAAGACCTCTGAACATAGTGATATTCAATTGGTTAATTTTTTCCAAATGTCTCTATTCTCTAGGAAACAGAAGCCCAGCTTCATGAAATTTATAAAAATCCCACAATACTATTAGGAATAAAACATGCATTACTTCCACATTTTATCATACTTAATAAGATTGCCTCTGATTGCCAGATTTTTTTTAAATTTTTTTAGTTGTTGATAGACCTTTATTTCATTTATTGACTGTGGTACTGAGAATTGAACCCAGTGCCTCACACATGCCAGGCAAGTGTGCTACAACTGAGCCACAATCCCAGCCCTGATTACCAGATTTGACAAATACTTCCTGCAAGTTTCCAAAGCATCCTTGATCACTGATGATCTAGAAAGAAGGTTAGATGCAAGGAATATTTTCTTGGCCACAAAACTAATTTATACATTTGGAAGGTCATGGGACCATGGCAGTCAGAAGGGCAGAGCTACAAGGAGTCTACCTCACAGTTACTGAAAGGCATTTGGAGTCAGAATTCTCTCTTCCTGAGGATTCAAGATGGCATATTAGAGGAATATTGCATTTCCAGCTTCTCCATGGCTCTGGATTAAAGCAGTAGGAATACTGCTTCTCAGCAATATGGTGAAGAGGAAATTCACTGAAATTCGGTATCGGATGGATCAGAGTCTCTTAGAGACTCAGAAATTCAGGTGCATTGAATAAAGAACAAGAAAAAAGTACACTGGAGCCAAGTCAGTTGTAGCAGAAGTAGTGGTGCTTGTTCACCACAGAGGGGGAGAAGTACACAAACAGAAAAGCACAACTTGAAATGGAAAAACCTGTAGAACAGAAAAACAGCCTGAACTTAGCTGATCCAGAAGCTGCAGAGAAAACTGGTGTTTGAGAGAGAGCTGAGGCAGGAGCCATCTGGAGGTGACCACACTGGAGCTTGCTGCCATGAAAACCAGGAGATCAGAGTAAACATTGCCACAATGTCCCCACAAGAGTATAACTAGCAGAATGTGAGTGAAAGAAGCACAGAGAAGATTGTACCTAGAGAGATTCAAGTCACAGATATAGAGAGGAGCCCAACTCACTTTCCCTTTGAGTCTGGCATCTCACATGACTAGCTGAAGAGCATCAGAAAACTGAACAGGCAAACGTGATTACTTCAGGGATTAAGCCTGGGAAGACCACATTCATGGACAGTATAATGTGTGATACATGTGAGAGCTAACTCTCTTAACTGCCACTAGAATTCTCAGAAGCTTCCTGAGATTCAGATTCCCAGCAGAGATCAGAATCTGCCTGGCTTTAGGAGTGTGTTGATCTAATCTCTCCAAAGTAGATACCACATGAAATAGCCCCTAAGGGCTGGTTATGCCTAAGCCCCTGAAACTGGTCCCCTCGCACCAAGAACTCTGCAGTGTTAGGGGCTGGGGATGTGGCTCAAGCGGTAGCACGCTCGCCTGGCATGCATGCGGCCCGGGTTTGATCCTCAGCACCACATACAAACAAAGATGTTGTGTCTGCCGAAAACTAAAAAAATAAATATTAAAAAATTCTCTCTCTCTCTCTCTCTCTCTCTCTCTCTCTCTCTAAAAAAAAAAGAAAGAAAAAAAAAAGAACTCTGCAGTGGCCTCACTCTAGGAGCACATGGATCTGGTCTGTCTGGACAAAACTCCAATCAACTGTACTTCCCTTTCCATCCATCCTAACTTATACTGGTGAGAAGGGAAGCTGAGAGCTATGTCAAGCAGCTTCAGTTTTAGACCACAGAGCTTGCAGCCCAGTGAGGAACAGAAAAATAAAGAGAAGTTAAAAGAATTTATGACTACTAAGCTGGCACTACAGAAAATAAGAAAATACTGAAGCAGATCAGAGACTCCCACCCACAAGATCCTTACCATAATTAAGCAGAAATCACCATATTTGTAACATATAAGTTCCTCTTCTAGTCAGAAAGCCTTATAACAATGTGAATTTGGTTCAACATACCTTATATACAAACAGAGATTTGATAAATTGTGGTATAAAGGTGTATTAAGAATTGCAATGCAAAAAAATTATGAGTGTCATGCACTCCTTTATTGTGATGTATGTAAGAAATAATAAAAAAATTTTAAAAAAAGAAACCTTATAACAGAAACCTTATAACAGAATATCAGCAAAATTTTCTATAAAAAAATCAATGTGGGATAGGACTTCCCACTTTTTGTGAGGGCTAAATTGCTGTCTTGCAAAAGCTAAGTTTGGCTGCAAACTTGATTTTACTTCTGCTTTTGTAATAAAACTTGTAAAATCTCTAACTAATCTAAAAAAAAATGGAAAAGCACTTGCCATGTAAACTTTCAAACCCCTCCTCCCATGAGGTATTGTCGGGAGCCTCTCCATGGGCTATATGTAGACTACATCAGCATCGCAGCTAGTGAAGGAATAGGTCTGGCATTGGGAACTTCCCACGGCACCCCCACAGGGATAGACTGCCTGATGCAAGGTGAACTTCCCCCTCTGCTCTGCCAAGGTCCCACATAGCGCCAGAGATAGAGTGACCTGTTGTAGCCGCACAGCCCCTCTGAGATGGGTGTGACCTGCCAAGATGCCAATAAATCTGTTGACTGCAAGACATCACGGAGCAAGACTCCACCCCTGAAACCTTATCCCTGCCTTTGATGTACCTCCTTAAATAAACCACAGGAGCCATTTTCTAATTGTCTAGCTCCAGCTCCTGTGTGAACTAGACCTATCAGAGGACCCATCTTCTGAAAATACCTTTCTGACTTTGCCTTTTGTTCTACACAAATTATTCTAGACTTTAATTTCTTACATCCTCCTGAGCAGGAAGAAGAATCCCCTAAGGAGATGCTGGCCTCCTCCCCATAGAGTATAAAGTTCAAAGAATTTCCAGATTTATGGTCTAGAGAATTTTTTTAGGCAATAGCCCCTCTGGACCCTGCAGCCAATAAACCTGCTTCATGAAAATCCCTCAGGTGTCCAGCCTCTTCTGGGATATACAAAGAACTCGAAAATCTTAACACCAAAAAAAAACCAAATAACTCAATCAATAAATGGGCTAAGGAACTGAATATCCACTTCAGAGAAGAAATACAATCAATCAACAAACATATGAAAATGTGTTCAAAATCTCTAGCAATTAGAGAAATTCAAATGAAAACTACACTAAAATTTCATCTCGCTCTTATCAGAATAGCAATCATCGAGAATACAGGCAACATTAAATGTTGGCGAGGATTGCTTGTGGGACAAGCTGGTGCAACCACTATGGAAAGCAGTATGGAGAGTCCTCAGAAAACTTGGAATAGAACCACAATTTGACCCAGCTATCCCACTCCATGGTTTATACCCAAAGAACTTAAAATCAGCAAACTACAGTAAAGCAGCCACTTCAATGTTTATAGCAGCTCAATTCACAATAGCTAAACAGATGAGTTGGTAAAGAAAATGTGATATATATATATATATATATATTCTTTTTTTCCCAGTGGAATATTACTCAGCTTTAAAGAAGAATGGAATTGTGACATTTGCCAGTAAATGGATGGAGTTGGAGAATATCATGCTAAGCAAAATAAGCCAATCTCAAAAAACCAAAGGCCGAATGTTTTCTCTAATATGTGGATGCTAATTCACAATAGGGGGGAGGGGGCACTAGAGAAGTGCAGAGGGAAGTGAAGGGAGGGGGAAAAAGGGAAGGGGATGTGGGGATAGAAAAGATAGTAGAATGAAATAGACTTTATGTATGTATTACTTTATATATGTATGTGACTGCATAACCAATATGATTCTACAACATGTACACTCACAAAATGAGAAATTATATCCCATCTATATATGATATATCAAAGTACATAAATATATTCTACTGTCATGTATAACTAATTAAAACAAAATAATTTTTAAAAAACTAGGTAAAGACACATCAAGGGAAAAAAAACAGACCAATATCCCTCATGAACCTAGATGCAAAAATCCTATATAAAATATTCACAACTTGTATTCAACAGCATATTGATAAGATTGTATGTCATGAGTTTTCCCAGGATTGGAAGGATGGTTTAACATATGCAAATCAAAAAATGTGTTCACCACATAAATAGAATTAAGGACAAAAATCCCACAGTCATCTTAACAGACACAAAGAAAGTTTGCAACAAAAATCAGCACCTACTGATTATTAAAAAAAAAAAACTGAAGAAATTATGGATAGAAGGAACTTACTTCAACATCACAAGGGTTATATACAACAAATCCAAAGCTAACATCATAATGAATGGGGGGAAACTGAAAGTATTTCCTTTAAAACCCAGAAGAGGACAAGCATGTCCACTCTCATCATTCCTGATCAATATAGTTCTTGAAACTCTATGCAGAGCAATCAGGCAAGAGAAGGAAATTAAAGTGATACAAATAGGAAAAGCAGAAGCTCTCTCTTTGCTGATAACATGATACAACATCTAGACGACCCAAAACACTATACCAGAAGACTTCCAGAGTTGATTTTAAAAATCCATCAAAGTAGCAATTTACAAAAATCATCACACAAAAAAATTACTCCTATACACTAGTAATGAATCTTCTGAGAAAGAAATTTGGAAAACAATCCCATTCACAAAAACCTTAAAAACCTAGGACTAAATCTAACCAAGGAGTTGAAAGCTCTCTACGGAGAAAACTATAGAACACTAAAGAAAGAAATAAAAGAAGAACTCAGAAGACGGAAAATCCTCCCATGTTCACGAATAAGGAGAATTAATATTGTTAAAGTGGCCATATTGCCAAAAACAATAGACAGATTTAATGCAATTCCCATCCAACTATCAATGTTATTCTTCACAGAGCTAGGAAAAAAATGGTCCTAAAATTCATTTTGAAGGAGAGCTGCCAACCACGCCTGCGACCCACCAGCAGAACAGGCGCAGCGGCCTGCTGAGGGGCAGAGCCGCCCCCTCCCCCGCGCCTGCAAGGTAGGCAGAACTGTGACCACCCACAGAACAGGCCCAGCGGCCTGCTGAGGGGCAGAGCCGCCCCCTCCCCCCGCGCCTGCAAGGTAGGCGGAACTGTGACCACCGACAGAACAGGCCCAGTGGCCCGTGGAGGGGCAGAGCTGCCAACCACGTCTGCAAGGTAGGCGGACCTCCGACCCCCCAGCAAAACAGGCCCAGCGGCCCACGGAGGGGCAGAGCCGCCCGCCGCGCCTGCAAGGTAGGCGGACCTGTGACCCACTGGCAGAACAGGCCCAGAATCCCGCGGAGGGGCAGAGCTGCCCCACGCGCCTGCAAGGTAGGCGGACC
>NW_026000240.1:25725051-25798850 GCF_001458135.2 Marmota marmota marmota | reverse complement strand
GAGGGGAGGGGAGGGGAGGGGGGATAGTAGAGGATAGGAAAGGCAGCAGAATACAACAGACACTAGTATGGCAATATGTAAATCAATGGATGTGTAACTGATGTGATTCTGTAATTTGTATACGGGGTAAAAATGGGAGTTCATAACCCACTTGAATCAAAGTGTGAAATATGATATATCAAGAACTATGTAATGTTTTGAACAACCAACAATAAAAAAATGTAAAAAAAATTCATTTTGAAGAATAAAGACCCAGAAGAGCCAAAGCAATTCTAAGCCAAAAAAGCAATACTGGAGGCATCACAATATCGGACTTCAAATTATATGACAGAACTATAGTTATCCCTCTTATTGTTATTTCATGTTTTCCATCTCTTTATATCTCTCTCTACGTTTGTGTGTAATTTTCTAAGTTCTGTGTTTTAGTTTATGAATGCTATATTCATCTATGTTTGATATCTTCTAATTACTGTTATTAATTTTCTATTACTACCATAATAAACTTCCAGAAACTTAGCAGCTTCAAACAATATCTATTTATTATTTCACAGTTACTATAGGTCAGATTGTGGCATAATGTTGTTGAACAATCTGTGTAAGCTTTCATTAGGCTTAAATCAAGGAATTGACATGTGTATACTTCTCATCTGAGTCTTGGGGTTTCTCTTCCAAACTCACTCTTAGCATGTAACCCTTTTATCTTCAAGTCAACAATCAAATCCTTCTCATTCTTCCAATCTTTCTGACTTACCTTTCTGTTGTATTCTCTTGTTCTTTGCTCTATCATCTTCTGCTTTTCAAGGATAGTATGATTACACTGCACCTCCCTGGATATGTTCAACATCTCTGCAATCAGAAAATGCAAATCAAAACTACACTGAGATTTCATCTCACTCCAGTCACAATGCTACTCATCAAGAATACAAATAATTAACAAAAGCTGGTGAGGATGTGGGGGAAAAGACACATTCATTCTCTGTTGGTGGGACTGCAAATTAGTACAAACACTCTGGAAAGCAGTGTGAAGATTCCTGTATGTATACACATGGATGTATAACCAATGTGATTCTGCAATCTGTACACGTGGAAAAATGAGAATTCATACCCTATTTGAATCAAATGTATGATATGTCAAGATCATTGTATTATCTTGAACAACTAATTTAAAAAAAAACAGGAATGAAACCATCATCCAGCTATTCTCAGTATTTATCCAAAAGAACTAAAATCAACATACTATAGTGACACAGCAACATCAATGTTTAAAGCAGCTTAATTCTCGATAGCCAAGTTATGGAAGCAAACCAGATGTCCATCAGTAGATGAATATATTAAGAAAATGTGGTATATATACACAATGTAGTTGGTTTTGTTGTTGTTGCTGTTGTTGTTGTTGTTGTTGTTTTTGGTGGTGCTGTGGATTGAACCCAGGGCTTTGTGTATCCCCTACCAACTGAGCTACATCCCCAGCCCCACAATGTAATTTTATTGAATCACAAAAAAAGAAATGAAATTATGGTATTTGCCAGTAAATGAATGAAACTGAAGAACATCATACTAAGTTAAATAAGCCAAACTCAGAAAATTAAGGGTTGCATGTCTTTTCTCATATGTGAAGCTCAAGCAAAGTAAGGGGGAAAGGGGGGGTTCAGATATCATAAGGATAGAGGGAAGATCAGTGGAATCGAAGAAGGAGATTTAGGGGGAGGGAAGACAGATATGAAAGGAGGGAAATGTACAATGGATTTGACAAAATTATGCTATGTGCCTGTATAAAAATACTGCAGTGAATTACACCTTTGTGTATATCTATAAAGCACCAATTAAAATTAAATAAATAAATAAATAAATGGAAGACCAGTAGAGTACAGGAAGGGGAATAGGGGAGGGAGGAAGGGAGGGTAAGGGGCAGCACCAGGGACTAAAATGGAGCAAATTCCTTACATGTCAAAAACGAATCAACTATTATGTATAACTATGCACTAATAAAAGCATTAAAAGGGTTTTTTAAAAAGGAGAGGGTCTGATGACTAGTAATTTTAAATATATCTGTAAAATCCTATTGCCATGTAACATAACCACAGAAGTACCACAAGTACCAGAGATCAAATTGTGCTACTGTACTGTCCACTGAGTTTTTCTTTCACCTTTTAAAGCTACTTTCTTAATGTTAGAGTTCCAAGACCATGATGTGTAGTATGCGAATTTAACCCCCAGTCATATACAAAACAGAAGCTCCGTCTCAATGTCAAGTGGCTAGTCAGTCCTGAATGCATGAGAAAGGGAAGGAAAATGAAGGATGACTGAAACCACAGGAAGACTTACCTGACAAATAAACACCTGGAAGAAGGGGCATGGTGTGTTAAGGGGCAATAATTACATCCCCTTAAGAAACACTACTGTTTTAAGACCTAATCTCACACTACCAGGTGGCCTGGAACCTCCCTTTTCAACAAAATTGTCACAACCCCCAATCACCCTGGCAACTAAAACATCTAGACCCTCACAAATAAAGTACCCTGAGAGCTAGTTAAAGGGCAATAAGCCAATTAATGGGGCAAAAATAGGGGAGATCAATATCCTTAAAGTTTCCTATTCTATGAGCAACATACCATCCTCTCTTGGGGTAGTCCATACAGTTCCTATGCTGTCAGTCAAAAGTCAAGAGGCAGACCTGGGAAAGGCTCTCTGGAAACTTCCCTGGGACCCCCAAAAAAACTTGAGCATAGGAGGAGTGAGTACTCCATCCTTCTCCTCTCCAAAAGGACACATTCTCTCCCTTGAGAGTGTCCCCCTTTCCCTATCCCTTCTAATAAACTCATGCCTATTACTCTGAGCAACATATCTGAAATCTTTCTGGCACGATTTCAAAAATTGGGGTGAATGGGTACCTGTGTGGCTGCCTCAGTTTTGCAGTAGGCTTCTCCCCTGTAAATTCAGAAGATTGTTTTTCCCTTTTTTTTCCATACATGGACCAGCTCCAGCTAAGCTTAATATGCTTCCTTGTTTTCTCCCTGGGCCAACGAGCTGATTTTTCTAGTCCATTCACTGTATAAATTGTTGACTAGATTATCAAATGAATCTCTTCAAATGATCTCTTATATTCCCTGGAGGCTCATGGAATTCTAATAAATCACCCTGGAGGCTACTTCAGAGAGCAAAGGGAAAGTGGGCAGATTCTTCCCTCTATCCTAAACTCCAGAGGAGCATTCCCTCTCACCTTCCCTCCCACTGTCACACAGTACACAACCACACATATGTGAGCATGACACATTATTCTTTCTGATGGGATTCCTTTTTATAACATTATAAAATTTTTTTGAAGGCATTCCCTCTAAAATCTGGAACAAGACAGGGATGCCCTCTCTCACCACTTCTATTCAACATAGTTCTCGAAACACTGGTCAGAACAATTAGACAGATAAAAGAAATTAAAGGCATAAAGATAAGAAAAGAAAAACTTAAATTAGCACTATTTTCGGATGACATGATCCTATACCTAGCAGACCCAAAAGGTTCTACCAAAAAACTTCTAGAATTAGTAAATGAATTCAGCAAAGTGGCAGGATATAAAATCAACACCCATAAATCAAAGGCATTCCTATATATCAGTGACAAATCCTCTGAAATGGAAATGAGGACAACCACCCCATTCACAATATCCTCAAAAAAAAAATAAAATACTTGGGAATCAACCTAACAAAAGAGGTGAAAGACCTATACAACGAAAACTACAGAACCCTAAAGAGAGAAAAAGAAGAAGACCTTAGAAGATGGAAAGATATACCTTGTTCATGGATAGGCAGAATTAATATCACTAAAATGGCCATATTACCAAATGTACTCTATAGGTTTAATGCAATGCCAATCAAAATCCCAACGGCATTCCTTGCAGAAATAGAAAAAGCAGTCAAGAAATTCATCTGGAAAAATAAAAGACCCAGAATAGCTAAAGCAATTCTAAGCAGGAAGAGTGAAACAGGTGGTATAGCGATACCAGATTTTAAACTATACTATAGAGCAATAGTAACAAAAACAGTATGGTACTGGTACCAAAACAGGTGGGTAGACCAATGGTACAGAATAGAGGACACAGAGACCAATCCACAAAATTACAACTACCTTATATTAGACAAAGGTGCTAAAAGCATGCAATGGAGAAAGGATAGCATCTTCAACAAATGGTGCTGGGAGAACTGGAAATCCATATGCAACAAAATGAAATTGAATCCCTTTCAATCACCATGCACAAAAGTTGACTCAAAATGGATCAAGGAGCTAGGAATCAAACCAGAGACTCTGCATCTAATAGAAGAAAAAGTTGGCCCTAATCTCCATCTCGTGAGGTTGGGCTCCAAATTCCTTAATAGGACACCTATAGCACAAGAGTTAAAATCAAGAATCAACAAATGGGACATTTTCAAACTAAAAAGTTTTTTTTCTCAGCAAGAGAAATAATAAGTGAGGTAAATAGGGAGCCTACATCCTGGGAACAAATTTTTACCCCTCACACTTCAGATAGAGCTCTAATGTCCAGAGTATACAAAGAACTCAAAAAATTAAACAACAAGAAAACAAATAACCCATCAACAAATGGGCCAAGGATCTGAACAGACACTTCTCAGAGGAGGATATACAATCAATCAACAATTACACGAAAAAATGCTCACCATATCTAGTGATCAGAGAAATGCAAATTAAAACCACTCTAAGATATCATCTCACTCCAGTAAGAATGGCAGCCATTATGAAGTCAAACAATAACAAGTGCTGGCGAGGATGTGGGGAAAAAGGTACACTTGTACATTGCTGGTGGGACTGCAAATTGGTTCGGCCAATTTGGAAAGCAGTATGGATATTCCTTGGAAAGCTAGGAATGGAACCACCATTTGACCCAGCTATTACCCTTCTCAGTCTATACCCAAAAGACCTAAAAAGAGCATATTACAGGGACACAGCTACATCAATGTTCTTAGCAGCACAATTCACAATAGCTAGACTGTGGAACCAACTAGATGCCCTTCAATAGATGAATGGATTAAAAAAATGTGGCATTTATACACAATGGAATATTACTCACTAAAAAATAACAAAATCATAGCATTTGCAGGGAAATGGATGGCATTAGAGTAGATTATGCTAAGTGAAGTTAGCCAGTCCCTAAAAAACAAATGCTGAATATCTTCTTTGATATAAGGAGAGTAACTAAGAACAGAGTAGGGAGGAAAAGCATGAGAAGAAGATTACCACTAAACAGGGACAAGAGGTGGGAGGGAATGGCAGGGAAAAGACGAATTGCACGGAAGATGGAAAGAGACCCTCATTGTTATACAAAATTACATATATGGAGGTGTGAGGGGGAAGGAAAAAAGAAAGAGAGATGTGTCACAGTAGATTTGGTAGAGAGAGGTGATGGGAGGGGAGGGGAGGGGAGGGGGGATAGGAAGGGAAGCAGAATACAACATACATTAGTATTGCTGTATGTATAAATGTGGCTGTATAACCAATGTGATCCTGCAATCTGTACACGTGGAAAAATAAGAATTCATACCCCATTTGAATCAAATGTATGATATGTCAAGATCACTGTATTGTCTTGAGCAACCAATAAAATAAAATAATTTAAAAAATTATAAAATTTTTGAGATATTCTGAACTTTTAACTTTAGAAGTAGTGAAATTGAGACACAGAAATATTAGTCAATGATATGCAATATATCTCTCTGAGTTAGAGAAAAGAGTTGACATGTGAATCCAGATTCAAAATAGGTAGGAATGACATTTGGAAAAAAATATTTAAGATTTTCTATAACTAGAGACACTTCATGTAAGAAAGTTGGGGTTTAATTTTCTGACTAATGTGAAGAGAAACAAGGTGACAATTGCTAAATTTTTTGCTTATATTACCAGTCTGCCTTAGTATTTAAATATTTGCTAGTACCTTGTGAGTACTGTGCTCCACATACAACACTTAGCATTTTGCTTGTATTCTACATTTAATCTACAAAACAATCCAGGTAAATGAAACATTATTATTTCATTTTGCAGATGAAAACAATGAGGCTCAAAGAAATTAAGTGACTTCACTATCAGCTACAATTAGGCCAGGAGAGGTGGAATGGAGACTGAACCAAGCTGTCCAGCTCAGAGCCAAAGGCCTTCCAGCTATTTACCTCTGCTCTCTCCTCTCCTCTGTGGTCTCTGTAGATCAAGGCAGAGTGAACACCACAGAAGCTGCAGCATGACCACATTAACTGATCAGTTCCATCAAATCTCTACTACAGTTGGTTCTCATTATTCAGGTATTCCATATTTGTAAATTTTTCTAAAACCAATACCCATTGATTACACTTCCACAGTCAAAACTGAACATGCGCAGGGGGAGAGAAATGGGCTCCTAAGTTACATGTTCTCAGTAGAGGCTTAACAAGGTGAGGCTCTGCCTCCTTTTTTCAGCTCTCATGCTGTAAACCAGTATCCTTTTGGAATCATATTTAACACCACACACTTCATATTTTCGTGCTTTTTATTGGGTTCGCTATTTAAAATGGTCCCTGTGCACAGTGATGAAGAGATATCTATTGTTTTATCAACAACAGGAAGCTGTTTTGCACCTTATGGAGAAAACTCATGTGTTAGAGGCACAAACTACACTGCTGTTGACTGCTAGTTCGATACTAATGAATCAACAGTGTATGGTAAATAAAGTGTCTTTAAATAGAAACACAAAAGATTATATATTGATGAAAATGTGGTGACCAGAGGCTCACAGGAACCTAACCCTATATTTGCCCCGATGAACAATGATTCAGTATTTACTTACTCAGTGTCCTTTGTGACTTTATAGAACATAACTACTATGATGAGTAAGAATCAATGCTGATTCCTCATGCCTCCTAACCAGCTTTGCCTACATTTTTTGACTAAGATGGCAGCAGTATCTCAGTCCCTTCACTTGGGAGGGCCACATGAACAAAGCCATTGTGTCTCCAAGGATTTTCTGGCTTATCCACTGCAGTCCCCACAAGACCAACCTGCAGCACCTCCCATGCAGCCACCTCTACACTCACTTTACCCTCTACAAAGGGGAACCTGGCTAATCAGGAAAGAAACTCCCTCAAAAGGTAAACAGTGAGTAGAGTGTACATATGGTAGAAAACAAATGGCTCTTGGTACCATGTTATAGAAATTATCTCACTTAGGTAGATAAAGGAGCAAGGCAAGCCCAGGTGGCACTGGTGAGTCTCCCCCTCCATTACATGACCCATTTATGACGTGTGCACCAGCCTCTGCAAGAAAACACCATCCCTACGCTCAGCATTCTCAGAACTGGGCTGTCCTTTGTCCTGTGACACTCTGTGTCAACGCTGTACCCCATCATGTCTGTGACTGCCTGCCAGGGCTTGGGATTTGTAGTTTCAATGATTGGGTTTGCAGGCACCATTGCTGCCACCTGCATGGATCAGTGGAGTACCCAAGACTTGTACAACAATCCAGTGACAGCTGTATTCAACTATCAAGGGCTGTGGCGCTCCTGTGTCCGAGAGAGCTCTGGCTTCACCGAGTGCCGGGGCTACTACACCTTGCTGGGACTGCCAGGTAAGAGCCGGGTTCCTGGCTGGCTGGTGGAGAGGCTGGGGTGGTGAGGAGATGGCAGATGTCCCAGACAGGAGGACCATGGGATGGGGGAAATGACATTTGTTTCTGACAAAGGTAACTGCAAGCATCATAAGGGTTGAAACAGAAGTATAGGAACCTTAGGGAAAGAAACTTTCTGGAGTTGTTGGAGCTCCTGTTTCCCTAGCTAGAATATGCCTCCTTTTCCCCAGGGGCACATTTTTCTAATACCTCCTATGTGAGCAAAGGCATAGTCTCAATCATGCACAAGACCAGGACTCAAGAGATTAAGACTTTAGTCACTTTTTTCCTTTAGTCCCAAGATTCCCCTCACCGAGTTGGGGACTGCCTATCTCCTGAACGATTCCATCTCCAGCTCCCAGCTTTCAGGGATGCCTAAGCAAGAAGAAGCCATAGAATTGGGGCAGAGGGAAAGACCGAGAAAGAGAGCTAGGGTTCTCTGGAGTGTGCTGGATAAGCCCCTGCTCTGGACTCCAGGTTTCTGACCTCCTGAAAAGTATGAATTACAAGGGATGAGATGCCAGACATCCCACCCAGGCCTTTGCACGGCAGATGAGCTCTGCCATGAGGGGAAAGGTGTTATAACCATGGTGTCCCTTCCCCAGATTGGCATGTTAGCTACACAAGGATTGTGTGTTTGATTGCTAAGTAGACTGGTCATTTCAACTTGAAAAATTCAAGTCATGTTAAAAGTGTCCTTCACTCAGAATAGAGTAAGACAATGAACAAACTTGTCATTTTTATTTTTGCTTATTTATTCCTTCCATGAATAAAATCAAAGTTCCGATAGGGGAATTTATCATGTTGGGCATTGTAGGGAGAATCAGAAATAGAAACCACAGGGCTTCTCCCACCTAAAGTTGCCATTTGACTGTAGGGTCAAGATCGAGACACATAGAAAGGTAACAAGTAGACCTTGGACATATGTATTCTTTTATGCATTCAATATTTATTTATGGAGCGCTCCCTACAACTTCAAATTCTGAAATATCATAATCTTCATCAAAAATAAAACACTCCCAGAATAGGGAACCATACTCCCTGATGGGTAATATAAGGTGCCAAGTGAGGAAGACAGAGGGCCAGTGCGGGAAGACATGAGATGACAATGAATCTGCTCAGAAAAAAACAACTCAACCAAGGGGAAAAAGTCACACAGAACCTGTGAAAGGTGATTAGGATTTGGAGGGAGCAGCATTACAGAAAAAAAAATCATGGGCAAAGACCACCCACATCTCACTCAGGAGCAAATGAGAGAATGACCTTGGCTGGTGGAGAGGGTTTATGTGGGACAATTATAAAGATTATTAAGTGCCAGGCTATGGTGTTTTGAAGCCAGTGAGAGGTTTGTTTGTTTTGTTTTGTTTTGTTTTTGTTTAAGATGATGGTATTTCAAGAATATTAATCTGTAAGAGAATGCAGAATAGATCAAAGCAGGAAGACAGCTGAAGACAAAGGCCATAGAACCAGGGTGAGAGGGAGGGACTGAGGATCAACAGGAGAATGTGAGCCAGATGTGACCAGCTACCATTCAGTGGGTCTCCCTTCAATAGGGGCTAGAGGGAAGATGAGCTACTTCTATGTCTCTATGTCCTGTTGACCCCTTCTAGCTCTGGGTCTAGCCACCTGCTCTTGGGATCATCCCTCACCTCAGACTCAAAATGCCCAAAACCTATCAAAATGTAGGACATGGGTCCATGCCGAGCTAGAGACCACAGGGGAGAAAAATCAGCCAACAGCTGACCTCATACCACAAAGCTCCTCTGAGTACCTGGAGAGCTGCCACTCTACTTCGCAAAGAGGAAACAGCAATGGAGAATTGTACACTAACATTGAATAAGCCTTGAATATTTTGTATGGTCTCTACAAACGCCTGGTGAACTTGATGTGATTGTTATAGTACCTTTGTAGACAAGGAAACTGAGTTTAAATAACTTGTCCAAGGTCACCTATATAGGTAGCCAGGGCTCTAAACCTTTCCTGTCTGAGCCTAAGCTCTAGAGCATAGGCCTAATAGGAATCCCCCAAGGCTCTAAGACACAAAGCAGAAATCTCCACCACATAGGTACCTTTCTGTCCTCATCTCTAGCCTAAGTCTGGTTCTGCAGCCCCACCCAGACTTCCTCCTGGACTAACAGCAGCAGTCAACATCCCCCATATTTATGTTACAGATGAAGTATGCAGACTCACAGGGTCAGGGTGACTTGCCCATGCTCCAGGAGTTGAAAACAAGGCAGACCAAGACTGCCTAGTATACCTTGTGTGCATGTGTGTAAATGTGTGTGTGTGTGTGTGTGTGTGTGTAAATCCCATGACTAGATAGTTCAGGAAGGGTTTTACAAAGAAAGTATTATAGAAATCCCATTTTAAAAACATTCTTGCAGACACTCAAAGCTGATTTAAATTATTAAATGTTATTTATTTTAATTATTGTTAATCTATTTATTTCAAAGTTACTTTATTACATACAACTGTAACAATAAATTTAAATTCCTTATGCATGAAAGTGTTGCCCAAGAACCAAACCAAACTTGCAAATATAATATAAATTAAATCAAAACTAAGCTCAAATTTAAAACTTAATTTGGGTGAAGCATGCTGTTAATTTCCACTTAGGTGTAACAGAACAAAGGATCTGCCTCAAGTCTCCTCTAGATTTCACCTTGTTTCAGTGTTTTAACTTCAATATTACTGATGCAAATTCTCTATTCACATAGGTTTGCATTACAAAACAGTATTAATAACTTTGATGAGATCACACCTCACAGTTAGCCATGCCCCAGCAAGGAACCATCCTCTCACATCTGTGGTTATAAGGTATCTGTGACTCCATGGTTCCCTACAGTGGTCATGTTCATTTGAGGAAAGGTTGTTTTGGGGAGCTCCTGAAATCTGGCTTTAATGGCCTTCTTGACCAATTATTTCTGGAATTGCACAGAGAATGTTCCTTACTGTGTATTTCCCCCAATAATCACTGTAATCAGCTGTGTTCAAAGACATGATGGTGAGCAGCTTTTGGGTGGTGCTAATGTACTAGCCACCAAGGCACAAGCCTTTGAACTTGCAGTACCACTGGATGGGGAGAAATTCCTGCAGCTCTGTTTTATATTTGAGCTACAGAGAAGCTTTGTTTGTTAGCAATTGAGAACTTCATTTGGCTACCCCTGGTGCAAATGTAAGCACCAACATAAACATAAACCATTAGTGACCAACAAACAGATCTGGAACATTTGTTTTAATTTGTTTTCCATTGCCACTGAAATGAAAGCTCAGAATTTTAAAATTTCCATTAAGAAGCTATACACTCCAAGATTTCAAACACAGATTCTCAGGCTCAAAGAGAAACAACAAGACACAATCAAACCCTCCAGAAAAACTCTAGGTATAGGTCACCTTCCTAGAAGTTGTCATTTACTAGCCTCATAACCAGCAGTCGACCTGTTCTGGGCTGACTAGGTATAGACAGGTTCTTTCATAGGGCACACAAGGAAGAAAAAGCAAAGGTCTTTGGTCTTCTCATATGCAAAAATAATTGGGAAATAAACAATGACATAGACTTGTAGCATTAGAAGAAATGTTTATTCATTCAACATTGTTGAGCATCTACTATGTCCCAGACTGTCTACATGTGGGTAATATAAATGTCACAGGGACGTTTAGTAAACAGTCATTGCAATACAGGGTTTCTCAACCTCAGCATTATTGACATTCAGGGGTGGGGGGATCATGTACATTGCAGGATATTTAGTATCATCTGATCTCTATCCCCTAAGTTAGGAGTAGCATTGCCTCCTTCACCCCAGTTGTGGCAATCAAAACTGTCTCCTGATTGCCAAATATTCCCTAGGGGGCCAACTCATCCAGTTAAGAACCACAGGAATGAGGGGGTAGTAAGTACCATGTCTGGTACAGGGTAGAGATCATGAAGAAAGGGAGGCTGCCAGAAGGAAATGGTGGTGAACTGAGTTCATAGCAACATGGTACCCAAGAGGATGAAGAAGAAGAGGGGGGGCGGGGGTAAATGAGAAGAGAAAGTGAGGGGTATTCAGGGAATTGAAAAAAACTCAGCTCTGTGTGTGATGGACAGGGAAAGGGGAGGCAACACAGTACAGTGACGTGTTAAATACTTAATAATAATATATGGACTGGATATGGCTTAGTGGTAGAGGGCTTGCCCAGCATGTACTAAGACCCTGGGTTCAATCCCTAGTACAAAAAAAAGAAAAGAAAAAGGAAAAATATGTTTTAGCATTTTGCAAGAATCAAAATGAAAAAAAAAATTTTAAAGCTTTGAGAAATTTCTAAAATACCTACATAGAAATACATACTGCAGGTTCCTTCATGAGAAAATTATAAAAATGCACATTTGCCTCTAATAAATATATAATAATAATAGAATTTATTGAGACATTTCTATGTACTTTTCTAAGAAATTAACATTTATAAACCAACAATATATACAATTATATAAGTTTAATTAAACTGCCTAATCTTCACAACAACCCTGCGAAATAAGGACTATTATTATCTCCATTTTATACACATTTTATACAAGGAAACTGAGACACAGAGAGACTAAAAAATTGCCTGGCTGGGTGGAGTGGCACACATCTGTAATCCCAGGAGGCTGAGACAGGAGGATCACGAGTTCAAAGCCAGCCTCAGCAAAAGGGAGGTACTAAGTAACTCAGTGAGACCCTGTCTCTAAATAAAATACAAAATAGGGCTCAGTGGTTGAGTGCTCCTGAATTCAATCCCCGGTACCCAAAAACAAAAACAAAAAAATAATTCTTGGCGGCCTGTAGGAGTAAGCGGCAGGGTAAAGATTCAAACCAAGAGAACTTCTCCAGAACCTGGGCTCTTCTCCATTGTGAAAATTTTAATCTGGGCTTGGGATGTGGCTCAGTGGCAGAGCACCTACCTAGCATGCTCAAAGTCCTGTGTTCAACCCCCAGCACTGCAAAGAAACTTTAATGAAACTATCAGTAAAAGTTCTCTGGGAACTTGACAAAGTGTATACCACTAAAAAGCAGTAGATAAGGAACTCTTAAAAGTTTTTGTTTATTTGTTTAAGAATAATGAAGTGACAGCTAACTCTACCAGATGTTCAACTAAATTTTAAAGCTTTGATAATTAAAAATTGTGTTTTGGCACAAGCATGAACAAACAGATTATTAAATAAAACCTAAAATGACACGCATAAGTGAATTTCGTGAAAGTTACAGAAAGTTTTACGAAGCAATGGGGAAAAGGGAAGGTTATTCAATAAATGCTACAAGATTAATGACTAGCTTTTTTTGGAAGGAAAAAAAGAATGATAGTATCAACTCAAACGCATACCAAAATAAATCCCAGGTGAATTAAATGTAAAACACATAAAATACTTTTATATTTTTTTAAATTTTTATAATTTTATCTCCTAAATGGAAAATAATTTTCTAAGCATGAACACAATGCTTAGAGAAGGAAAAGTAAATTTGTTTGACTACATCATTCAACAAATATTTATTGAGCACATTTTATGCACCAGGCACCAAGGAGCACACAAATGAGACACATTGCATGTTTTTTCTTTCTAAAAACACAAATGAAACTAAAATCAAACAACTGAGCTGTTTTTATAAATATAAATAAATTTTATAATTTATAATTATTTATGATGTCCTAAGATCCTTAACAAACAATTCACATAAGTTGATAGGAAAAATACTGAAACTCTAATGAATAACTGAAGTTTTTAAGGAAAAAATATTCTTAAAAATTTGTTTAAAAAGTTCTAACTCAGGGTCTGGGATTGTGGCTCACATGTGCTAAACAAGCAGTAGAGCGCTTGTTTAGCACATGTGAGGCTCTGGGTTCGATCCTCAGCACCACATAAAAATAAATAAATTAAATAAAGGTATTGTGTCCAACTACTTCTAAAAAAAAGTTTAAAAAAAAAAGTTCTAACTCAGTAATCAAAAAATGCAAATTAAAATAAGTAATCATGTATATATCAAATTCACAATTTAGGTATGGGTGGAGTAAGAGCTTTCAAATACTGCTGCTAGGAATAAAATTCATAAAAAGCAACATAGTTCTATGTAAAAACGAGTTTTTTTGAAATTTCACACTTCTAAGAAACTATCCTAAAAGAATCAGAGCTGGCCAGGGGAGTGCACACCTGTAATCTCAGCAACTCAGGAGCCTGAGGCAGGAGGACAGCAAGTTCAAAGTCTGATGTCCTTGTTTATGGCAAAGGTTTTGTTGAAAGGAATCAAATGTAATACTCTTGTACTAACTCGATGTCTGATTCTGTTTAGTATAATAGGTTTGGTACAATTTTGCAACTTAGCACGACTCTCTCAAAATAAAATTTTAAAAATGGCTAGAGTATAGCTCAGTGGTACAGTGCTCCTAGGTTCATTCTCCAGTACCCAAAAAAAAAAAAAAAAACAGTCACTAGAAATGCTGGCAAAGGGTTACATGTAAAATGTTCATCGTAATGTTGCTTTCATACAAAAGAAAACTGAGGGAAGATACAATTTACCTATATAAGAATGGACACATGCTGGGCATGGTGGCATATACCTGTAATCTGAGCGGCTTGGGAGTCTGAGACAGGAAGATAGCAATTTGGATGCCAGTTTCAGCAATTTAACAAGATTCTAAGCAATTTAGTGAGACCCTGTCCCAAAATAAAAAATAAAAATGGCTTGGGATGTAGCTTAGTGCTAAAGTGACCATGTGTCAAATCCTCAATACGAAGAAGAAAGAAGAAAGGAGGACGAAGAAGGAAGAAAGGAGAAGGGAGAAGGAAGAAGGAAGAAGAAGAAGAAGAAGGAGAAAGAGAAGAAGAAGAAGAAGAGGTGGTGGTGGTGGTGGTGGTGGTGGTGGTGTAGGAGGAGGAGACACTGTTTAGGTGAATAATAATACCTTTATATATTAATACACTCGTACTAAATTACATCTACAAAAGCTTACATAACTACAATGAAGTAGAAAAAGCAAGACATCAAACCATATAATCCCTTAATCTCATAAAAAATATAGAAAGAGAACAGAAATGAAAGAAGTCTGGCAAATGTTTTGTATAGAGTTAAAATTATGAGTGATTTGTTAAAATTTTCTCTAACTTTTCTATTATGAACACCAAAATGTAGAATCAGAAATTAGGAATATGTACATTGTGGTAATCTATTGAAAGAAAAATTAATGTGTCAATTATTTCTAGTTAGTATAATTAGCTTTACTCTTTCCTAATTCCTGGCTATAATATTTTATATTGCTATTTGTACCACCATTTTTGCCTAATTACCACAAAAGATGTTCTATTAATACTCCTAAAAAATTGTTAACAGAAGTAGTGGAAATAATTTCTCCAATGTCAGTAAAATAACATAAGCTCCCAGAAACTTACAATCTGGAATGATACTACTACAACCATAATTAAACCTGAATGCAGGGATGGTTTCCCTGATGAAGTCAGAAAAACATTTTGTTCCATTTTAAAGGTGATTAAACAAAATTGTACCAAACCTATTATACTAAACAGAATCAGACAGCGAGTTAGTGCAAGAGCTTAACATTTGATTCCTTTCAACGAAACCTTTGCCATAAACAAGGACATCAGATTTTCTTCTTGGATCCCCAACCATTCTTTGGCAAAGACAACCAACACAATGGTCCACTCATTTCAGGGCACAAACATTGACAAGAAAGTAAAAACTCCCACCTTATATGTGTTTTAAAACACAGAAGTATGTAGATTTATAATTCTTTCTTAATTCAGTTTTCTTCCTGGGTTAAGAAAGCTTTAGTTTACCCTATTTCCTTCTTTCAAAAAATAAATATATAAATAAAGTCACTGCCACATTTCAACCAAGAAGAAAAACTTAAATTCATTATTAAGTTATACCTGAATAACTTTTTTCTGATTTTAAAATTTGGCATAAAACATCTACATAAGGAAATTGGAGGAGAAACTGTCATGAATGAGAATACATAGCTTATAACAACTTATTTCTTTATTTTTCTGTTTCTGACTTGTTGTTTTGGTGGCATTATAACCAACATATGGGAAGAGGTTACGGA
This sequence comes from Marmota marmota marmota, assembly GCF_001458135.2. NCBI lineage: Eukaryota > Metazoa > Chordata > Mammalia > Rodentia > Sciuridae > Marmota > Marmota marmota. The sequence goes on along the minus strand of NW_026000240.1, from coordinate 25,783,139 downwards.
TAAATACCATAAACTGGATAGCTGGAAACCAAACCAATAAGATTTTTTTTTTTAAATATAAAAGCCTGCCTTGCCAGGCACAGTAATGCATGCCTATAATCCCTATGACTCAGGAGGCTGGGATTGGACGATTATGAGTTCAAAACCAGCCTCAGCAACTCAGTGAGGCCCTAAGCAACTCAGCTAGACTCTGTCTCTAAATAAAATACAAAAAGGGCAGAGGATTTAGCTCAGAAGTTAAGCATCCCTGGGTTCAATCCCCAGCACCAAAAAAAAAAAAAAAAAGACTGCCTCTTGATTAAATGAAAAGTAAGATAGCCCTGACCATGGAAAGAGTAGCAAAATAATTCCTGAATTATTCCAACAACACTTAACCAATTTAACTGGTCAATCCCTGTCCACCAGCAGAAACCAGTGTCATTTCTGACTGCCCCTTCCCTGCCATTTAGCATTTTGTAGCTCAGCTCAGGGAACACACAGACATTAGCACAGTTTCACTTTAAGTCATATAACTCTTCCTTGTGCCCTTATTTGGGGTCTTCTGACTCATGCTTCATTCTCTTCCAACACTGATCACAGGTAAGGTGTGCAGTCGAGGGTAGTTTTGCCTCCATTCAGATTATTTGCCTTCTCTGTTTGCTGGGAATAAAGTCATGAAAGCAATGGCTGGGTGCACCCAAGATAACATTGAAATGTCCAGACAAAAGGGCTCATTTCCTGGAGAATCTGTCATGGTTAGAGATTGAGGGAAGGGGGCATGTATGTGTGCATGTATTTCAGGGCCTTGAAATCCAGATTTGCAAAGATCTAATTAAAATGTCTCTGAATTCACAGACCAGACATACATGACCCTCAGGAAGCAGCCAGTTGATCAATTCTCTTAAGAGAATTGTGTTGTAGAGACAGAACCTAACACCTGATCTCTTCAGCCACGTGCTCTTTACTGGGATTTTACAGTTTCTATTATTTGGACCACTAAAGTGGAAGCCTTTCTACAAATGTAAAAGACAGTGTATGAGATCTGAAAGTGTTCTCCATTAGTCCCCAGTTACATATGAAGAACCTGACCTATAAGGACTAGACCACCAGCACACCAGGCGCAAGTGACATTGCCAAGAGTAGATCTTAAGTCTCTCAGTGACCAGGTCAGGGTCCTTAGCCCGATCATCCTTGGCCCCTCCTTGGACCTTCATAGCACCTTCTCTGTCCCTTTCTTGACCCTCACCTGATTCTTGTGACATGAGTGACAGAACAATATGGAGGTCAAGGTATTCCTGGCTTCTCATTTCAGTTCCAGTACCTGTGGAGAGAGCATATCTCTAGGCCCTGGTTTCCTGTTCTCACAAGTAGAGATAACTTTGCCTGCCCCTCTCCACTGCTCATAAAAACAGAGGAGAGCTAGACTGGAAGTCAAAGTGGGAACCCCACCTTGGCCGTCCTTCAAGCATCTGTGCATCAAGGCACTTGGACACATTCCTTAGCCTACTTTCACTTCATTTACTCATTTAAAGAACATATGGGAATAATAACACTTGGCCTGCCCATTTCTGTAAGATCAAAATGGAAAGGTGTAAGTGAAGGGTAATATAGGAGTGGCCAAGCTCTGGTTTAAGATGGAGCTAGGTGGGAGCTTCCTAGGTCCTTTTTATTTTAAATGAGGTCAGACAGAGTGGTCTCAAGTGATGCTCTCAGTGGTAGTGGGCACTTCAGTGTTTTCCATAGATGGTGGCCTGTTTGGGGTTAAGCCAGAGCTGGGGTTGGGGAGGCTGGTACCACCTAGAGGAGGGAGTCCTGTCCACTCAGCCCACCCAGTACTTGAATCCACTGGGGCTGTGTGGCTCAGCCAGACAAGTGCCTCTTGGGGCTGCTTCCCTAACAAATGAAAAAATAATGCCCTTGAATGAGGAGTGAAACTGAACTATCTAAGGAAAACAGAGTGAGCAAACACTGAGAGCCAAGGGAAACCATCTGATTAGCAGAGGTCCCCTCCGGCGCAGGTCGGTGCACAGCTTGGGCAGCAGGAGGGTGGCAGCTTCTCCCTGGTGGCACCACAGAGCGAGCGTGCTGAGGCCATGTCCACCACCACGTGCCAAGTGGTGGGGTTCCTCCTGTCCCTCCTGGGTCTGGCGGGCTGCATCGCTGCCACGGGGATGGACATGTGGAGCACCCAGGACCTGTATGACAACCCAGTCACTGCCGTGTTCCAGTATGAAGGACTCTGGAGGAGCTGTGTGAGGCAGAGCTCCGGGTTCACCGAGTGTCGGCCCTATTTCACCATCCTGGGCCTTCCAGGTAGGCACCATGCACCGTGGGCAGGACCCGGCGAGCACAGGCCAAGCAGCTATCCATCCTGGTGCCCAGAATGAGCCACACTCCTGCCTCTGCAGGTGACCCTGGCCACTCTGGCCCAGGAAAAAAGGTGTAAATAAGAGAAGCTGGCTCTCTGTCAAAGAGAGCAATAGGAAAAATGAGGGAAACCATACCAAGTTGAAGGAATTGCAAGTAAGGAGGCAGGCCACCAGAAGAACAGGTCTATTTTAAGAGCTGGCTGGTGATACCTAGAATAAACTGTTTCTCCAGGAGAAAATAAATTGTTTGCTTCCCTGTGCATGTGACTCACTTCTGCCTGCACAGACATGGGAGTGGGGAAGGAGGATGTTAAGTCTTTTGATAGAGGCATAAAAGTTTATCAAGGGCTAATTTAATTATATTCAATCCAACTAAATTTTTCTTTGAAAAGGTGAAGTCTCTGTAAGTGCCAAAAATATTACCATTGCATTATAATTTCCTTTTTCTGCATTTGAAATTAAGAACATCAGGTATGTTCTTCCTAATAATCAATGTGTCAGAATATAAAATTATAATTATAGTGATGTCAGCATGTAAATATAATTACAAATGTGATATCCTTTCATCCTCAAGGATAGAATAAGTTAAACCTTGTTTCTAATGCAGATAATTATTTCAAATATACGTCATAGCAACTTTGCATTCTGGATATTATAGGAGGTCTATTTGTATTTATTTTTTAAAAAGCAAATAAAAAAATAATAGGGCAACCTAATCAGTGGATCCAAGTGGTGGCCAAAATATGTGTCTTTGAAACAAGTACCTTGTAACCAGGTAGATGGAAATAAATTTGCAAGAAATTGTAAAGAGAATGTGGAGTCCTTGAAATTGAATTGCAAAAAACAATTCAACTAATTAATGTTCATTTTCAGAAAGAAGTAGAAGATAGGTGTCAGACTGTAAGAATTGAGTTATTTAGTCCATGTGTGGAAGCCACTCATTGCAGGATCAATAAGATCACTGACACCATGAAAGCAAGTGGGGTAGAACCTGGCCAGAGGCAAGAAAACTAGAGTCACCAGTGATTGTGCTATATAGTGAGGGGAGAGGTCAGAGGGAGGACATGTAAGACATGGATGGCTACCCCTAATTTTAATTACTAGGTGAAGAAAAAAGATTGACCTCATATTCAAAATTAAAGCATAACATCCCATGATTTCATGCTCAGTGACCTTTTCCCTAGGCCCCACCAAACATTACTAATCTCTCACTTTCTCCGCATCACAATTTCACACATGGAAGCTTCCAGATACTCCCACTCCCATAAATGGCCAAACCTCATTGCCACTACCCTACCTTGCCTTATTCCATGGAGGGAATCCTATCCTTAGTGAGTCCACTCAATCTCTCTCTGCCTCTTGATAATTCTACTCTGTGTGGAACTAGACCCCCTCCCCTCTCCTATCGAAGGCCAACCCTCCACTGGCTCTGTAGGCCCCATACCACGCCACCTGGAAGCATGCCCTGTTGATGGGCCTCTTTCCTTCTCCCTTCCTTCTTTCTCCCTTCTACCTTATGCTCTATCCTCCCTTTCTGGAAAATATACTCTTGATTCTGATCATTGTCAAGTTCTATGTCCCTCCTGGGTCACTGACAACCAGATTCAAAGACTAAAATTTTCCATCACTTCTCACTCATCACCTTTCTCAATCTGTCCTTCATCTCTTTAAAGCATTTGCTCCTTTGACTATGGCTCAAGGTTGGGGGAATCTTCAGTCACCAACTCTCAGTCTCAGTTCTCACCTCCTCACACATTTCAAAGTCCAAACACCTTTCATGATTCTTGGTTCCCAGATTAACTGGGTACAGACATGACAGCCTAAAACCAGTGCCATCCCACTTCCTTCACCTACCTTCCCTGACTTCTCTTCCTAGACCCATTGATTCCACTCCCCAAAATGCCCTGCTTCACCACCGCAACTGCCCTCTCCACCAATCTTTCCTGAAGTCTTCTCACATTCTCAAATTAAATAGAATCTCACAAACCAGAGAAAAACCAGAGCACTCTTACAGGATTGAGCATATGCACTCCTCATGCCTTTGCTCACTAATCTAAGAGGCATTTATTGCCTACCTGCAGAATAAACACGACCCCAAACCAGCCCTGTCAGCACCTATAAACACTAGTCGAGAAGACAGGCATGAGCATGTCTTAAAAGTATATCAAAGCAAAGACAATACCTGTTATAATGTATGGAGCACCAGGAAGAAAAGGTTAACCATAGGAAGTGTCAGGAGGGGAATGTCAGGATGGCCTCACTAAGGGGGTTCTGCTCAAGTATGAACCTTAGCTACTAACTTGGTTATTGTACATTTGTCTCTTCAGCTTCTGCATTACAGGGTCTGTTAGCTAGACAAGAATTCTTTCCCCAGTTCCCAGCATAGGGCTGAATGGATGAGTATTCAGCAAATGGTTGTTACACTAAGTTGAGCTAAATAATAAGAGTAGTTTATTTTAACTAATAAACTACTATGTGAACTAATAACAGGTAGAGAGTTTCCCCCAAAACAGGACTTTGTACTATAGTTTTTGCAACTATGGTTCCATATACAGAAAGGAACTTGTTCCTCCTCCTGCCTAAAACAAATTCATTATTAGTTCAATCATATATTCAACAAATATCTTTGGCATACCTACTACATTACAGGAACTAGAATGTCAGGGACTTCATTAATCAGAGTAGTTAAGGTCAGCTACTGCAACAAACCTAAATATCTCAGTGGCTTAACACACACACAAAAGTTTACTTCCTGCCACAAGTTCATTATGGGAAGAGCAACCTCCTGGTAGCTATACTATTCAAAGAAGGGGGAGCAAGACCAGAAAGTCCTGAAGGGGGCACAACTGCTCCTAATCACCTTGGCCTGCAAATGACACCCAAACACAGTACATTGTCCAGAACTGGCCTTGTGGCCCTGCAAGTTGGGAGACATAGCAGCATACAGCTATTTGGTGCACATCAACTGCCTATGCCACAGGGACTCTTTGAACACTAACTGCCTAGGCTGAACTTTATCCACCAGGCTAATTTCAGTTCTGCAAGAACTTCCTTGAACATCAAATGATCACCACCAATGACAGTGCAAAAGAGGACATGCATTAATTTATATTAATTTTTCAGACAAATACTGTTGAATTCTGCTATGTGTAAAATATCATCTGATACAATATACTATGTGTGAATGTCAGACATTTTGATGGGTGTGGCCTGAAATAAGGAAGAAGGTAGGGTCTGAGATGAGTTTCTGTATTATAAAAATTCCCCAGCTCTTAATATCAAATGAATGTAAATACAGTCATAGAAAAAAAAAGCACAATTTTTCTAAAAGAAAAATAAGGAAGGAAATGAAGGAAGATTTGGTAATACAAGGTACTTTTATTAGATGTCAGGCCAAAGAACTTACAAAGAAGAGACACAGTTGCTCCCCAAGGAGTCTTGAAATGTTTCAAATCCACAATGGGAGATAATCTGGGCTCTTTTAGAAGAAATTTAGGACACAGTGAGCTAAGAGGAAGGACTTCCCTAATTGTATTTTGAGGACAGCAAACATGAATGTAAGGTCCTGCCACTATACATGTAGGGGCTCTTGGAAGCTGTTGGTCTTCTATCAGTTAGTGTGTGACCATAGTATCTTGGGTGCCTGTCTTGCATCTCCTACAACACCTAGCATGGGGCACAACAGGTGACAGGGCTGGGGTGGGGAAGATGGGTGCTGCTCTACATCCTACCTCCTGGTTGTACTGTGAAAAGTTTGGCTAGAATGGGTCATTAGAATGGGGAACGATTCCCAGCAGCCACTTAGAGGAGAAACACTTCTAGGGACTGAGTTTGTATAAGTTATGGCTAACACTGCGTCACCATCAGCTGGCTCCCCTGCTCATCGCCAGCCAGATCTTGTGGCTGATTATCCTGATCCCCTCCTGGTGCCACTAGTCCAGCCTTCTTCTTCCTCCTCTTCTCAAACTTCTTCCCCTCTCAATCACCACAATCCCACACCCATAACTGTCTCAAATACTCAGCCTGATTTTATCACCATGTGAGAGGATTGGGTTTGTGTACAGTCATTAAAAGGCAAAGGCAAGAGTTGGAGTCATGGCTCAGTGGTAGAGCACTTGCCTAGCATGTGTGAGGCAATGGGTTCGATTCTAAGCACCACATAAAAATAAATAAATAAATAAAGGTAATGTGTACACCTACAACTTAAAAAAAAAAAAAAGGCAAAGGCAAGAGGTTTGGCAAGGAACATGTTCTTGGATACTTATCAAGCCTGGCTGAAGTGGCATCTGATCATCACAACATCTTAAAGCAAGACATATCTTCATTCCACTCCGGAGTTGAGGAAGCAGACCTTGGTGGGGTCAAATGGCTTGCCTAATGACATTCATGTGGCATCACATTATTCTACAGGTTTTCATGAGACATGAAGGACTTCCCTGTGGGTTCCTTGGGATCTCTGGAAAGTCTAAGCTTTTCCACCTTCTTCTGAAGGGCCAATTCTCTGGGGTCAGCCTCTGACTCCCCTCTTTGTTCTCCTCCCACCAGCCCTCCCTGCCTTTACTCTGAGGCCAAGCTGCCTGGAAATGTGGGTCTTCTCCCTGCCCCACCAAGGCCCCAGCCCAGACCTCTGGCTCCCAGTGAATGGCTACCTCATCAACCCCAACCTCCGCCAGCTCAGTGGGGCCAGCCCTGGAACTCATTCCTCTCAAATTCCCACTATGACCCCTTCTTTTTTCCTACATTATTCCTTGAAATCTAATATTATCAAACAACTAAATGAAAGTCTCTAAGAGTGAGGTCAAACATTACGATTTCTTTAAAGTTTCTCCCAAGGGATGCTCAGGTGCGGCCAACACTGAGAATCACACCTGAGTGCACCTCACCTGTCAGTCCACTGCTACTTTAGCAGAATGAGATATTTTGCAAGAGAGAGGGAACACTGAGTTCCCTTTTTTCTGTTTACTCTTTTCAGCCTGAATCCTGCCCGCCCTTCAGGTTCGATAACACCTCCTTACTCACTGGGAATGCAGGAGTCACACCTTCATGCAGGGAATCAGGCTCCAGAGCCAGTTAACTCCCTTGTTATCAGCTGATAAGACCAGGCCTCTTGATCAGAATATCAAATAAGAGACAGAATGCTGAAAAGGGAACCCTACCTGTTCCGGGGCAGTTTCTCTGTTTATCTATTAACGGAGAAAAATTTGAATCCCAGGTGGCAGAATCTTCCAGCTGGTAGGGAACTTCAAAGCACTATGCTGCAGCTCTCCAGGATCATTACTATTAGGATTAAGGGTCTCTAGCAATGATTAGCAGGGCACATTTCCCCCCACTTCCTGACACCTGTTCCCAGCAGAGTTCCCATTCCTCAAAGAACTCTTCGAGGGCCTTGATTTCCAAAGCGGGTAAGATCTTGGTCCATCTGCCCAAGCACACAAGCACAGACTTCTGGTTCCAACCATGGCCACACAAGTTATAAAGCAATGTTGCATCTTTTCTAACCACAGACTTACAATGGGACAAAAGTAAGCTAGAAAGAGTTTCTAAAAAATGAAAAGGAACTCAGGATCATAGTGGACCTCTGATTCAAAGCAGGATTCGGGGTTCATGAGAAATTTAGAGGTCTAAAGAGAACAGGAAAGCAATGAAGTCTTATGCATACTTGACCAGAAAAGGCAGGAGAGCATCTGAGAGTCTGAGACAAATGCTAATCAGAATAAACTAGCCAGGGCTCCAGTCCCAAGGACTCCTGTGGCACACCAGTAGCCAACTCTCCACATTGGCAAAACCACAGTGCTTCACCTCCCACCTACCAGCATCCCCACTAGTTCCTATCCAACAATGTCAGGGAATACCAGATCCCTCGGCCACAGCCACAGCATACCCATGATGTGTCTGGAACAAATGTTAAAATCATGCAATCAATAGAGAGTCCCTTGCTGAGGGTGGGTATAAGTGTAATTTCCCATAAAATGAGAAAGAGATACCTCACTTGGTTAATTATTTTTCGTTTGGCTGGTTACTTGCTTATTTGCTTGCTTTTGGTTGTTTTATTTTAACCAGATACCTTGACAAGTGCTTTTCAAAAGGAATAAATTAATTTTTTCGCTGAATAGCTTCAGGCTTAAAAATATTAAAACTAGAACAGATTTTTAAACTTCTAACAGGCTCCTGGGTAGAGTTGAAGTTTGTAAGAGGCCTATGGAAACAAGATGGAGGGATGTCTACATTATTTCTTTTTCCAAGTGTCCAGTTTCATAAGAGTAACATCTAAACACAGGATAGCTCTGAGGCTGTTTCCTGAAGGCAGGGGCTGTGCCACAAATGTCCTCTACATCTCTGTCCTCAATCACAGGGCTGATGTGTAATATAACTGAGTATGTTGAAGAGAACAAGGACCACCCCCCGAGCTATTGTCACCAAGTGGTTCTTTTGGGTTACTCAGCCAAGGTACTCTCAAGGTGAAAAGAAATTTGAGGTTAGTACCTGGCAGTAAAAATAAAATCTTCTCAGGTTTTAAAAGGCATGAAGGCAGAAATTATTTCTCATGAAACTTTAGACCCTCTACAGCATCTGGCAAAAGGCACTGCAGAGTATTTGAGCTTTAAAATACTTGATGAATAAATGAATTCATGGATGAGTGTATATTAATTGATAATATGAAGAGTGTGCCAATGTGTGCTGTCTTGAACACACAAAGATATAAATGAATACACAAGTAGAAGATCCATGCTTGTATTTGCAGAAACCACTTCAGCAAATTCTGCACAATCTCCCTTTTTTTTTTTTTCAATATATCTCATTGACTGCCAATTCCTACATCATGACACATTGCTTTGTGATACACGCCTTAGAGTTTATGGCCACACCACTGGCACTGGCTTTTGCCTGAGATGGAAGTCTTCCCAAGGTGATTAGTCAGATGGGAATGCCCTCATCTTGAGCACCACATTTACAAATTATCTCCCAGGATAGGTTATTCCCTGAGATGATTCTGGGAGAATGTCATTTATACATTTTTAGCATTGATTTAGATTACGACATTTTCTGGTCACATCTCCAACTTTGGAGAATACATTCTATTAGTTTTGTGATCCCTGTACCAGGACTCTACCTGTTTTTCCAGAGTGAAGTACCTCAGAGTCATGTGCTGTGATGAGAAAGAAAGATTTGGAGACAGCTCTGCAATTTATTTGGAACTCCAGATCAGCCTTTCCCTTGGTGTGTGTCCTTGAACAAGTGACTTCACTTCTGAGTCTCAACTTCTTCAACTATAAAATGGAGTTAATATTATTATCTGCATTACAGGGTTTTTTAAATGTGGATTGAAATTTTTAATGTCTGAAAAGCTCCTAATAGTTTTCAGTCAAATGTAGCAATTTGCTATGACAATGAGGGCAGGACAGGGCCTCCTGTTCAGTTTACAGCATCCTCTGAGTCTTTTGCCTGCAGCAGTGTGGCCAGATCCCCCAGTGTTCCCAAAGAGAAAAATATTATTAAGTATTTCTCTGGATTTTGTTTGTTTGTTTTTTCCATTCCCAAGTTGAATTCTGCCAGGGCATCATTAACTGGGCTCACTGAGGGCAAGAAAGATACCTCCTTTGGGTATACCCAACAGCCCTCTTATTACTACAGTTTTGTAAGGTCTTTAACCATCTGCATTTCTACTGGGTCTGAGTAGTAGTGAGACCTTCACTGGGCTTTTTTCTTCTTTTTAAAAAACGCCTTCCTAGAACACTACTTGCCAAGATATTAAAAGTTATCTCCAAGAGGTGAGATAAAGAGGTTTTAGGTTTTATCCCAGTTTATGGTTTTCTATAGATTTTGCGATTTTTATAATGACCATTTACTGCTTATGTAATTGGGGGGAAAATCAGCTATTTCAAATAGAAGAAAACCAATTCCTATACCCTTCTCTGACTCCACATTGTGGAATTGGTGCATTTGTGGCTATAAGACTAGACACAAGAACCTATCCCCAAGAGGCTTCAGCAACACTGTGCTCACTGTGACCCTTGAGGGTTACAAACTCTCCATTGAAGATAAGGTCTTATAGGTTAGCATTTCTAAACATTGAGGAAACTATCTTTCACAAGTTAGAACCCCAACATAAATTAGCTTCAACAGATAAGGGTATTTTAAAAAATAATGATACTGTGATAGCTCCTGGATCCCAAGGAAAGAATGTGCTTGGATTTCAGGAATTGCTGGATCCCAGAGCTCAACCATCAGGACTGTACCTACCTCTTGAATTTCATCTGGTTGTCATTATACAACAGCTTTCTCCATCTGATAGAAACTGTGGGTTCCCAGCCCCATGCATTAGTTCTTCAGCCCCTGGAGAGGGACTGACCTGAAGCTTGCTGTCTGTGTCCAAAGTACACACATCATGCATAAGGGTCTCCTCTGTGCAGTTTGAGTCAAATGCCCATGCTGACTTACCTTACTGTGGTCAAGGGACAAGATACTATGTTGTGGCTTGAAAGATCAGGGTCAATAGTACTATTCAAAATGTGTCCTGTGGACCACACTGCTGCACAAGCTGTTTGTTATCCAGCTGAACAATTCTGCTACCAAAACTGAAAATAAACATTTCTAAACTTTTACAATAATTTGACATTTCTGTGACACTCAAGCAAGTAATTTTGTATTTTGCCAAGGGCATCAATTTGTGACAGCACAGAAACTAAAATTTTGAAAAGCACAGATGTAAGTCTTGGCAGCTCCTTCAGAAGTCATATGCTTCAGGGAAGAAAAAGGAGTGCTAGATAAATATCCTGGAGTGCTAGAACAATTGGTGTCCACATCATTGTATATTCACACAGCTCTGTGGTCAACTCAAGCAGACTGACCCAAGTTAGCAGACCTGCCCTCTGGAAGACACCAAGAACTAATTTGTCTTCCTTATAAAATTCATCAGACCTGTAACAGACATGCGTAATGACTGTCGTTCCATACTGTGTCAAAAACTCTGAGACCAGAGGTGGGTCTGCCCTGTTAACTACTGTCATCCCATGCCCACCTGTGGGGATTCACTAAATAAGTGTTGTGATAGCTGCTGCTATTTAAAGGATGCACTAGAAACAATATTGAACATATCTGGAGTGTAGTCACTATGGGAGGATCTAGCAGGATTTACAGCTTTAAAAAATTTTTGATTTTTAGAATGGGGACTACTGATAAGCTGTGGTAAACATGTTGAAAGGCCTGGTATTGATATACTGATCTTCTTTACATATATCTGAAACCTACAGCTTACCATGACCTTCATAGTTGTTTTTAGAAATGGACAAAAGTGGCATACGTACCCTTGACTTCCCATTTAGTAACCTTGGCTTCATACTATGCTATAAAGTAATAGTGAATTTTTCTCAAGTGGACACAACTATATGACACTTTGAACTCATATGGAAAGACAAGAGAAGAAAGAGATTCTGATTAAGAGTGAAAGCAATATGGTTTCACTGTAATCTCTACAATAATTTAACTACTACTTTAGACAAATCATTTTCCCTTTCTGGACCTCAAATTATCAAGTTTGAAACTGAAGAAACTGAAGTAGGTAAATTCTAAGGGTCCTCCCAATTCCAACCATCCATAATTTTCTCCTTTGATACACATCTGTGTCCATATCCTTCATCAGTCCACTGCGCTCACTGTGACCCCTGAGGGGTGCAAACTCTCCATTGAAGATAAGGTCTTATGGGTTAGCATTTCAAAACATGTGACATGTTTTGCATTTTTTCCTACAGTTCCACATCTTTGACAATGATGGGGTTCCCAGCTAATGGACATGCTATTCCTCAGAGGTGCTGGTTAGTTGTGGTTGCTGTTTTATAAGCCCAGAGCCTAATCATCTGTGTTGGGGTGGTCTAATTTGTCTACTTGTGTCTCTCCCTTGTCCCACAGCCATGCTGCAGGCAGTGCGAGCCCTAATGATCGTGGGCATAGTACTGGGTGTCATCGGCCTCCTGGTGTCCATATTTGCCCTGAAGTGCATCCGCATTGGCAACATGGAGGACTCTGCCAAGGCCAAAATGACACTGACCTCCGGAATTGTGTTCATTATCTCAGGTAAACACGAATTCCCAGTCTCAAACACACTTCTGAGAATGTCAAAAGAAAAATCATTGTGGTAGAGAAAATGTGCCTCCTCCCTCCTATGGAACATGGTTCAGACCCTTTGACACTGGGATTCAAGATCTGAGTGTGGAGGCCTAATTATACTCTACAGAACCATCATGAATGCTAAGATCCCAGCATTAGTCAGCTTTTCATCACTGACACAAATATTGAGGAAAAACAACATATAAGAGGAAATATTTATTTTCCTCTTGGTTTTAGAGGTTTCAATCCATGCCTGTTCTGCTCTATTGCTTTGAGCTTGAGGTAAAGCAAAACATGGTGGAAGGTATGGTAGAGCAAAGCTGTTTACACCATAACAGGCTGGAAGCAGAGCGACACAAAGAGAGAGAGGAAGGGCCAAGGACAAGATACACCCTTCCAGGACATGCCCCCAGTAACCACTTCCTCCAACGAGGCCCCACTTCCTGAAGTTTCCACCACCTCCCACTAATGTCTTAAATTATTAATCCATCAGTGGATTAACTTACTGATGTCATCAAAGCCCTCATGGTACCAATCACTTCCCAAATTTGCTGCACTGCTGACTAAACATGCAACATATGAGAGGATCTTCAGATCCAAACCATAACTGTTTCTCTTAGCCGTCACCCCAACCCAAACCTAAGAGGCTCAACCCTAAGGTAGTCACGTGACTAGATTCTTAAAAGGCTTCTTGTTGAGGCTCTGACAAGGGACAAGCTCTTAACATTATCAAGATCAGATCCAAAGCACTTGAACTATTATCCTTGGTTCCAACATGCATGGAATATCTCTTTCTGTGCATGCGCACGCACGCGCACACACACACACACACACACACACATCCTTCCAGATAAGCACCTAGCCCATGGTCTAGCACATAACAGGAATTCAATAATCAATGGTTGGATTGATCATTCTTTTTTAAGAGGAAAACAGTCTGAAGCCTGCTCATCTAAACTCATGTAAGCATAAACTTTCTCAGAAATATTGCATTCTCTTAAAGCTGACTCTGGAGCTTTCTTGTTCTTTGCCCACAGGTGTGTGTGCAATTATTGGCGTGTCCGTGTTTGCCAACATGCTGGTTACTAACTTCTGGATGTCCTCGGCTAGCATGTACGGCACCATGGGTGGGATGGTACAGACTGTTCAGACCAGGTAAATTCCTAATCCACGTCTCCAAATTCCATGGTGAATACTTTTTAAGAATCTGATTAAACACATGTGCCTAATGTGACTGTCAGTGCCTGAAATAGTAAAAATTTATCACAGGCAACCATGCCATATCGTAAATCAAGAATAATCTGTAAATTCATAAACTTCGTTTCAGTGAAATATCCTTGGTGATATGACTTGAGGCTGATCTGACATTTGCATTGAAATACAGTGACAGTTCACAGTATTTATCTAACACTCTTACACAGGCCCCATTGTAGTGGCAATGAAATAGGCACTATTAACCCAGGCATGTAAATGAACACCAACTTACATCTACAGTCCATAATGAGAACCTGGCTAGGGACAGGTAAAAGCCTGAATAGAAATGAGCAAGGTAAGAAAAGTGATGTTTCTTCCTTATACAACAGCCTCTTTACCTCATTCATTCATTCATTCTGCAAATGTGTTGGGCACCTATGAGCCAGGAAGTGTTCTCAGTGCTGGAGATACAGACAAGTCCCTACTTTTATGGAGGTCAGAGTCTAGCAGAGGGAATTGAAACCATTCTATAATTTGGGGCCCAAATAAGGGTAGAACTTTAAAAGGACAGAAAAGCAATACCAATACCTATATTCACTTAGCCACTTCAAATGAATATGCTGGATAACAAGAAACAATGGTGAAATCCCAAAGGAGAAGATCTTGTTAGAGGAGAATGATATAAATAGTACATCAAAGTGACCTCCCCTCTCTGCAGTAGATGCACTTGGTATCTCTCCAGCCACACCAACATGAGGTACAGGTAGGGTGTGAGGAGGTGATAAATACACTACTCTCTGGCTCCTTGTAACTCCAATCCCCACCTATGCTTCTGCTTTGCTTTATGAATAAGAAGCTTACGGTTCTTGTAAGCTGCCCTTGTCCTTCTCCATGTTCTTCAAGGTCTCTTGATTGCCAGGATAACTTAGAAATAGGCTAACCAACTCATTCCAGTTCTCCTGGGACTTTCCCAGTTTTAGCCCTAGAATTCCCACCTCCTGGGAAATTCCTCCATCACAGGCAAAACAGAATGTTTGACCATCCTACTTAGAAAAGCCTACCTGCTTGGAGCCACCCACCACTCACTCTGTACCCACAGCAAACACCTGACACCACTGCTCTTTCACTTTGTCTTCTGGGCACCTACCTTGTCCCCTGGGCAGGCCACTTCAGTCCTATAAGTAAGATTGGATTCTGAAAGGCCTTCTGAACTTCTCTCTCCATGGCTGGGCAGCTATCTTTCCCCTTTCTTCTTTCTCCTCACTTTCTCTATCCAGAAGTCACACAAGATCGCCCAGCTGACAAGAAGCATCTTTGCAGCTCATTTGATGGGACTTTGGGTTCAATGCCCCATTTGTATATCCCCTCCTTCACCTGTTCCCCAACTCTGTTGATGCCACATTGCAACACTGGCAGAGCCTAAGCCCTGGAGCAGAACTTCAAACTGCCTACTCTCAAACTGCACAGCACACATTTGGTTTGAGGGCAGCTGCCTTGGAATGAAGAATTCTATCCTACCTCCTTGTCCTACCTAGTGTTGCTGGGGGATGAATGGCAGACCTGTGATGAATGGCATGCAGGTATTTTGTATTAGCCTAACCCTTTCATCTTACAATCTGAATTAATCATCAACTTTTAAAACTCAAAGCATCCCAGGTTAGGATCCTCAAGAACGGATCCTGAGAAGATGCCCGTGCAGTGTTCATGGAGAAAGGGAAGATTGGTTAGGAAGGGTGCGAAGCAAGACAGGAAAGGGGAAGCCAGGCATGAGTCTCAAGGTCAGGCTGGTCCTCACGGAAGCTCTGCAGGGTAGGCACACCTCAGGATGGTCTCCACCCCAGACTAAAGAGCTGGGCTTCCATGCCTCAGTACTGTCCACAAGGGCAAAGTGGCCTCAGGAGCTGACCCAAAACCACAATCCAGGAAGAGCCTCAGGGACCTGCAGGTTAAGGCAAAAGCATGCACAGGCTGGGAAGAGACACACAAAGTGATTGAAGGGGCAAAGCACCATGAGCACCTGGACAGATTTCACAGCACACATGTGCACATTCACGTACATACACCTATTTTTCCAGCTTTCTGTATAAAAAAAAAACTCATATAAGATCTGGCAGCACTGGATCCTCATTCTCAGAGGGCAGCCATCTCTGCAGCTGAAAGGCCGGTTTCCTTTTTAGTGAGGTATCACATTCTCAGTTTACCTAAGTCCCCAGTACCTCTAAAGGGCATAACTCTTAAGCCATTTATCATCATGGCTATGGGGCTCCCCCCAATAAGAATCAAGAAAATTAAATGTTTTCTTATATCCAACTACTTCACTCATTTAATTCCTCACCTATCCCATGTGAATATTTAAGTTTGCTAACTTTGACAGAGAGTGTCTAAGATGAGGAAAGGAACATTGTTCCCATCACAGAAGAGAATATAGTTTAACAATTAACAATGAGGACTTTGAAGGCAGAGTGACCTGAATTTAAATCCTGACAGTGCCAAGTCCTTCCTGAGTCTTTGGAGGAGTTATTTAACCTCTCTGACCCTCAATCTTCTCTTTGGTAAAATGAGAATGATAAATCCTATTACAGTGAGTCTTATGAGAATTAAATGAGATAGTAGTGAAATATACACTTATCACAATATCAGTAAGGGCTCAATAAATGGTAGCAATTATTGTTAAATCATTAGCATTATGTTGCCATTCAGCCAAATTATAGGGAGAGCAAGGACAGGGGCTCTGTCTGTGTTAGGGCAGAGAGACCAGGGCTGCCTCCATGAAAGTCAACAAGGTGCCCCCAGGAGAAGACCACAGGTCTGCCATTCATCCCCCAACAACACTAGGTAGGACAAGGAGGTAGAACAGGATTCATTCCAAGGCAGCTGCCCTCAAACCAAATGTCTTTTTCATAGTCCAAAGGAAATTAAATAGGTTGTGTGTAAATTTTCTCCCAGAACTTTTTCAATATCCAAGCTCAGTTTTGCCCTACATGTTACGCTTGCCCACAAGTCTTACATCATTCATCCCCTATATCTCAGCATCAAGGAAATTCTGTGCACATAGCAGGATCTCAACAAATACTTGTTGAACAAAAGAGTAAACAAATGAACAAAAAAATGAGTAATCACTTTAATCTAGTTCGTTCAGAAGATAATACTACTACTTGCATGGAAGATTGTAAGGTATATTAGTCAGCTTCCCATTACTATAATGAAACACCTGAGATAATCAACTTATGGAGAGAAAATGTTTATTTTGGTTCATGGCTTTGGAGATTCCAGTCTAAGATCAGGTGGAGCCACTGCTTTGGACCTCCAGTGGAGTTGCCAGATAGCAATGTAGGAGAATGTGTGGCAGAGCAAACTGCTCACCCCATGGCCAGGAAGCAAAAAATAAGAAGGGGGCTAGGATCCCATCATCCCCTTCAAGGGCTCTCCCCCAATGACCTAAGGACCTCCCACTAAGCAGTACCTTCTGAAGATTCTACTACCTCTCAATAGCACCATCCTGAAACCAAACCTTTAAAACATGGGCCCTTGGGAGATATTCAACACAAAAACCAAAGCATAAGGATTACCTAGGGTAAGGTAAGATGAATACTTAGTATCCCATAGTGAGAGCTTAAAGAATTAAAATTCCATACCTTTCAAAGTTCTCTTGCCAAACCTCCTAGTCTCTCTTTCCCAGTAGAAAAGGGAGGGGGACCCCCCAAAATGGGGACAGAAAGAATGGGCATGGCCAGGGGCAGTGGGCAGAGCTTGGAGAGTCGAGTCAGCTTCATTCACACTCACCATTTCACCACCTAGGTACACCTTTGGTGCAGCTCTGTTCGTGGGCTGGGTCGCTGGAGGCCTCACGCTAATTGGGGGTGTGATGATGTGTATCGCCTGCCGCGGCCTGACACCGGATGATACCAAGTGAGTCTTCTTTTTCCAGTGCAATTAGACACCTCATTTGTTCAGAATCCCTTTTAATGTATAATTTATAGCCAAAATGATTAATCCAGGTACTTAGAAGAACTTTATTGACTGAAAGTTCATTACAACTTTCCCTTCTCCTAAAGAAGAGAACAGAAAGACTTCAATTGGGAAGATTTAGGAATGATATTATTTTAAGGAAAAGAAAAACATCCCTCTAGGTTGCTCCTAGCTCCATTATTCCACAACTCAGTAGTTCTCAGCTGGGAAAGAATTTGTACCACCTCCCAGGATATTTGGCAATATCTAAAGACACTTTACATTTATTTAATTAATTTATTTATTTTAATTAAGTATATATGCAGCAGAGTGCATTTTGATTCATTGTACACAACTGCAGCACAACTTTTCATTTCTATGGTTGTACATGATATAGTGTCACACCATATATGACACTTTATATTTTTGATTGCTGCAACTTTGGTGAGAGGCAGAGGGGAAGTGATAATGATTTCTATACCCTGGTACAGGCCAAGGTAACTATCCTACAATTCACAGGATGGTCCCTCACAACAAAGAAGCATACAGTTCCAAAGTGTCAACAGCACTGCTATTGAGCAATCCTACTCTAAATCCACAAAAGACCTGAAGTTGGTAGAGCTGAATTCTGATGTAGTTCTACTTCTAACCAGTCCTGTGACCTCCAGTGGACCATTTGTCCTCTCTGGACCTCTGTCTTTGTCCATTTGGGCTGTTATAACAAAATGCCACAGAGTGGTTCATTTATAAACAATAAAAATATATTTCTCATGATTCTGCAGGCTGGAAAGCCCAAAATCAAGACACTAGCCAATTTGGTGTCTGGTAGGGCCCAGTCTCCACTTCCAAGATGGTGTCTTTTTGCTGCCTTCTCTGAAGGGAAGGAACACTGACCTCACAGGGCAGAAAGGTAAAAGGCCAAGAGAGACTCCTTCAACCTCAATCCCTTTTTTAAGGCACTAAATCCTCCTGATTTAATCACCTCCCAAAAGGTCCAACCTCTTAATACCATCACAGTGGTAACTGAGTTTCCATGTGAATTTTGGAGGGTACATATTCAGAGCATAGCAGCCTACATTAACTTATCCATAAAATAAGCAAACTGGAGGAGATGGGTTGCACATATCTTCCAATTCACAAAGTCTATGATTCTTTGTCAGAATAGTGTTCCCCTAGACATTGTTTCTAGTTAATCTTCATTTTAATTAACAGAGAGAACCCATTAGTCACCCACTACTAGCACAGTGAAGCTCTAATATAAAAGCAAGAAATCCTGCCCCTCTGGAAAAGAAAAAAAAAACTATTATCACAAAGAACAGGATCACCAAACATCTTAGTTTGCCCCTAATAGGTTAGAGACATCCAGGGTAACAGGGAGTCTGTCCTCCTACAAACATCTGTGATCATGGAACAATTCTTTTTCTTTTAGCTACAAAGCCGTGTCTTATCATGCCTCGGGTCACAATGTTGGCTACAAGTCTGGAGGCTTCAAGGCCAGCACTGGCTTTGGGTCCAACATGAAAAACAAGAAGATATATGATGGGGGTGCCCGCACAGAGGATGAGGGACAATCTCATCCTTCCAAGTATGACTATGTGTAATGCTCCAAGATCCTTTGGAACGGACAGAAGAAACCCTCCCCCAAAACCCACCGCAAAACAAGAAGATTCTACCTTGATTTCTTATTGTTTTTGACTCAGAGTTGAAAGTTAGAAAATCTTGATTTCATCTGTCCTGAAACCAGATGATCTTGACTATATGTCTCTGTCTCTAAATATTCCAACACAAAAAAGTTGAGTTATCATTTGTAAAGTAGAGGCTACACAGCTTACACTTTCCACACTTCTTTCAATACAACTTTTTAAATCTGAGGATAGAATGTGGTTTGACTCCCTGACACTGATAATTTAAATAGACTCTTCCTGCTCCTTCTGTTTAATAAACCCATTGACCATTTATTTGCCAGCTTGTCCCCAAGAAAAATTTTGAAAGGAAAATAAGTAGATCCAAAGACATTATTTTCTGCTATTTGATTTTTGCCTTTCCCATTCCCAACTGGCTACTAATAAACATTAATTGGAGAAGAAATGATAGGGAAACACATGTGTGATCTCTCCAGCCCACTCTGAGTTTTCTTACACTGTAACCTTAAAAATTACTAGACCAAAGTGATTTCTACTTGAGGCAACCAAAACTTTCTGCTTCTGTTGGAATCTGCTAATTCCAGCAAGATTATCCAATGGGGTTTCTTCTTCCTATTGCAAGTCATAAATTGTGTCTAGGGGACTGAGAAAGGACTGTTTTATAACCTAAGTCCTAAATATAATCAGAAATTTATTGGCAAAATTATAGCCTTCTCTCTCTTCTCTCTCCTCTCTCTCTTCTCTTTCTGCCCCCTGGTGTATAGTGAATTGGCTTCACCCTTGCACATAGGAAGAAAATTGAAAAAGTACTGTCTTTATTGTACTACTTTGTATAGTCACATATAAGTCCAAATTCCATGAAAAGCTCACTGATCCTAATTCTTCCCTTTTGAAGCCTCCAAGACCAATTATACATAATAAATGCAAACCATGTAAATGACAAATAATGGAACACAGAAATGCCTAGGAAGTGGCTAAAAGCAAGTTCTTTTAAAAAAAAAACGGTAAGGCCAAATTTAATATTTTTTGTCCACACTAGCAGTTGATAGTAGCACTTACTGAGAGCTGTTCCCTTCACTAAATTCACCTGGAGTGGTTGAAATATTTGAGTTGCAGGCAGAACTGCAAGTTCTTTGCAGCCACACCCCTGCCCAGTGCTTGTATCACTGCCCTTTTGAACAGAAAACCTTAACTCCTTCCAGGGCACCAGAACCTCATCCTAGCACCAAAGCCAGAATAGACTCCCTGGGAAATATAAGTAAAAGGCAATCTGAAAGCCACCAAACCAGGGAGCAGCAGTGTCACTGGAAGAATCTGATTTTTGGATTATTATTTGGAGGAAAAGAAAATCCTTACATCAATAGTGCATAAGAAAGTGGCCCCTGGGGACTTGGTAAATACTGAGGGGTTTTCAGGTTAAATGGACCATGCTGTATAAAGACCAGATCACGGCCCATTAAAAAGGAAGGAGAGTTCTCACCAAGAGCCAGAGCAGTGAACTCAGAGAGCTTCCCAGCAAGAGTTTTAGGCCAAATTGGAGAGGACACTCCTGGAACTCATGCTTACAGCAGAGTAAGGAATGAACAGATAAACCAGTTTGGTTGGTGGAGGGGGGGAGGAAATGAGAGATCTAAGGCATGGAGACCTCTAAGGTTCTCAAGAGCTGAGTTGAAGGCACAATTTCTGATTTGCAATAGGAAGAAGAAACCCCATTGGATAATCTTGCTGGAATTAGCAGGTCCATCCCTATAAGATGAAGGCCATGAGTACAGTGAGCTTTCCCCCATCACCAGAAAACCCCTAATCAGTCTGAGGCTGAAGGCTCAGTTGAGTTTTCCCTTGGCATATTCTCTATCATTTAACTGTTTGAAAGCCTCCATCAGTTAGATTGTGCTTTATAATTTTTTGTTGCTCTGTCTTATTGTATATGCATTGAGTATTGACCTGCATGTTTTGTTACTTAAATATTAATAAACATTGTTATGTTCCATTTGAATATCTTCTGTTCTGTTTTCCTGAGCTTTGGGAAGTAGAGGTGGGAAGTCTCAGCATCTCAAAACTGAATCCATCTTTCCAGCAGCAGCTTGGCAGCTGAGGGCCAACTTGGTCTGGGTCCAGCCTACTTAGTGAATTCTGCAAGTTGGAAAGCCTTCATGAAAGGGGGTTCCCAGAGCAAACAGGCTGAAATGCTGTGGATCTAAGGACTATTTTAGTCTGTATGAACCTGAGCACAACAGTCTGAAGTATCCAATGTCATTGGCCTGTCCCTGGGCCAATGCTTGCCCTCCTGATGCTGTCAAGGGTTGGGCTGACCAGCTCAATAAGCTGGTTCACTGAGTCTTTAAGCTATAGCAATGATGTGAGCTACGAATTCAGAACAACCCACCTTCAACCCCAGGTCATATCACATCCTGGCTGTTAGCTTAAGTAAAGCATTTAAACTTCCTGAGTTTCAGTTTCCTCATCTATAAAATGGGGATAATAACAATAATTGAATAATGCAAGTAAAATCTATACTTAAGTGATAGGCCCCCAACTATGACAACTTTAATACAAACAGGGTATTGGCTTATGTAACTGGGAGATATGTAGCCAGGGTTGGCTTCAGGCACTGTTCAATCAAGAAAGACTCTACCTTTCTCTGCCCTCACCTCAGTTTTTCTTTCCCCTCTGTTGGTTTGTTTCTTTTAGCAGTTTGTTGTTGTTGTTGTTATTTTGGTATGGGGGATGTGGGGATTGAACCCAGGGGCACTTAACCACTAAGCCATATCCCCAGCCCGTTTTATTTTTGTTTTGAGACGGGGCTCACTAAGTTGCTTAGGGCCTCACTAAGTTGCTAAGGCTAGTCTTGAACTTGCCATCCTCCTGCCTCAGCCTCCCAAGCCACTGGGATTACAACTGTGTGCCATTGTGCCCAGCTTGTCAGTTTGCTTCTTGAGAAGATTGTCCCACAGAATAGCAGTGATGATTGCTCCTGTTTCAGTGATGGAACCTCACAAAAAGAAGCCTCTCTTTTCTGATATCTGCAAGAGAAAACAAAATCCTGATACAACTCACTGGACTATTTGAGTCTTATACCCATCCCTAAACCTCTTCCTATAGTCAGAGCAGTGTTATTTAACCACAGGAAGAGGCTGAAACCAAATTCCAAGAAAAGCTGCAGAGGTCTCATCTTTGAGCCTCTGACAAGTTACCAAACTTCAAGGAAGAGATGGTTCTACTTGACGACCAAGGAACATACAAGTTCCTACCACAGAAAATATTATATTTTTCCTGTCTTTTAACTTAGATTTGAGGCATCAGGAGATATAAAGATAATATTATTGTTGTACCTAATGTGAAAGAAAGCTAAAAATGTTTGTCCCTTTTTTTAGTTTGTTCTAATTAGTCATACATGACAGTAGAATGCATTTTGACACACTGTACACATCCTTTAATCCAGCAATTTTCCTTCTTCAAATTCTCCTAAGGAAATAATCCCAAGTATATATGTCCAAAGATATGCATCAATTGTTGAAAACAGTATAACTGGATCATCCTAAAATTCTAAGTGTCATAATAGTTTTTATAGATAAGTGAACTAGCATGCAGCCATTAAGATTATTAAAATCTTTTTCTAATATTGACTCTATTAAAGAGCACTTTGAAAAATGCCCCCAAAACAAATATGTTCCAAAATGTGTTTAAAGTAGTTGCTTCTGGATAGAGATATGATACTTTTCTTCTTTATTTATGCTTTTCAGTATTTTTCAAATATTCTTCAATAATAATATCTTTGTTTCTCAAGAAAAAATAAAACTGAAACTTAAGAGCAGAATATTAAAAAAAAAAACAGAAAAATCCATCTCAGACAGCTTGGAAGAAGGAAGTTATAAAGTCATGGCTGAATAAAGGTCTCTCTTTATTCTGAACCAATAAAATACAATGGCCAGCCAGGTGTGGTAGCACACACCTGCAATCCCAGCTACTCAGGAGGTAAGAGCATTGCATATTCAAGGCCAGCCTGACATTGTATCCACTTAAAACTAAAAAATAAATATTAAAAAAAAATTTTAAAAAGATGATCTCAATGTCAATTGGAATGGTAGCATTAGACTCTACTCAGAGATTTTCACATTCAGGGGAAATTTGGTTTTTTCTTAACTGGATAAAGCAAAACTTCATGAACCCAGTGTTATGTGAAAATTAGAAAAATAAACTATGCCTCCTAGAATAGATAATAGAAATAAAGAGAAAGCACTAATGGCAGAAACAGAAGACTAGTGAAAGATTACTTTGAGCCTTGAAAAAGTACAGATAATTATTAATGTTAATATTGTTATCAATATCATCTATTGAGAATCTACAAGGCCCAAAACAGGCCCTCTCTGTACACTCTCTCTAACCCTCAAACAAGCCCCCATTAAATAGGTGTTATCTCTGCTTCCCAGGAGAAGAAACCAAGATTCAGAAAGGTCAAGAAGAATCTTGCCTAAATGAGGTAACCAACCATACCATTGAAAGCCTTACAGCTCCAAGAAAACCAGGACAGCAATGCCAAGCTGCATAGCTGATGGATAGAGAAGCCTAGATCCCAACCAGGGTTTGTCTGGCTCCATGTCTCACTCTCTTGCCACAATGCCAGAGGGAATACCAACAAATGGGCAAAATAAATTTATAAATACATACAAAGAATTGAAGAAAGGAATAACAGGAGAGAAAGAGGGAGGTAGAAAGAAAGAAAAAAGAACAAATGAATGAGCAAGAAAAAGGAAGGAACTAAGAGCAAGGGAGGAAAGAAAGAAGGGTGGAAGGAAGTTGTAAATGTACTACAAAGAGAAAAATTTTCCTATGAAGCCAAGAAGCATGATACTTAAAACAATTTAACTAAAACTTCAGTTTTTAATTTCTATTTTCACAAAGTTCTAAAAGCATGTCTGTTGTAAGTGGTGCACTGACAGATGAAGAGAGTGGGAGAGGACCTGGGGCTCCCTGAACCCCTCTGGAGCCTACACATTCAGCCTTTGCAAAACTCTCAGTGTGCTGTGTTTAAAGAGAACAGCAATGCTCTCAGTTTGCTCTGTGTCTAAAGAGAACAGCAGTGCTCTCAGTGTGCTCTGTATTTAAAGAAAACAGCAATGTGTTGCCACCCAGAAAGCCAGAGAATGTCCCAGGACCCCCAAAGTGCACTGTGTGAAGAAGTATCTGTCTCCCCAAGCAGTGCCAGCCAACGCTCCCGGGCCTTCCTGAGGCTGGGTTTGGGATGGGGCTCCTTTTACACCAGCAATCCCCTTAGACTAGAGCTACCCCCGCAGTATCTGGGATCCATGTTAGTTAGCACTGAGAGGTTTCCCATTCCTTTCTTGTCTCAAGTGATACTTAAAACAATTTAACTAAAACTTCAGTTTTTAATTCCTGGACATGACCTTCTCATTTAGTTTCAGGTTGTTGACCAGAGTAGGCTTCCCCTCCATGATCAAAGCTGCCGCCCCAGCCCTTGCTAACAACAAAAGCTTATTTATTTTGTTCAATGAGCCAACTTGAACTTTCCCCCAAAGAATTTTTTGAAAGTTTAAAATATCAAACATTAAGCATGTAGGACTTTGCCACCCACACTTATGGCCCAAAGGAGGGAGATTGCCATGGCAACACCTCTGGTAAGGAGGATGGAATCAGCCTGAAGGGTGAAGAAAATACCACAATGGGACACAGGTCGCCCAGCTAGCCAGCAGGCCCCTTATGATGCTAGGAGTGTTTGCTTAAGTCTTAGGAATTAAGTCATAATTGAAAGAAAAAAAATGTCCAACGGCAAACAAACATATTAAGAAGTGGAGGTAGGGTCAGAATGTAGGTAGAGGAATTTTGAAAGTCAATAGTGAATGGATGTGACTCTGTCTTCTTACAAAAGCTTTTGTGCAGAGAAACCAGTCCCCATCCATCAGCAGAGGGGCACAGCCAACGGGAGAGAAAGAACCCAACAGGAAGGTCACTAGAGTATATTTGGTGTCAAATGACCCTCATTGGTAGCATGTACCAAGACCCCACCTGTTCATTCTCTGTGACCCAGTCATCCCTTAGTATTCCTTAACAACCTGCCCATAGAAAATCCTCTTCACTCCAAAAAAGGGATGTGGTAACAAAGAAATCAAGTGCAAGATTATTGTTATGTCTGTAGAACTAAAAATAGAAAGGAAAAATTTAATTCTAACAGTAGGAGAGGCATTAAACCATGATGCAACACCATAATGAAAGATGATGTAGACAATAAAATCAATGGTTAAGAAATCTTCACAATACATGGAGAAAGTTTCATTCTTTTTACATAAAAGATAAAAATCATCATTGCAAATACAACATGATCTAAATTATGGTGAAAACAGAGGAGAAACTGGAAGGAAATGTGTCAAACAACTAGTAGTTTTTGTCTTTTTGTCTTGAGACTGAAATGAATTTATTTTCTACTTCCTTAAGTTTCTAAAAAGGGCATGTAATTTTTATGTTTACAATAACAATAATCTCTTCTTTATTTTTAAATGTCAACTGTTTATTTAAAAACAGTTTCCCAAAAATATTTAAACAATTTACTTATAAATCACAAAGATGAAAAGTAGAAAAGTTAAGTAAAAGATATGAACAGGTAAGTCCTAAAAAAGGGCAGTAGAAAAACTAAATATCCACAAATACTGAATGGATAGACTGTGACCTATTCACACAATAGAATGTTAAACAATGAATATGAACCAATCATAGTTACATATATTCCAGTATAGGTGAACTTCACAGTGGAAAGAGTAAACAACTTACAGAAGAGCCTGCAACTTACAGTTAGCTACATTACATATATATAATCTTAAAACATTGCTTAGAGAGCTGTGACAGAGCTGATAACTCACCAGAGCAACTGGGAATGGCTGAACCAGTTGTTTATGGCCAGTATCTATCATGAGTGGTAGATATTTTGAAAGTGACCCTTACCATTCTCATGCAACAGAACCGTAAAAAAAAAAAAAATGCATGTGTATGATAAACACCAAATTTAGGATGGCAGTTACCTCTAGGGAGGAAGAGGTCACAACCACATAAGTAATATTTTATTTCTTAACTAGGATGCTAAAGCACTTGAGCACTTAACAGTAATCTTTTCAAAAGACCCAACATGTGTTGTCCCACCTTGTGCCCATTCCCAACTCTTGCCTGCACATAGAGGCTATAAAAGCTCAAACTGTCACCTTTTCAGCAGCTTTGGCAGATATCAGAAGCCACACAACACAATACCATCCAAGTAGATGGATATGAAGTCCAAGCCCTGCCCTTTCCCCCTCCTCCTGTCTAGGAGGCAGACATAGACTTGGGCTGCGTCTGGGAATGAGCTGGAAAGGCCAAGAGGATGACAGAGATGCTGACCTTAAAGCTGTCAAGGATATGCCCCAATGTTAGCAGCTGGCAGTTGTTAAGAGTTTGATGAAAAGAGGAAACTGCATGAAGGAAGGCCAAGGGCAAAGGTTCTCAACCATTTGGTCCATGTGGGGAGATTTTAGAAATACCAATGCCCAGGTTTTGACTCTCCAGATTCTGATTTAATTGCTCTGGGATGTGGCCTGAGCATTAGGATTTTTTTCTTTTTAAAGTTTCTTAAGTGATTCAGCCAGGGTTGAAACCAAGTTCTAGGGGCACACAGAGAGCAACTAATGTACTCACTATCCAGTGATTCAGATTTCTTATTATGCACAACCAAGAAATACTACTGTCATTGAATTTTATCTTACTAGAAGTTTAATGTATCCCTAACTGATGTAATTATACTGTTTCTAAAGGCTGGCCCAAGAATATACATACATAAAAAATGGTGAATTTCCACAGCACATAGTAGGCACGTATATGTCTATTTCTCAGAGTGGAGAAACATTTCCCCCTTTGAGATCACACCTGGTCAAAGACCAAGTTTATGAACTATGTAAAATTCAATTTCTTTGCCAAAACAGAATTATGCCCAAAATAATTCCATACCCTTTTGTTCCTTCTGTGCTTCCACTGATATTGCCCTGTAGTGGCAGAGACCATGAACTATTACAAAACTTCCACACTGCACCTTGACCCAGATCTCAGGCTCCTCCCCTTCATGTTAACACTTTGCTACAGCTCAGAACTCTAATCTCCCTGCTCAGAGTGTCGCCCATCAACCAGCACTTTGGTACTACCTGGGAGTTTGTTAGAAATGCAGAACCCTGATGCTCATCCCAGATAAGTTCAATCAGAATCTGCATTTTACCAAGATTTTTAGACAATCTGCATGCTCATTAAAAGCTGAGAAGCTCTGCTATAAGAAATAACAAGAACTAACTGTGTTTAAAGAAGTGAATGCTCTAACACATTCCCTTTTTGGTCCTCTTCTGCTGTTGGCAAAAAAAAAAAAAAAAATGGTGAGGGAAGGGAGAAGGAAAGGGCAAGAGGAAGGCTGGTTGCTCACGAGGGCTGTGGCGCAGTATGTCCACCTGATTGCCTTATGCAATCAGCAGGCTTTATCTCCTCTCTCCAGACAAGGGCCGGGACCTGGAGCACCCACCCCGAGTCTCAGCCCTTTCCCCATGGGCATCACTATTCCAACCAGCACAAACACCTACAAAACTAAAGGTCAAATATTGCCTTCCCATAAAAAGAAAGCAGGGGAAATCACTGTCAGCAAATCTGCCCTACTATGTGCCCCCCCAAAAAAAATTGCTAAAGGAAGTTCTTCAAACTAAAGGGAAATAATAATTCAGGAAGAAATAAAGAGCATCAGAAACAGACAGTTTCACCTAGAAACTGTTTTACAAAAAAAATTCTAAGGAAATAAAAAAAAAAAAAATTCTATTTCACTTCAAACTAAAGGGAAATAATAAATCAGGAAGAAATAAAGAGCATCAGAAACAGACCTTGTTTTAACAGTACCCTAGCTATCATCACGTAGAATGCTAGCCTGAGAATTGGAGGCTATCAGGTGCTGGACCTCACTTCCCCCATCACACAAGTTCTGAGCCTGTCAGCATTCCCACACTGCCTCATGTATAGAAATGTATATGGTCATCCCTCCCTATCCACAGGCTCCACATGCAGGGGTTTAACCAACTACTAATCAAAAATACTCAAGAAAAAAAATAACATGTATTTAAAATGTACAGATTTTTTTCTTATCATCATTCCCTAATAATAAAGTATAACAATGATTTACAAAGCATTTACATTGTATTAAGTATTATAATTAATCTAGAGGTAAGTATACAGAAGGATGTATATCAGTTGCATGCAAGTTGTACACCATTTTACATGAGACTTGAGCATCCAAGCAGTTTGGTAGCTACAGGTATTCCCAGAGCCATCTCCCTTGAGGATACTAAGGGGTGATTATATCTGCTTATGTACAAAGAGGAAGCATGGTATAACTAAGTAAGAACTAAGCCATAGGTAAATCTTGGCAGCCTCTAAACCCAATACAATAAATCTGTAGAATCTTAAATAATATTTTTGAAAATATTACTTTGCACATATTTTATGTAGAATTGGAAACTTCTAGATGAAAATTTCCTCACAACCCCATATCTCAAAGGCATCTTTTAGTAACTCTCCAGATATTAAGTGAAACCAGTACCAAGAACAAAGAAGTAGTCAATGGTCATTCCCTGGTCATTATCTCATAGTAGGAGGTAATACCACCTCATTCTTTTTAAATTATTGCAATTCATATTCCTCATCAACCTATCAATTTATTAGACATTCGATTTTATGTTTTGATCTCCCATTTCATGAATATTTTGTGTGCTAATGTGTGTCTCTTTGTTTCATGTTTATGGAAGCACTGAATGTCGGTAAGAATAAAATTAATTCCATTATCCTTATTTCTCAGAATGTACTAAGGAATAACAGTACTGGACTTCCAGAAGAATAATAACAAAAAATTAAGAATGTAACATTATGCCTAGTACACTGAGCTGATCGAAAACCTTTGTTAAACTTTTCCACAGTAGGGTGGTAATGGGAACATTTTGTGTAAATATGAAAGGAGAGAGATAATACTTTAAAGGGAATGAAACTAACTCTACTGTTTGCTTTTAATCACCTAGAAACTGTTTTACAAAAGGATTGCAAAGTATTAATTAGTCATCATTGAAGTTCAACTTTTCCCTCCCTTTAGGCATATTTTCCTCCATATGTGGAAGCAGGAGGCTTTCAGAAGCAGCAGATCTTAGGTGATCTTAGGCCAGATCACTAAGGGGTTTATTGTGGTCTCTGTTGTGCAGTTTTACCCCAGAGCAGCTAGTGAAGAGTATATGGTTTACAGAAGGAGGGAGCGGGCAAGAATATAAAGATACCCCTGTGAAACCCTGTAGCCTGCTACAGGGTATCTCTATATTCTTCTCTGCCCTGTATGAGTACTTCTTTATTGCTTAAGTCCATTTCAATTAGGATTCATGACTACTTATAGCCAATGAACCCTAACCAAGCATGGACACCCAGGCCAGGGCTTCATTGCATATCATGGGCAGGAGGGTATGGCTCCCACAGAAACATCGGCTGTGTCAAATGTGTTTCGTGGACTTGGAAAGCTTAAGGGAGGAAGAATGTCTTGAAAAGCCCCATTTTGAAGGAAGAAAAGTGAAAAAGAACACACTTACTTCAAGGATAAGCAGGGGCAATTCTGGATGTGATGGGATGGCCATTGTTGTAACTGTCCTCTAGTGTACACAGACTCATGTATGAGTTCAAGGGAAAGTCCACTGCAAAAAGAAGTGAAAAAAATATTAATAATTGCTTCACTGAAATCTCCATTGCATATTAAAAGGTGCCAGTGCTGTGACCTGGCCATTTCAGGAGTGTCAGTAAAGACACAAAAATGTCCTTTTTTTTTGAAGCAAGGGACAACGAGCAGTCAAATCATAAATGCCAAGGACTCAGGCATAAAAGAATGACACAATTAGTTAGCCATATCTGACATAGAAGTGGCTGGGGACCAGAAGTATACATGCCACATGCACATCCTGAATCTCTTCCTAGAGAGACCTTGATCAACCATTCCTAAAACACAGAGGACACATTCTCTCCAACACCCATGTTACACATTCAAAAACCTTTTTTCTCTATTCTTAAGTAAAGATACACTTACAAAAGTGCACTATCTCTAACCAATCCAGTCATTGTTGAACAATCCATCAAACGTAGGAGCTGTTCTTGCCACATTTGTTGTCTCTTTGCTTCAGGATACTTGACAATCCTCAACTACTGCTGCTTCTTGAAGAGCAACAGCACTCCACCTAGTGAATCTTACTTCAGAATTTTAGTGCTATTGTTAATTTTTAGCATTATTCTTGTCTCTCTGCTTCATCCTAAAGATCGTAACCATGAGTAGCTTTGACATGCTTCAAAACTTTTGTTCTTCCAGGGAGGTTTTGAAGAGGGTCCAACTTCTGGCTGTCCTTCTGAAACAAGGCCATGGAGAATCCTTTGAATTTATTTCACAGATATTTCTTGAGTGCCTACTCTGTGCCAGATGCCACAGCAAGTACAAAGAAGAATGAGGAAGAAAGGGGAAGTATCATTTATTGAGATTCTGACTGCTATACAGTATGCCAGTACCTCGCTGGGGACTTTGAAGTGTTCAGCTCATTCCATTCCCATAACACCTCTCAGAGCATCATTATCATGATAACAGCTGAGGAAACTGAGGTTGGGGAGGTTACATGACTTGCCCAGTCATTCATCTAGTGATTAATGGAAATGAGAGTTGAATCATGCTTGTCTGCTCAAAGCCCATGATGTTTTAATTCACCATAATGGAACCAAATAAAAAGTATGTTTTGCAGGAAAGTGGGGGTAAGAAGTCCTGGGAAATTTGGGGTCTAGGTGCTTCCTAGGAAGCAACAGGAAAATGAGCCAGTTACCAACTTCCCTTAGCCTCAGTGGCCCAATCAACATGGGCTAATATCTAGGCCCAAGATTTTCCTAAGGATTGAAGATGATGTGTATAAATTTCCTCCCAGATACTAAGTAGTCTATGAAGAATGAATGTTGCTATTCAGAGCTATATAAATTACCATTTCTCAAAAGAAACAGCAGCCATTTTCCTACACATCAAATCTTGGGTGTAAAATCTAGGATCTAAGTTAACAAGATTTTGCTAGATGGCTTTGAGAAAGTATGTGGTTGTCTCAAAAATCTCAGGAAAGTCAGCAAGAAAATTTCAAATCAGAGGCAAGTTCAGAGATGTGCTTTCCTCTTCCCAAGCCCTTATTCAGCTGTGCTACTGGCCAGGAATGACAAGAGGACTTGCCTTTGTTTGAGAATGTTAGTGAATTTGCATAAAAAGTGATAAACAACATAACCACTGGATCTGGCCCCCTGGAATAGCCATGGTATCTGCAGCCAGTGGAAGGCCATTATCTAAAGTGCCTGGAATCCCACCGCAAATCTTTATAGAAAGGCACAAACTCACATTGGATCAGGCTTTTGTTGGCCTCTGGAGAATGCTAACTTTGTTTGTTAATGCCACAACAAATGTGTCTCTGAATAAGGGAATTGACAGGACACCTGTCTCTGCATTGAAACCTGATTAAAAGCGAGGCCAACCCTTTCTATTCTCTCAGGAGTCTTCACAGTTTCTAAGCTGTTTAGTCCTTTGTGATTCAGTAATTTCTATGGCAGGAAGACTCCATCCTTCTTCTAGTGATAATCTACACAGCACACATGAATATTCAGGTTCTCACACTGAGCAACAGTCCACCTCCCAAATGGAAAGAAGGACAGTTGCCTAAGAAAGAAGGACTCCATAGGAAGTGCAGACACAGCCCCATGATGCCCAACCCACCCACAAATAAAAGACTTTGGAGGGCATCCTAGGCTGGCAGCAGTTCCAGAACTTTTTCATGAAAAGACCCCTTAAAAATGAGAATAGTGGAGGGCTGGGGATGTGGCTTAAGTGGTAACATGCTCGCCTGGCATGCGTGGGATCGCTGGGTTCGATCCTCAGCACCACATAAAAATAAAATAAAGATGTTGTGTCCACCGAAAACTGAAAAATAAATATTAAAAAATTCTCTCTCTCTCTCTCTCTCTTCTCTCTCTCTCTTTAAAAAAATGAGAATAGTGGAAATGGTTGACAACCACTAACTTCAACAATTTTAAGTGCTGAAGTTGTTACATGCTGCAAAACTGAGGCAACATGGAGACCCCCTCTTTAAACCTAGATACTTGAAATCGTGCCAGAAAGATATCAGACATGTCACTCAGAGTAATAGGAATGCGTTTATCAGAAGGGATAGAAAAGAAGAATAGGGATGCTCTCAAAGGAAAAAGTGAGCTCTCTCAGGGAAGAGAGGGACAGCCCACCCCTCCAGTTTTATTGTGGGTCTCAGGGAAATTTCCATAGAGTCCCATCCAATTCTACCTCTTGACTTTTGATTGACAACAGGATGACATCAGATTCTCAAGTCCCCACTGCACATGACAACTCTAGGTCATTTTAGCTATTTTGACTGGTTCCAATTAGAATAGATTTTGTGGTAGGAGAAATTATCCTTTCTACCCAAGTTCTGGAATATGGTCTGTGTAAAGGTCACAAGAATCTTCTCCCTCAGCGTAACTCATGTTCTTTTTTTACAAGCATTTGAGCCCGAATTTCTTCTGCAGATAACAGGTAGTTTACTAAGGAATGTAATATACCCTGTTGACTTAAGCCAGGCAGGGCTACAGGTACACTGCTTTTTAAAAGAGAAAGTCTGTGGGGGTTCAGCACAATGGGCCCAGTTTATAGAGTTATTCCCTTAACCTCAGGTTCCCACTGCTTGTATCTGTTCCTTATCAAAGTTACAGTGCATGAATATAGCTCCACACTAATAATGACATAGATAACTCAGCCCGTGTTCTCAAGAGGCCTACAGGTCGCAGACCTCAGTGGACAATGCTAATTATGAATTCCCTGTACATGTCACCTTCTGCTCCACAATATAGCTCTATGTTGTGTTTTGGGGGTTTTTTGGCAATCTTTAAAGGTATTTTACCAGTTAAAACTTTTGTCCTCACAGTGGCTAAAATAAAAATCAATACCCCAGGAAGATGTACCTTGGTTTTCTTACCAGCAGCCTATCCCAGGGAGCCTCCCTGGATGCCAGCTAGCTGAATTTGGCCACCCAAATAAGATGGAAAATTGAATAGTGAACTTTATGCAATTTGATCAAACTGGGGAGAAGCAACTAGGTTGCTCTGACAAGTGACTGTATGTGATCCCCCCCCCCGCACCCAATCAGCTTCCTTTTTCAACAGAAAGAATATGTTCCTAATTCGTGGAGGGGAAGGGTACAAATTCAGTCTGTTTCAGTTTCTAGAGGGCTTCTGGGGGAACCCTATGGCAGCACCACTCCCTACTGACTTGAGAAACATGGAAAGGAGAAAGGCTTAGCAGGATGGCATCCTGGGTTGTTGATCCCAGGGTGTGGTCCCTAAAATGGTGCTAAAATGCTAATTTAGGGCGACAGACATTTTTCACAGAATAAATTCAGGGACCTGGCTACCAAAGGCCCAAAACCATGTGTGTGGGCCCATGTGTCAAATCTCACTCCACCACATCCTGTTCACCATGCTGCCTCAGGCCTACAACATCCAATGGTACCAGTTCTCCATTACCCCATGGTCCTCCACTGCTAGCACCCAGGGCAATCTCCCAACCCCTTCCAGGCTCCATGCCACAGAGGACCAGCAGTCCTTAGAGAGTGGTCTCACCTATATTCTCTGAGCAGTGATATAACCTGCATTACATGTGAAAGCCAAGTGTCCCTATATCTACTGAGCTGTGAGTCATGGGTAAGGCCTGTTTTCTCCCAGAGTGTCTCAGATATAAACATGACTACCACCTGTGGCCTCTGCTTTCATCTGTTCTGTGCTCTGAGACCTGCTGCCCCTGATGGCCTCACTAGATATACTTCATCCACCTCCTCTCTAGGATCCAGACTACCGTTTTCTGGCTCCCATCAGGCCACCTTCAAGCCATCATCTACATCACTATGGATCTGCCACACAGCCCCTGCCACTGACCTCAGTCGCTTCTTTCTGTCTCCCCAGAATGGGATTGCTTCCCCTTCTGAGACCCAGTTCTGTCATAGAACCATGTGGATCCTAATGATACAGCTGTGAACTCCATAATTCCTAAAGGGCTTTTTCAAAAATCATTTGTTACTGCTATACATTAACCACAAAAGAACTAATTCTAAAGCAAAAAGGAAAAAAAAAGACAATTATGTGAAAACGGCTCAGAACCATGAAATAGATGCTGATTATAAATACAGGCTTCAGGCATTATGAAATGAGGCAGCTCTAAACTTTCAAAGAACAAAGAAAAAGCAAGAGACTTTTTTTAAATATCAAAAGGACTTTCAGGTTATAATTAGTAAATTGACTAACCTTTTTAAAAGTAAAAGTGAATTTCTAAAGCCTGCAGCATTCATGGAGTTATAGAGTACTGTAAGTCTAGGGGGACCCTCTTTGCCAACCTCCCCACCTCATAGAGGTGAAAACAAAAGTTTCCCTGACTTTCCCAAGTTCTTAAGACGTGATCATAAAACTGATGAACTTCCTCAGGTCTTTTCCTCTCACTCAACAGTGGGAACTGCTTTCCCATGTGGTGGCAATCCTCAGATTATTTGGATAAATATACAGCAGTGGTGTTTGTGGAGGTTGTGGTAATGCTCGTTACTACGATTTGGACTAGATTTGTCCCCCAAGGGTCTATGTGTTAGAGGACTGGTCCTCAATGTGGCAGTGTCAAGGTGATGGACCTTTAAAGGGTGGGGTCTCATAGGAGGTGGTGATGAAGGTAGCAAGGCTGGTGGTGGTAGTGGTGGTAATGAAGGTGGTAGAGGTGGAGGTGGAGGCAGTAGTGGTGCTGGTTGTAGAAGTGGTAATGGTGTGGTAGAGGTGATAATGATAGAGGTGGAGATGATAATGCTGTTGACGATAGAAGTGGCATTGGCAATAGGAAAAGCAGCAGAGATAATGGAGATAGTGACATGTGCATGTACTTGGAAGCTGAGGAGTAGATGGTTAGTTCAAAGACAGCTTAAGAACATAGCAGCCAAAATTAAAATTTCAGTTAGGACTGAATATAGTCTAAGAAATTGTTGGAATGAACAAAGGGACACAGCAGGTAGAGAAAAATTTAATTAGACAGAGCTATAAATAAAATGGAATGGTACACAACTAAGGAAACAATAGCATCAGAAGGATTTTTCAGTGTAGAATTCCATGTATGTTTGATAGTTCCAGGCCAGAGAAAAGCCCCAACAGTGAGGCTCCTTGAATGCAGGTATGGGTTGAAAAACCCATCAGGGCTTGTTTTTGGTTTTTGTGAGTCTATTCTGTGGTGCTGGGGATTGAACCTAGAGCCTCATGTACACTGGGCAAGTGCTATCCTGCAGCCCTGACATATGTTGGTTGCTTTATCTGTGCAATGACCTCAGCTAAGCCCTGGCAACACAAGGTGAACAGGAAAACTACACTGTCTGTTCTGTTCCCTATCTTTAAAGGTTTGGGAGTTTTGTTTTGTTTTGTTAATTGCAGAAGAGTTGCCTGGCTGAATAAGACAGTTTGCCACATCCTTCCCATCCTGCCCAATCGAAGGTGGTGATGTAGGCTGGTAAAACCCAGTATCTCTTGCTGTAAAGTCCACATGTCATTAAAAAGCACTCATGTAGCTTTGTGGCCCACAGTGCCACCACGTGGAAGGCACCTGTCGGCTGGTCCTGCACAAAATAAAACTGAAGTTGTAAAAGCTTTTGAGCTAAACTATCACCTCTCATCAGAGGGCCAAAACACTTCCTTTACATGGTTATTGTGCTCAACTGATGCAAAGAAAGGGCTGCTGAATCTGAAGGCTGAACAAATCCCAATGTTATGGTTTATATCTGAGGTGTCCCCCAAAAGCTCATGTGTGAGACAATGCAAGAAGGTTCAGAGACAGAATGATTAGATTATGAGAGCTACAACTTAATCAATGGATTAATCTACTGATGGATTAGCTGGGTGGTAACTGTAGTGTGACTGGAGAAAGCAAAACATTGGAGGTGTGCCTTTGGGGCTCATATTTTGTACCTGTTGAGTAGAGCTATCAATCGCCCTTGCACATGCTTGCTCTCGCGTGCTCACGCTCTCTCTCTTGCGTGCGCTCTCTCTCTCTCTCTCTCTCTCTCTCTCTCCCTCCTTCCCCTTTACCTCATCCTCAGCTGCTTTCTTCTACCACACCTTCCCACCATGATGCTCTCTCTGCCTCAGAGCTATGGAGTCAGCTGACTATGAACTGAACCTCTGAAACCATGAGCCAAAATAAACTTTTCCTCTAAGTTGTTCTTGTCAGGTATTTTAGTCAGAGTGATGCAAAGCTGACTAAAACATGTAGTGTTAATTTATCAGGTATATGTCTGCCGGGATGTAGAAGTAGGAACCGTTGTGCACTGTTGGTGAGAATGCAAAACTGTACAGCCACTATGGAAAACAATATGGTTTCCTTAGAAAACAAAAAATAGAATTGCCATATGATCCATCAATTCCAATTCTGGTTATATAACTCAAATAATTAAAAATAGAATATCAAAGAGATATTCACATACCTATGTTTACAGCAGCCTATTCACAATAGCCACGACTTGAAAGCAACCCAAGTATACATGACAGATAAATGGATGAAGAAAATGTGACATACTCATACAAAGGAATATTACTCAGCCTTAACAAGGAAGGGAATTCTGACACATACTACAACAAGCATGAACCTTGAGAATGTTATGTTAAATCTTAAACTGGTCACACAAAGACATTTAGAAGTACCCAGAATACTTAAATTCACAGCGATAAAAAGTAGAAGCCTGGTTACCAAAGCCTGAGGACAGTGGGGAATGGGCTATTCTTATTTAACAGGTACACAGTTCTCCATTTGGGATAGTTTTTTTTAAAAAAAAAATGCCTCTATAAGGATGGTGTTGATTATTTAATAGTGATGAGAACATCTAGAACTGTAGACTTTAAAATGATGAAAACAGTAAATTTTATGTTCGTATATTTTGTTACAATAAAAAATGAGAAACCTAAAAAAAAAAACGCAATACTTGGGTCAAAATAGTCAAATTAATGGAATAAATAGAAAATATGGAAACATACTAATCACATATAACTTATATTTGAGAAGGTAGATATATTTTTAAAGTAAACAGAGGATAAATTGTTACATGCAGTTGAGATGCTGCTAACTGTAAAAATAAAATAGATCCCTAATTCATAGTTAACATCCACCCCCAAAAAAAAAATCCAGATATGTTAAACATTCAATTTTTAAAAACTTTTTAACTAGGAAAATAGAATATAGAAGAATGTATATAAATCTTGAAATAGAGGTACCAGAAGCAGAAATCAATATGACAGATTCTTTCCAATGTCTTTTGCTTTTTTCTGTCCCGGGCTTCCTTTCATTCTCCTTTATCTGCTCCACTGAATGTCTCAATAAAAATTAAAAAAAAAAAAAAAAAAACAGCAAAGAGGGGGAAAAAATGAATGACATCAAAAGCAGAAATTATAAAGTAAAACTGGTTAATTGGATCCCTCTACAGCAAAGAACCCCGTGAACAAAATTAACAATTAACCAAACAAAAAAGGAGAAACGTAACATACATGGCAAAGGATCAATATTTTCAATACACAAAGAACTCTTGAGGCTGCCAAAGATGGCAGAGGGGCAGGTTCTGGTGCTGGATGACCGAGGCCTTCTCCTGGGCCGCCTGGTGGCCATTGTGGTTAAACAGGTACTGCTGAACCGCCAGGTGGTGGTGGTGTGCCACGAGGGAATCAACATTTCTGGAAATTTCTACAGAAACAAGTTGAAGTACCTGCCCTTCCTCCTCAAACAAACAGAAACCAACCCATTCCAGGACCCAAGCCACTTCCGGGGGCCCCCAGTCTCACTTCCGGCCTCCCCCCTCACTTCCGGCAGACTGGGCGGGGCCCGCTGCCTCGCGAGACAGACTGAGCCACTCTAGGCTGCTGTGGGCATCCTCGAGGTGTTTGATGGGATTCCAAAGGCCTGTGCCTATGAGCAGAAGGAGCTGATGGTGGTTCCGGCTGCCTCAAGGTTGTGCGTCTGAAGCCTACAGGAAAGTGTAGGCCTGTCTCCTGAGGTTGACAACCTCCCTGGAGAAGAAGAGGAAGGAGAAAGCCAAGATCCATTACGAAAAAAACAGCTTATGTGGCTGCGGGGGAAAAAAAACATGGAGAATAAAATTAACAAGTTCAAAGAGGTTCTCAGGACCCATGGACTCCTGGTCTGAGCCCAATAAAGACTGTTGTTAAGCCTCATGTTTGGCCTGGCCTGGTCTTCCTCCATTTCCACCCTGAGATATGGGGGACATAGGACAGCTCTCCACGTGCCTCAGCCTGGGACCTGGAAAGCTGAGGAAGAGAAGGGCCTAGCCTTGGTCTCTTGCTCCTGTTTCAGAAGGTCTTTCTGAAACAGGAGCAAGAGCAGGACGTACATTTCTGACGTCCTGCTCATTCATGAGTTTTAGAAAATTGATAGAACCACCAGTTACTTGCAGTATTCAAAAAAAATGACCTGGAACACTAAGGGGTGGGGGAGGCTGGCCTGACTGCAGGAGTGTCCATCCTTTACTCTGTAGCTAACAAAATGGGAGAGCACCTGCTGAATGGGACAAGTTTTAGAGGTGCAAAAACTGGAAGATGTGATCAAGGGAGTGTGCTATTGCCCTTGCTCCTTCCCTCTGTTTTGTGATCAAAAACAAATTATTTTTGAAGAAAAAAGAAAGAACTCTTAAAAGCAATAAGACAAACTAATAACAATGCAATCTCTAAAAGTCAAGAATTAAATAAGACATTCAGCAGAAACACCACAGAGAGGGACTATACCAATTGACATTAAAATGCAGCAATTTAACTGGGCATCCTTAGTGGGATAAGTTCTAAGGACGAGAAGAACTTCAAAGATTGTTAATAAATTTTAAGTTGTTTTCAGTATTCATATTGTTGGCAATAATGTTGTGATTTTGCTATTCTGCCTGTGTCTGTAATGTTTAGAGCCAGAACTTTTGGTGTGGAAGAAAAGAGATACAAATGTTAAATCAATGAGATAAAGTAAAAATCTTATAGTAATGAAATTAAATAGACACTGCAAATGCATACTGTATGAATTCATAATGTATTTTTCGTTCATGGTATTTCTTATCTCTCTGCATTAGAAAGACTTAGAAACAAAGGTATGTCCAGTAGCAATGGGCACCCTTAGCACCTGGGTTGTGTCTATAATTTTCTTCTAAAAGAAACCAGGATCCCTTATATAAATCACTAATTTTACATCTGGGCAAGTGTATGAGAGGAACCTGGAAGATCCTCTCATACATTTCTAAGGTCAGAAAGATCTGGGAACCAACTTGAGAGGTGGTTTCCCCAAGTTGGTTCCTGGATCCAACTCCCACTGGCCAAAGACAGGATAATTTCATCATCAGCAAAGGTAACAGCAATAGTGGACTTAAACAAGTCAAATATATTTAAATATATGAGGTCATGCAGTACCTATACAGGAGTCTAGGAAACCAACTCATTATTCAAAAGGAAAAAGAATCAAGCCCTGAACTGCCTGTCCTATATGAACTGTAGCTTCTCAGAAAGCAAATGTCAAAAGAATTAGAAAACCACAAGTTTAGAGATACATAATCTACAGATGGATTTAAACAATTATCATCAATGTCAATCATCAATGTTATCATCAACAGCATAAGTGAACTCTTCTATGTCTCCTCATGAAAGGGTACACCAACCACCTGTGAAGAGTCTTGAAAAAAGCTGAATCTGATGAAATATTTAGATATAACAACAAATTTACAGATAGTTCAGGGGAAAGAGGAATACACTAAACCCCACCACAGTAATCAATCAGCAAAATTCAGATGAAGGGGAATTCTAAAAGACAAACAATCTGACTTCTTCAGCAACAACAAATATAACACAAAGTGTATGTTAGTTGCAGAGCAGGCTGAACAAATGTTAGCTGCAGAGTGGGCTGAACGCTCAACCCTCATCCTCACCTGTCTGATTCCTTATCATCAACCCCACTCAACCCCACTCAAAGTTGAACACTCAACCCCACTCAACCCAACTCAAGTTTGAACACTAGACCCCCACCTGTCTGGTGCAACAGAAACCCACATCTGACCCCTACCCCATCTGCCTGAAGGCAGAAGATGACACCCTTAGCAACTACTGTGTGATCCAATGACTTTATGCCAACAAGGCAGCTTGCAGACCCAAAGACTTCATTCGATTTTGGCCATAAAAACCCTCTCCTGCCAGGTGCCCCACTCTCGCTCTCTTTCTTCTCTCACTTTCACTCTCTCTCTCTCCCTCTCTCTCTTTCCTCTCTGTCTTGTGCTTTGCTCTCCTCCCCTTTCCCCTCTCTCTCTCTCTCTCCCCGCTCTCTCCCTCTCTCTCTCTCTCTTCTCCTCCTTCCCTGTTAATCAGACACTGCCGCAATAAAGATCTCTTGGTCGCTCCGAGTGTCGTGGTAACTTTCCTTTCAGTGTAAAGGAAGGAAAGGAGAGGTAGGAAGGGAAAGAGGAAAATGGGAAAGGAATACTTATTATGAAATGTATAGAAAAATAGAGAAATCAAGGATGCTGAATATTTGATGATATTTGTATTGATTTTTTGTTGTAGGGTCATGGTGTATAGTGTTTGTGTAAAGGGAGAATCTTTCATAGATAAATAAAGAAATGTTTATTGATATAAATGATATGATTATTTGGGAGGAAGTTGATGAGAGACATACAGGAAACAAGACTCCCTACATTTGTTGACATTTGTTGAAGCTGAGTAATAGGGACAGCAAGGTCATTATATAATTCTATTTTTATATATACTTGATATTTTCCATAATAAAAAGATGAAGAAAACAGCAACAAAGAAAAGTCAACTACATCGGGGCTGGGGATGTGACTCAAGCAGTAGCGCACTCGCCTAGCGTGTGTGCGGCCCGGGTTCAATCCTCAGCACCACATACAAACTAAGATGTTGTGTCCGCCGAAAAACTAAAAATATATATATATATATTTACAAAATTCTCTCTCTCTCTCCTCTCTCTCTCTCTCTCTCTCAAAAAAAAAGTTAACTACATCAACTAAAAAAGGTGGGGTTAGAAATATGATCGGGCAATTCATAAAAGAAAAAACAGAAATGATCGATGTGAAAAAGAATGAAAGAGAACCCCACTTTATAAGAAATATTTTAAAAAAAAAGATTTTTTTAAAAAACAAGACTTATTCTTTTCATGTATCACATTGTCAAACATAGTGGCAAGAGAAGGCAAAAATTATCTCCCTGAGGCAGTGAGAACATGAAACTGGCTTAAGTTTCCTGGAGAGTATTCGGTAGTGTGTAAGAAAGTACAAGGGAGCTGCAGGCCAGAGCTCCAGGGCTGTTTCCCAGTCAATTCCCAATGGCACCACTCATGAGAGGCAGACCTCAAAGCAAGTTTCTTAACAGCTGTGGGTCCCCATTCCTATACAGTAAAATGCAAGTCAAGTGGCCCCACCTCAAAGGATTGCTGTGAGATTCAATCAGTTAATGTTCAGGAGGAATCTGCACCAGAGCCTGGCTTAGACTGCTGGCTCTTGTTGTGTTGGCCCAATGACCTGATTTCTAAGAAAACCTTATTCATGTGCACAAAGACGTATGTCCACATTTTTTTAAATCACCTTATAATTTATAAATGACAACAGATGGAAATGACTGATTAATTAGAAATTTTGGTAATCTGCCTTAAATTAGCATGTGACTATTAAACATAATTATGCTGATCTATCTGTATTAATATAAGGACATTTCTAATCTATTTTTTTTTTGAGGAAGAAAATCAAGCTAGAGAAGAATAAATATACTTTAACCCTGGATGATTCTTCTTTTCTTTTTTAATCAGTGCATGTACATCTAAATGTTAATAATAGTTGACTCTGACCTTCCTCACCATCTTTGATGGGGGCAGCTCCCAGAATGGAATTCTAACTGGCCAAGTATCATGTTTCCCCTCTCCCCAGCAGCTGGTAACCCAGCACAGTAACTGCAATTCAAAACAGCACTCAGTGGGATGGATGCGCAGTGTGACCAGGGCACTGCCCATGATAGCCCAGTGACAGAGGTCTCTAGAAGGAGAGGGTACAAAGGTTTGAAGACTAACAGAGAGACCAGGAACTGGGAAATCTTCAGGCAGGACAGGGAGATAGGACCGGGCACTCAAGTCATACAAGCAGACCCAAAAAGAGACACTTTAGGTGCTGAATCCCTTCAGGGACTGGCAGGTGCCACACTTCACTTCCAGGTGCCCTGCACCAGGACCAGCCTTCCCACCCTGGTTACCTTCATCATCCTGAAGGCGGAGATATCAGCTAACAACAGACAACCCCATCTGTTGGATGAGAACGGAACCAGGAAAGATACTGATCTCCAACATAAACAATTAACAATCCTGATTTCTTCTTTTGAGATTTTTTTCTCTTTTTCTTTTCCCCATCTATTCTCCCACCCTCACATCCCCAACATATGTGAAACCAAGTACATTGCATGAATTAGGATTATGAGGACTGGGATGTCTGAATAGTATATTAAAGTTGTGTTGTATATGCCTTTTTTCTTTTTTCCTCCAATTTTTACTATTTTAACATCCTTTATTTTTCTTAATACATTTGTGTGTTTGTTTTATGTACTATACTGTCTTCCCACATACTTGTCTACCCAAAATTACTTCCTATTTATTCTCCTGCTACTAACCCTTTTCATTAGATTTGTCTTTTACACTTCCTAAGATATGCTAACTCTGTATCCTCACATCCTGACTCCTCAGAATATCATCCTACATCTCACTCCCAGTTCCACCATCAAAAACTGTAAACCCTTTTACAAACCTACTGATGATGTTATAGATAGTAATTGAATTCAACATTCCTGTACGTTGTGACCAAACTATAAACATCTTAAAAGCAATGGATTATTTATAGGTGGTATATTATTTATATTGGAATCTGTTAACATTTTCCTTCCCCACAAAGGAAAGATATTGGAGCCCTACAGGAGTACCATAAGCCTATAGGTAAAAAACGATAATGC
Source organism: Marmota marmota marmota (assembly GCF_001458135.2). NCBI lineage: Eukaryota > Metazoa > Chordata > Mammalia > Rodentia > Sciuridae > Marmota > Marmota marmota. Next base: position 25,739,752 of record NW_026000240.1, on the reverse strand, counting down.
CTCGGACCCACAGTGCTAGAAGGGAAGACACATAAGCAACATGAAAAGACAAGGGAAGAAAGTGCCCCAAACAAATAAAGATACCACATTATTAGAATTCATGGCTAGCACAGCAGAAGAAATAACACAGAAGGAGTTCAGGATGATTAAAATGTTCTGTGAATTAAAGGATGATATAAGAGAGCAAATACAGTTAGCAAAAGATCATTTCAACAAAGAGCTACATAAACAAACACAGGAAGCAAAAGATTACTTTAATAGGGAGATAGATGTTCTAAAAAATACCCAAACAGAAATTCTTGAAATGAAAGAAACGATAAACCAAATTAAAAGTTCAATTGAAAGCATCACCAACAGGGTAGACCACTTGAAAGACAGGACCTCAGACAATGAAGATAAAATATATAATCTTGAAAAGAATTTAGATCACACAGTGAAAATGTTAATAAACCATGAGCATAACATTCAAGAAATATGGGATAGCATAAAAAGATCAAATTTAAGAGTTATTGGGATAGAGGAAGATACAGAGGTCCAAACCAAAGGAATGAACAATCTATTCAATTAAATAATATCAGAAAACTTTCCAAACATGAAGAATGAATTGGAAACTGTTGAGGGCCACAGCTGAGTCGGGATGACGCATGGCATTTTTGCCAGAAGTGGTGGTTGAGAGATGACGCCAGCGAGCCATTAAGATGATGACTTTTGAGTTCTCGCAGAGTTACCGTTGAGTTCTGGTTGAGCTCTCACGGGGATTCCTGAAGAGTTCGCATTGGTTGGGGAAGTGCCGGAGGAGGGAATTCCGGTTGGTGGTTCCTGGAGGAGCTGCGTGGCGTTTGGGAGAGTTCCCGGGGAGCGTGTGTGGAGTGTGCTGGTGGAGTTCAGAAATAAAGTTTGTTCCTGCTTCAGTGGCTGGTGATTTGTGCCCAGCCAGACTGCGGCAGGAAACCCCCTAATCTCCATCATGTTGTATTAGGCCCCAGCTTCCTTAATAAGACTCCTATAGCATAAGAATTAAAAATAAGAACCAATTAATGGGATGGACTCAAACTAAAAAGTTTCTTCTCAGCAAAAGAAACAATCTGTGAGGGCTGGGGTTGTGGCTCAGCAGTAGAGCACTCGCCTAGCACATACGAGACCCTAGGTTCGATCCTCAGCACCACATAAAAATAAATAAAGGTACTGTGTCCAACTACAACTAAAAAATAAATATTAAAAATATATTTAAAAAAGAAAAGAAACAATCTGTGAGGTAGAGAGCTTACATCTTGGGAGCAAATTTTTACCCCTCACACATCAGAGCACTAATCTCTAGGGTATATAAAGAACTCAAAAAGCTAAGCACCAAAATAACAAATAACCCATCAATAAATGAGCCAAGGACCTGAACAGATGATATACAATCAATCAACAAATTGATGATATACAATCAATCAACAAATATATGAAAAAATGCTCATCATCTCTAGCAATTAGAGAAATGCAAATCAAAACTACCCTAAGATATCATCTCACTCCAGTCAGAATGGCAGCTATTCAGAATACAAACCACAATAAGTGTTGGCGAGGATGTGGGGAAAAAGGCACACTCATACATTGCTGGTGGGACTGCAAATGGTGCAGCCAATACAGAAAGCAGTATGGAGATTCCTTGGAAAACTGGAAATGGAACCACCATTTGACCCAGCTATCCCTCTTCTCAGTCTATACCCAAAGGACTTCAAAAAAGCTTACTACAGGGACACAGCCTCATCAATGTTTATAGCAACTCAATTCCCAATAGCTAAACTGTGAAACCAACCTAGATGCCCTTCAGTACATGAATGGATAAAAAAAATGTGGCATATATACACAATTGAATATTACTTGGCAATAAAAGAGAATAAAATCATGGTATTTGCAGGTAAATGGATGGAGTTGGAGAAGATAATCCTAAATGAAGTTAGCCAATCCCAAAAAAACAAATGCCGAATGTTTTCTCTGATATAAGGAGGCTGATTCATAGTTGGGTAGGGAGAGGGAGCATGGGAGGAATAGGTGAACTCCAAATAGGGCAAAGGAGTCGGAGGTGAAGGGAGGGGGCATGGAGTTAGAAATGCAGTTGGAATGAGATGGACATCATTACCCAAAGTACATATATGAAGACAGGAATGCTATGAAGATACTTTGTATACAGCCAGATATATGAAAAATTGTGCTCTATACGTGTAATATGAATTGTAATTCATTCTGCTGCATATATAACAAATTAGAATTAAAAATTAAAGAAAATAATAATAGTTGAGACTGAATTGGGGGATTATTTGAATTTATGTTCTTTTTGCTTACCTGTAGTTTCTAATTTCTCTGCATCCATTTTATTGCATCATTTTAAAATACTGTATCACATATGTTCTACAGTCCTTACAAATCTTTCTGTAATGATTAATTTTACTGGTCACTTTGATGAGATTAAGGGATACCCAGGAACCTGGAAGAGCATTATTTTGGGGGTATGACTGAAAGACTGTTTCCAGAGAAAAATAGCATTTGAATCAGTAAACTGAGTAAGGAAGACCCATTCTAACCCGATGTGAAATGTGTGCTTTCTCTCTCTCTTCCCCCACCCATCCCACATCCAATTTCTCCTGCCTGTGGAGAAGGTTTTCTGACTTGGATTCTAGAAGATGCACCATTGAATCCCCAGGCCCCCAGGTCTTTGGACTTTGACGGTGAAAGAAATAGAAAGGATCAGCCCTCAGGCTTGGACTGAGACACACTATTGTCTTCCCTGCGTGTCCAGCTTTCAGATGGACTATCCTCGGACTTCTCGGTCTCCATGATTGTGTGAGACAATCCCCTAATAAATTTTCTTTCATATATCTACATTTATATCCATATCTAGATCTAGATCTTGTTGAGTCTGTTTCTCTAAATAACCCAGGCTAATTCCCTTGCCAACGAATTTTAAAATGTATTTGAAAACAAAAAGGGATGAACAGCATAGAAATGGCAAAGTAATATGTAGTCGACTCTCCAAAGTGGATAGAAAACCCATTGGGAAACATTTAACATAATAATGAGCATTCAAGAATAGTCATCTGGGTTGGTACTAATCACCCCCCACCACCACCACCACATATACACACACACTCACACACACTGAGTTCCCCTTAAAAGCAGAGCCAGAGACAAAAGCTTGGGTACAGGTTCACGTATCTCAGAGGTGTTCACAGGATGCAGAAGTGACAGAATGAGAAAAACAAAAAAGAAGGGAGAGACGCCATCAAAAGTGCACTAATAAGCAGCAATGGCTAGGTGAAGTAGGACTTAATCCCACAGGAACTCTGAGAAACTATGCAGATAAAGTTCAAAATGTCCCCCAGCCCCATGGGAACCTGGAACAATGGCTCACCAGCACCCATTCCACACAATATGGACTGCCTTGGGAATGGCAGCTCACTTCCAGGTTGTACCTCCAAGCAGCCTGTGTGACCTCCCACAGCCTCAGAGATAACCCTAAGGTCAAACAGCAGAGTCGCCCTGGAAACACACATGATGCAGGAGACTGGCAATGGAAGTGTGCCCAGAGCCATGTGGAATCTGGATGTTTTGGAAGAGACAAGCATCTTTTTGCCCAAACCCAGTGAATAGGACAATGTGATTTTGTTGGCAGAATTCTCAGGCAGCAATGAACCCCACCATCACTCCCTACTTGCTGCCCTTTCTTCCTCCCCACATAGCTCCTGGGACCATCCATCCCCCATTTTCAGCTGTTTGGTGAAGTGAGGCTCACAAGGAGTTTCCCCAATGCCCACATGAGGCTCCACATAACCTATGCTCTGGCCTCACTGAACAGCTTCCTTCATATCATGACACCCCCAAACTCCCCCTACCCCTGCAATGCCTTTCCTTCACCACTCCTCCCTGGCTCCTCCTATAAGAGCTTCCAGGTCTAGCCCAGATGTCAGGATCACCCAGAGGTCAAAAGAAGCCCAGATGGGGTGAGGGCTGGTAATGGATGAAATAGGACTGGCCACAAGTGGAGTGGATAATAGCTGATACCTGGTGATGTGGACGCGGGCCCAGGACGACATTCCCTCTACTTGTACATACGTATATTTGAAATTTTCCATAACTGAAAATTAAAAATAGGACTTACTGTGCCAGACACGAAGGAACTGAGTTTCCTTTAAGAAAAATAATTGCTGTTCAACTATGAAGAATGAAGCTGGCCAATAGGGTTCACCTCAGCATTCAGGCAGAGGTCTCACTCACCTGAACCGCCCCAGCCAATGGACAAGCCCAGTTGCAGGTATGAGACCCAGCGGGTTCTGCCCACTGGGGACTCCCCAAGTGAGTGGTTCTTGCTCTGGAGCTTCCCCCGGTGTTGGTGGAGACCTTGTCAGACCTGCATTGCAGTCAGGGGCCCTCCTTGCTCCTTTCTGCCACTTCCTCTCTTTTCATTCTGCATTGCACTCGGCAGCCTTTCCCTATCCAATCCCACTTCCGACACCTTTGCCTTTCCCAGGTGTGACTCCTCAATAAAACTTTGACTTCCACCTTGGTAATGGCATCCCAAAAGACTTAACTTGACACAATGGAGGCACAGATTGCTTGAGTCCCTCTTCACCAACCCAACCCCTGCAAAGCCCCCAAAATAATAAAGAAATAACAAATACACACATCATTTTATATATAAATTTTTGCATATAATAAACTAACTTTTTTTACACTAAAAAAATACAGTGGCTATGTATATAATGTGATTTTGAAATGTTATCAAAAATTTAATTTGTGGTCCTTTGGGGAAATGAAGCCCCTGTCTGGGTTCTCCTTTCATCTCACCCATATGCTGGTCCTACCAGATATCACAATCCCGGGAAGTTCTCCAAGATCACCCCAGGATGGGTTGGGTAGCCTCTTCTATGCTCCTATAACACCCTAATCTCTGCCACTAGATAACCATCCCATGCTGGTCCTGGCTGTAGAAATTCTGCCTACCTACTTCTGCTGTGCCCCAAATCAGCTGTGAGCAGCTGGAGAACCCAGCATATAGTAGGGTGCTCAATAAGTGAATCTGGGTCAATCATTGACAGGCATAAGGACCCTATACAGGACCCATCTCCACAGTGATCCTGCAGATTTATAAAAGGCTTAGGAAGAGTGACTGGATGACCCCTTTCAGTTTGGAATTGACATGAAAATAGAGGCGGGAAGCCTTGTTATAACTCTTTCTCAAGCCCTGGGATTCAGGGAACCCTACCAAACACCTCTGGCACTCTAGGGCAGGGCACCTCACAGGTAGAGAAGGGAAGATCATATCTGTCCCCTATTCTGTTTCTCTCTGAAGGGAAAACCTCTTAGTAGCTAGTAAAGGCAAGAAACCTAGCAGCAGCCTCTTTTGTTGAGGTAGGACCCTAGCTGGCTTCAGCCAGGTGACAAGGCTGGTTTTCCTGCCAGCCAGGCTCTGGTCAGGATCACCAGCCAGAAACCCTGGGTCTGCCAGAGCTCCAAGGACCGGCATCAGACTTCTCTGGTGGCTTTGAGCAGGACAAGGGCTTTGTTTTCTCTCTTTGATCCAGATCCTGGGGAAGATCTTCCAAGGAAGAGATCTCCAAGTCACTCTCATCTTCAGAAAGCTGTGGGGTGTAAGGGGAGAAGAAAATGCATTTTGATAAATGCAGGAGAACAATAGAAAGGTAAGCACCATGCAGGACGGAAATGAGGACAAATGCAGATTTGGAAGACACTACTCCTGCCTTCTCAAGAGAACCTGCTCAAGAGACCTCAGAGGCCACAGAGATTTCAAATACCCCTGGAACTCTACTAACCAAACCTTGGAAAGATCTGTGTGTATATCTGTTGCTCGCATTTTCATTCAAATTTTTGCAGATTTTTAACTCCCCATATGGACAGAACTGGAAATCAGAACCTCAACCTCTGCAAGTTCTAGAGCTGAATGCACCATAGGAAGGGACACAGGACCCTTCAGTTTGAAAGGGGTTCAACTGCAGACAATGAGGGTTCAGAGTTCACAGAGGAATCAGGCAACCCCAGACCACAGCAACAGCCCGGGCCAGGCCTTCCCCTCTTGGTGCCCCCGCTGATCACCTGGGCTTCAATATTAGACACTCTATGTATTTTCTCCTGGCATGTAAGGCCAACCAATCAGAAACCACCTGGGGCCTTGAACTGCAAGTATGCTCTGATCAGCGCCTCCATCTGTTTTGGACAGTTGGTCCTCTTTCATGAGGTGGGAAAAGGGATATGATAAACCAAATACACTAAGTAATAAGAAGAATTAGCAGGGGGATACTATTTAAAAAAAAAAAAAAAAAGAAGAAGCTGGTTGTTCAGCTCAGTGGTACAGCAGTTGCCTAGCATACATGAGGCTCTGGGTTCAATCCCCAGCACTGTTAAAAAAAAAAAAAAAAGAAAGAAAGAAAAGAAACAAACAAAGAATGATTGTCCACTACTTCTGGCTTCAGGGCATTAGCACTGAGTATTCCAAAATGCACCTCTTTGACTAAGAAGGTGAGAAAGGAGCTTGGAGTTAGTGAGGTCTAAGTTTTCCTACCTAAGAAAATAACAGGAGTGTGGAAGGTGATAAGGGGCTGGTAATGGTAGGGGAAGTGCCATATCTGAGTCTAAAAGTCTGATGGCAGCTACAGCCTGATGGAAGCAAGGCCATCAGGTCACTTAGTGATGAGCCATGGCCTTGAATAACAAAATTATCTAAATATTGCCATTTTACATTGTCGCCTCTGATGGTACCACTCTAAGGCCTACCCCTGCAGGGAAGGGTTTTGCTCTGTACACAGCCTTGAGTTATGATAGAGTGAGGGCTTGGGAGGAGCCAACCATGGAAGAGATAATGCAGGAATAAAGCAGCCACAACAGAAACCATATGTGGTCAGTTCCCAGACTCTTAGAGGCAGATGACTAAGAATTAAACCTATTGAATGGATGCTTGTATAATGAACAAAAGGATTTTTTTTTTTTTTTTTGCATGTGTGGTACTAGGAATTGAACTCATGAGTGCTTTACCACAGAGCTACATCCCCAGCCCTTTTTATATTTTATTTTGAGAGAGGGTCTAACTAAGTTGCCTAGGTTGGCCTTGAGCTTGTGATCCTCCAACCTCAGCCTCCCAGGTCACTGGGATTATAAGCTTGTGCCATTGCATCTGGCTCAAAAGGATTCTAATGTTAACATGGACACAAAAAGAATTCTAAAGTGGCCATCTCTCCACATGTGTAGGGGTATAGAGAGACAATGTCACATTCAATATCCTATGAAGGTCAAGGCTGACACTTGTGGGACCCTCCCCCCAACTCTCACCCCAGGCCCTTCAAATATCAGGGCTACCCCAAGCATCCCGCATCCTACCTGAGGCTTCCCTCTTGGCGTGGAAGCCCTCTGCAGCCCTGTGTTGGACCTCAAGAACAGACTGACCCCTCCAGCAGGCTTCTTTGCAGGAGTCTCAAGCTGCTTTTCAAGGTTTTTGACCATCGACTGGACCAGCGTTCCTGGAAGGGGGACAAGTGGTTTGTCACTGGAAAGAGCTGGAGAGTGAATGCTTCATCCTTATGGGTCACATCCAGACTACAATGTGATAGAGGAAGTGGGGAGAGGGTCAGGAGGAAGAATGTAGGGCAACCACAAAGAAAAAAGGCAAGGAGATAGAAGGCCCAGGCCCGCATATGCCCAGTTCCAAGGGGCTTGGAATATTCTGAATGTGTCACTGTGCTGACTTGACATTGCAGCTGATGGTGGCTCAGGAAGACATCCTCTCCTCTCAGTGGAGGCTGAGGTGGACCCCTGCTCAGTGTGATGCAAGAACTAACATGCAGATGGGCTCTTCTTCAAAACTTTCACACAGAGACAAGAATAAATATTAATTATGAATTAGCACAGGAGAACTGAAGAAGAGAAAGGCTTTCTATGAACTCCATGTAGGAAACAGGAACTGAACAGAGATGGAGATCATTATCAGGCCCTGATGCCTGAAACCAAGGTGATATAGAGACAGAAGGCTGACCAGGAAGCAGGGACCTAACTCCACACAGCCTTCTAGGACTCAAATACCTGGGGCCTGAGAAAGTGTTTTAAGCTACAATAGATCCTGGCTAACTGACTCATTCAAAAAATGTTTGTTAAGAGCTTACTATGTGTTCCTTACCCTCTTACTAATCATGTTGTCCAAACACCTCATTTCACAACAAAGGAACCAAAATCTATGCACCAGGACAAGCAAGTAGCACGTGACAGAGCCAGAACTGCCTCAGGAGATTCCTGACTCCTTGCCAGCCTATGGCCCTGATTGGTAGGGCATCGAGACTTCTCCAAGGATCCAGTTCTACTGGATTCTCATGGGCTGACAGGCTTGACTTATGCTGAAGTACTGCAGAGTCCATTAAGGACAGGGACTTGCAGATTGCAAACCTAGGCGTATGGGTCAGTCAGCTGTGCATTGCTGTGACCAAAATTCCTGACATGCACAACTTAGAGGAGGAAAAGCTTATTTTGAGCTCATGGTTTTGGAGATTAAGTCCATGGTCAGCCAGCTCCATTGCTTTGGACCCAAGATGACACAGAACATCGTGATGAAAGGGTACAGTGGAGGAAAGCTGCTATGCTCATGGTGGCCAGGAAGAGTGGGTAAAGGGAGTGTCCCAAAAAAGAAGAACTCTTACAGGATATGCCCCCAGTAACCCACCTCCTCCAGCCACACCCATACCTGCCTACAGGTACTATTCATTCATCCCAGTTCAAACTGGGATGGACAGATTAGGTTACAGCCCTCAAATTCCAATCATTTCACCTCTGCATTAACACAGGAGCTTTGGGAGGACACTTCATATCCAAACCATAACAACACAAATCCAAAAGCTTTTCTTGCTGACCCTGGAAACATAAAATTCTATACTCTTCAGCTCAGCCACGAAGAGAAAATGCAACTGAAGCTATAGTCCTCTGTTAGCAGTTTTATAAGAAAAACTTGCAAGAATGGAAAGGATACAGATGTTCTGAGAAGAAGAATGCTCAACTAGTCATTGTAGCCTGTTATACAGGAGATGGTAAGTTTAAGGGGTAGTTAAGCACTCTAATTACCATATTATTTGACTCACATCTGTATGATGCTCTGTTCACCAACAAGCTGAATTCCTATCTGTCTCTTTGCAGTAAAGGGCAAAGACCTTTCCTGTATGATTGAAGGGCTGCGTGCTCCACAGGCTGATGGAAGAGACTGAGACAGCCCGTTGAAAAGACTTCCTGTTCATTTCTGTGGTCAAAGGCTCTCCATCTCTGCTTAAGAGCTTGGGTTGGACCCCTCCTGAGGCACCTCCTGTTCACATCTGTCTCTTCTCCCCCTTTTGTGCAAAAGCCTGTAGGGGGCCCAGGACAGGGCTGCCTGAGGCCATGGTAAGTCAGGGTCACATCTTTCCCTTGTCAGGGCTGTGAGGAGTAAACAAGAGTCTTCTGTGGACAGATATACACAGAGCTGGGCCCGTGGTGAGTACTCAGTAATAAATGTAGAGGGAAACTTTTTCTCTCTGCCTCAAGCTTCTACAGAAGAACTTCTTCATCCACCCGGATGGGTAAGAATGGGAGAGGTGCTCACTCAGTTTCTCCCCACACCACCCTGTTCTCTCCTACCCACAGAAGAAGCCAAGAAGAAGGGAGGAACGACAAAATCCCCTGGGCGGTGACAATGCCACTCTTTCTGTCTGACCCTCTCCCTGCACCTGTGGCGCGGTTTGGAGGTCAAGTGGAAAATTCCCACAGCTGCCTGTTTAAGATTCTGCCCCTCAGGTTTGCTTTACCAACTCAACCCTTGGCACAGGTACATTCAGGATCTGGATTTGGGGAGCTTGGAGGGGACCCCACTTAGGCTGTTTCTTCACTCTAGCCCTAACAGGAATGCCTTAGATATTATCTAATGCCTTAGATATTCCTGGACCCTATCATCCTTAACAGAATGAGGCTTTGATCTCAATGTATCTGGTGAAAGTGTTTATTCTCTACCTGTAAGAATGTGGAGGAGAAAAGAAGTGGGTTCCTCCAACATCCAACAGTTAAACAACTCAGTGACGACACAAGGTACCAAATAAACCTACCAAATAAACCTCACCCATGTTCTAGCTTTCTCCTGAGATCTCTCTATCACCCCCCCCCCCCAAAAAAAAAAAAAATCTGAGGGGAAGGAGGATCACATTTTCCAAGTTAAACAAACAAAGAGATGCCAAGTCAGAAATCCCAAGAAACTTGTCCTAGAGAAGGGCTACCCGAGGGGTCCCACTCACCCGAGGAAGCCAGGCCACCTGAGCTCTTGCCAGGGGACTGGGCATTATCCTCTGAGGTCTCAGTGTCAGACCAGTCCCAGGAATCCTCCAGCTTGGGCACTGTCCTGGAAGGAGTCCGTGGAGGCTGGAGAGGCACGTGATGCCCAGTGCCCCCCTCCAACTCCTCTTCAGAACTGAATGGGGGCGTGCTGCTGCATGAAGGAGAAGAAATGAAGGGTACATGAACCAGAAAGAAAATTTTAAAATCCAAAGTGAACCACCTTGCTAGATGGTTTGGTCTTCCTAGAGCTAGCCCTCTTCTGTCCCTTGGGCTCTGATGATAGCCAGGAGCTGCACAGGAGTGGACCCATCACACCAGTTTCTCCTCCAGAAGGGGCTCAGAAGGAGGCAGCCCTGCTGGCCTGAGGACCCCATCCTCCCATGTAGCAACCGGGGTTGGAGGAAGAGTTGGGGAAGGGGAGGATAGATAGGCCTGTCTTGCCTGGGAGCAAAGGATTCCCAGCTTGGGTTGGACCCCACCTGAAGCACCTCCTATTGACATCTCTACCCCACAACCCATTTTCTGCAGAAGCCTGTAGGGAGCCCAGGACAGGGGTGGCTGAGGCCAGGGACACCACCAGTAAGAGGCCTGAGCTCAGGGCTCACCTCAACCCGGGCCCTGGAGAAGCAGGGATGCTGGAGGGTTTGTGTAGCCTGGGGCGTGGAGTAGGGGTGGACACCTGGGCCAGGCCAAGGCCACGGCTGCTGCGGTTCTGAAGGGTTGGTGTGGGTGACTCTGCCAGCTTGGATGGCAACACCTTGTGCAGGGTCCTGGTCTTTGGCTGGGCCTTTCCGGTATCCAGTGGGCTCTGCTGGCTTTTGACTAGAAATACAGAAAAGAATGACTTTTAGAGCATGCCTGTGCTGGGTTCTCAAGCCTGAGAGGATATAGAAAGAGGGTCCGACACACTGGAGATGGGCAAGGCACTCAGTTGCAGTGAGCAGTAATTACCACAGCAGATTTAAGTTACCCTACTCCAGGAGTCCCTCTGAGGGGAGCACAGTTCCACAGTTTCATCAGACTAAGAGAACAGCAGGGTGTCATTACAGGAGACCCACAGGAGTCAGCAGGTCTGAGCACCCTGAGCTGTCCTAGAGCTGGACCTTGGTCTTGGCAATGTTCCCTCCCTACTTGCTGCTGGAATATAGGCAACCTTGCAGGAAGGTCCTGCTGCCACCAGAGGTCGCCGCAGGACTACATGGGCCATCCTCCTCCCACATGCAACCTCCTCCCACATGCAGCCTGGGGCCACCATGTGCCTGGCAATTAGATAGACCCCTCCGTTTTCCAAATTGCATCAGGATTCGCTGTTGTGGGGCGGTGGGGGGAGGGCCCAACAGTTGATTATGAAATGAATAGGACAGAAAGGGCATCACAGAGAGTCCAAGTGCTCTCCATAAAACGTATATGTTTGAATAGAGTTTCTTACTGCAGTAACTCAAGGTAAAAAACATTTGAAATACACTGCTTTCAGAGAATGCATTTACTCAGAAGTGAACCTAGCAAAGAGTGAGATGAAGAGAAGGGAAAGGTGAAAACAAACTTGCTGAAGGAAAACAACAACTGTTCACAATTGCTGTGTACCAGGTCCAAACAAAGCACTTCATACAACATCCATTCGGTGGCCAGAGCATCTTCAGACAGCATTGTTCTGCCTTACAGGGGCTTTGAGAGATTAAGGAACTTGCCCATAGCTCCATGGAAGAAAGTGATAGATGCAAACCCTGGTAGTCTCTCTGCCCCAAATATTCACCCCTGATGCCAATTTTGCTGCATCCCACAATTCCACTCCCAAGCAAGAGAAGAGGCATGGTCTGATCAGAGATAGGAAGAGAGCGTTGGCAGAGCATCTGTGGGGTCTTGGAGGAGAGCATGGGCTCAGAGCTGGAAGGAAATGATTACAAAGTACCATAAACCAGTGCCCTCCTCTCACACCTCAGTTTTCTGGACCTGGAGCCAGGGAAGGAGAGAGGTCAAGAGAAAGTGGGTGGCACATAGAGGGACAAAGATACCTTTCCTTTCTCTTGGAAGCTGGCGCTCTGAGGATGTTTCCATTCATCTTCCCTGAGTCACTGTCCCCTCCCTCCTCAGAAGTCCCACCACCCCTGTGCCTGGCTCCATTGTATCACCTAGTCCTGGCTAGTTTCCCAGGTAAGGGGACAGTCCCGGCACAAAGTCAACCTCAGCACATACTGTACTAAAATGAAAACGGGGGACGGGGGGAGATGAATTAATGAGTGGACATTTGTACAAATGAGCAAACCAAAGCATGAAAAGCATGTTAGTAACCAGAACAAATACCCCATGTGAGAGATGTCTATGTACGGCAAGATCTGTCCTTTCCTTAGAGATTTGATAATACCAGCAGTTTATACTGAATAGGATAGTTTCCCTGATCATCACATAATTTTTATCCCATTCTCATACCAACTTTCCTGTTATTTAACATTTTTATATAAAATGACAGCACTTGTAAACATAAAATACCTGTTTTATACTTGTCCAAGTAATAATTTTCATGAGCTCACAGGATTGCTCTATTGGAAATACTCTTTTTTTTTTCTAATTCATGTGAAGAAAAATAAACCTTAAATTTTAAAAAGATTGGTTTGTGTAGTGCTAAAATCTTCCATCTTGTTTCCAGAAATATGCAGACCACACTTTACAAAATCTCTTTGCCTAGGGAGCTCAGATTGGGTCTGTCCAGACATGAGATCCAGAATTAGCCTCCTTCTGAGCCACATGTGTCCACACCTAAGGAGATGATATGAAGGAAGCTGAGCATCGTCTGCATGAATAGACCTAGGCCCACAGAAGCCCTCCATAGAGCCTCCAGGTCAGCAGAAACACAGTGGACCTAGGAATCCTCTAGAAATGCAGCCTTTCAAATCTAGGAAGGAAAGTTTCCCTAGTCCACAAGATCTTTGAGGGAAGAGACCTGAGTGTTGTTGTCCATATATTTTAATCTTCCACCAAAACACAGAGTCTCACCTTGTCAACCCATGGGAACAGGGACAATTGGCAAAGCAATAACTTTGACTTGAGCAGGGAACAAAGCTTGAGCCCTGAAGATTTGTCTGAAAGCAGCTCAGCCCAGCCCAGCTTCTGTGCCACTGCTCAAGGCAGAGAATCGCTGCACTATGAGGAAGTTTTGATTTGATTGATACTTGCTCCACCCTGCTACCTTAATGCTTGTCTCCCACATTGGCATGCCTGGTGTGCAGAGCCAGATACCACCTGGGCTGCTGTCTGTTGGAGCAAAATTGAACCTATGATCAAAGCAAGTCAAGCAAGGCCAGATGCAAGGGAGGCCTCATGTCTGAGCAGGAGGTCAGACTGGCCACAAGCTCCAGCTCTGCATCTCCTCCAGCTAGAATGACCCCTGGACAAGTGGCCCCCCAACCCAATTCCTAATTATTTTCCCAGAACAAGACTTTTGGACTTATTAGCCCTTGAGGATCAGCTCAGCCCTTCATGGCAACGCCTCATGGGAGGAACTGCACACCCTCTTCATGTGCCAACAAGCCTTGGTGAGAACAGGATCCTCCCAGGTCACAGTCCCAAAGCAAGCCCTGTCCCCAGCCTACCTGGAGGCTGACCATCCTGATGAAACACGGAAGCCTCGGTCTGTCTCTCCTTCACTCTGCGGATGGTTTCCTTGACAAGCTTTTCCCTCAGGCTCAGAAATTCAGAAAACTTCCGGGCCCTCTGCTCCCGCTGGGCTCTCAGTAGGGACTCCAGGTGTTTGAAGGTCTGAACTGGGATTCCCTTTGCATCCTAGCAGAGACAGAAATTCACCTTTGCAGACAGAAGCTGCCCTTCTTCTTCCCCTATTCTCATGCCTGTAGCGGCTGACCTGGGGGTCTCTGTAATTGGTGCCTGATATGTTTTAGGTGGCAGATGGGGAGTGAAATGAGGTTCAGAGGAGGGAGAGCAGGGGCCTCACAGGTTGCTCAAAGGGTGGTGATTTAGGGCTTGGGAGCCCCACCAAAATGTGCACAGTAACATAACTGCAAAGGGTTGTGTCACAATTCCATGCATATCACAGCATAAGGGGCTTTATTTGGGACAAACTTTTCCAATACCCACTGAATCCTAAGATGATCGGTCACTTGCTCTTTTTTAAACCCCCACGAACTAGCACCATTCACATATGCTATCCCCAGATAAAGATGTTTGAATAACTAAACCGCAAAACATAAATTACTGGAAGTTTCCAAGGGTTTTGGCATCTACCCAGAGCCCATAAGAGCATCTTCGGAGACTTCTGATTCCAAGACAGGGATTCATCCAAGTTTAGAAATATTTTAAGTCTGAATATAGGAGCAAGGTTAGATTAAGCAGTAGATAAAAAAAAAAAAAAAAAAAA
>NW_026000240.1:25695156-25725026 GCF_001458135.2 Marmota marmota marmota | reverse complement strand
AAAAAAAAAAAAAAAAAAACAGTCCAAATTAGTGAACATCCTTCCTGAATTAAACCTACGAGTCTATTTTTTTCTCTAATCTCACTCATTGAAATACAAATGGCATTTTCAATGATGCCATGCTCAGCTAATCTTAATAACAAGATGTTTTTACTTAATAATAGATTTCATTGGTGCCATTAATGATAATGTAAATGCTCTGGCTAAACACAATGGTACTCAAATACTATCTGGCAGCAAATGCAGCTTTCAGTGCCTGTCCCACCAACAGGCACAAACTGAGTGGGCATAGTATGTTTGTCACAGGTGATGGACTCACAGATGGATATTTATCCAAAGGGGACCTATCCATAGGCCAAACTGAGCCAATTAAATTCCCTCTGTCAGACAATTTGGAAACCCAGAAGTTGCCCATGAGTGGAGAACACTAAGGGGTCAAGGTGTAGGGGCCACCAATAGCCAAATAAGGCCACTCACAAGATGCCATTGGAAGGCACGTGGATTTCCCTTCATGCATATCAAAGGAGCCCAGGTCAGAACAAATGAATGGATGAGTTTACAAAGAAAAGAACAATTGATCACTTGTCAGTTTGAGAACACTTTGTGACTCAGTTGTAGGTGTGGCCCTTTAAATGGCGGTCCTAGAACCTACCCTCTTTATCCCCATGTCTTCCATCTTCTCTTGCAGGGTGTCCTCCAGGATGGGCCGGAACTGCTTCAGCAAGGAAGGGTTTTGCCTCAGAGCTGCCAGTACCTTCTGCTGCTCGTGTGGGGAGTCTTCTAGCTCTGTAGCCCAAAACAATCACCAAGGTCAGCGTGTCCACCTGAGACCCCCATTTGCAGAGACCCATGCACCTGCCAGGCCCTCATGCTGCCAGTGATCTTGGCCTCCTCCTCCAAAGTGATCACCTGCGCCAGAAGCTGGGGTGTTTCTGCTCCTGGGTACCACTGTCCCAGACCCTTCAGTATGCTCATTCCCTCTCTGTCTGGACCTCCCAAATCTGGGCTCAGTCAATCCTGCCACAGATTAACTCATTTGGGCTTTGCACTTGAACCCTGAAAGTAACTTGATCCTGAGCTCCATTCTGGTCCCAAATTCTGGGCTCTTGTTCTGCCAGCTCCATAATCCTCCACCTGCCATCCTCATCCCAATGCCAGGTCCAGTTCTGTTTTGGCTCAGGAGACAAATTGGTGGGCAAGATAGACAGATCTCTGCTTTTTTCAAGTTCGCTGTCTAGATCAGGGGTTCTCCCTCCAACTGCAGCATGTATCAGAATCACCTGGGTTAAAAATACCCATTCCCTGGCTATACTCTGCCCAGAGTCTGATTGTACAAGTCAGGGGAACGGCCCTGAAATCTGTATTTTCCACAGGCCCTGATTCTCATGGAGATGAGCCATGGGCTGCACATTTATAAATACAGATCCACAAGGTAACAAAAAAAGCAATTACAATAAAACATGCTAACTGCTACAAAGGGGCAGTACAGAATCAGTCAGGAAGGCACCGTGCTTAGAGCTGAACCAACCCCTGAAATTCACTCAACAGACATTTACTACACAAGTAGAACAAAGGTATGAACAGACTAGAGTGGATGCTGGGGACATAGAAGAAATCCATCTCCTCTAACAGAGCTCAAGGTCAGGGCTGATTAATCTCAACTTCAACAGCATATTGAAACCAACCCAGGTTAATTACTTCAGAATTTCAAAGGGTGGGTTCCCAACCCTGGATGTTTATTTTTAAAACTTCCTGAACATTCTAACAAACACCATCACCCAGTAACTTGCAAGATATGCAGATTCTTAGCTCCTATCCCAAATCCACTGAATCAAAAATTCTGCAGGTGGGGCCCAACAATCTGCACGAAAACAACCCCCACCCCATGATCACCAACCCCCCAACCCAACCCAACCCTCCACGGCTGATTCTCCTCAATGAAGTTTGCACTGGGACAGGCACCTCAACCATGGCTGTGCATCAGAATCACCTGGCATCCCCTACATGGTGTGCTTCAAGAAGCAGGGGACCAAAAGCAGGGGACCAAAAGCTAACCTGTGGCAGGACTGACTGAGCCCAGATCTGGGACAGTAGTACCCTGGAGCAGAAATACCCCAGCTTCCAGCCCAGGGGGACACTTAGGAGTAGGAGTCAGTAGCCCTGGGCTCCCAGGCTGGAGACCAGGTCCTGGTGATTCTCAATGTGCAGCCAGTTGTAGAGAGCCACTGGTCTCACAATGAACCCGAAACTCGAGCAGGAATCAGAATGCCCTGGAGCACATGAGAACACAGACTGCTAGGCCCTGCCCTTAAGATCTCTGTAGTTTATCTAGGATGGGGCCTGAGAATTTGCAAATTTGCATTTCTAACAAGTTCCCAAGTCAGGCTTCTGCCTACTGCTCTGGAGCAGAGCTTCCTCTCGCACTGTTTTTCCCAAGTGCATAGACTACTATCTCAAAAATAAATAAATAAATAAAAATAAAATATATATATATATATATATATATATATATTTTTTTTTTTTTTAAATAAAATAAGGCCAGGCACAGTGGCAAACGCCTGTATTCCCAGCGACTCAGGAGGCTGAGGCAAGAGCATAAGGAGTTCAAAGCCAGCCCCAGCAACAGCAAGGCACTAAGCAATTCAGTGAGACCCTATCTCTAAATAAAACACAAAATAGGGCTGGAGATGTGGCTCAGTGGTTGAGTGCCCCTGAGTTCAACCCCTGGTACAAGAAAAGAAAAGAAAAAAAAAAGCTGTGATGAACTCTGGTGACAGAAGTCTAACCCTTCCTGGAGATACATCTATTGGGTAACTTTGGAATTGTCCTATCACAGTCTCACTGAGTGCCCAGGCCTTGGTCAGTAGGTTGCCCTGAAAGAGTACATTCTTGTTTCCCCAGGGAGCTTCCTCTCTCTGCTGTGCTTTAGAAACTCCTTTCGGTCAGGAAGCATGTCTATTGTTTTCATCTCTCTTATGTATCCCCTCACAACATCTGGTTGAGAGCTCTGCAAATCAGAATCAGTCAGCAAATGAGGTGTGTGAAAACAGCAGGTACTCAGTCCTTTGAACAGGGAGCAAGGCAGACTCCTGCACATAGTCAGGCCCTGTGGGAACCATCCACAGCACACTCACAATGCAGAGTGAAACAGAAAAGGCCATTTTTAAGTCAATAGACTCAGAGCAAGCCACCAACTTTGTCTGAGCCTGGGTTTCCCCATCAGTGAACCAGAAGATTGCATGTGAATGCATGCATGTGACATACCTGGCACACACAGGTACTAAAGACATTATTTCACATTCTTAATTCCCTCCACCCCTAGCTTCAGTGTCCAGAGACAGCTAAGTAGAAACAAACTAAACAACCAAGACAGCAGCAAAGCTGTTTTCTGCACTGAACACCCAGAAAAGAAGAAGCGCCACCTTCCTCAGGAGAGTCCTCCTCTGTGTCCACAGCCTTTGGCACCTCTTGGGTCCCTGAAAAGAACAGATATAGTTAGTGGCTCCAGTACCCTGTACCCCATCCCAACTTTAGACAAAAGGGAAGCACCCCAGGTGACTACTGGTCAGAAGGAGCAAGCCCTCCAGTCAATTCATCTTTATTAGAGAGAGGCAGGATGGAGCAGTGGTCACAACCACGGACAATGGAGGCAGAATGATTGGAGTTCACATGCCAGCTCTGTCCCTCATTAGCACGAGATAGAAAGTCCTTGAACCTCCATAAGCCAAAGTTTCCTCATCTAGAAAATAAAGATAATGCCCACCCTACAGTAAATTGTGGAGATAATATGATATAGTGTAATTCAGGCAAGGTGAGTTTAAAAACCTACTCATGAACCCTAGTCCACCAATCACTGCCCCCAAGATCCTTGCCCCTCCCCTTTGCCTCCATACTCTTACAGAGAAGAGAAAGCCTGCCAGCGGGTGGAAAGCCTTCAGTTCAGTGTCGTCTGCCCCAGGAGCTCCCTGGGAAAGCCTAACACGACATGTCCCATGGACTGCTGTCACCAATGCTCTGCCTATAAATTGATGGGGGTTGCGGGGAGAAGAACCCAAGACTGGTAAAAACAATTCCCTGAAGACTTACTCTCCACCTTCCTGAGGGACAAGGTCTGGATCTGTAAGAGGTAGAACAGAGCAGGTTAGAGTCTGGTAAGAACATGTGGGGATCCTGCTCTGAGCAGTAGACCTGTCTAGCATGGTGAAGAAGGGACCGCCACTGTTGTCATGCCACCCACTGAAACTGGAAGACACTCAGATGCACTACCCCAGCCTCCTGGCACACCTCTTACAGTCCACATGTGAAAGGGGATGGAGCTCAGGTGGGTCAGGGACAACCCAGATGACAGCCCACTCCATTTCCCCAAGGTGGAGAGGTAAGAATGACCCCTTTTCAGAGAAGGGACACTTTTTCAGCCTGGAGGGAAGGAGCTGCTTTGTGCCCCTTATGCCAAAGAGTTCTTCTCTCCCCTCCAGGAACCTAAAGAGCCCAGAGGAATCCAAAGCAATCCTTGCAGAAAAAAAGGCCTAGGGGCAGCAGGGCCTGATGGGAGGAGGAGAGACCTACCATCTCCTCCTGGGAGGCAATGAGCCTGGCTTGTTCCTGTAGTTGGGCCCGGAGGGCATTGATCTGGCGCTGAGACTGGGCGGCTGCCTTCCTCTGGTCCTGAGACAGGGAGGCCTGGAGCCTCTCATTCTCCTCCTGCAGCTGGTGGACACAAGGATGGCTGGTAGGTCAAATGTCTGCAGAGACTTCAGAGTGTCTGGTGCCCACAGGGTCTGTTTCTGGAGACAAATACTGGTAAAGGGTTCACTTGAACCAGGGTAGAGGATTTCTAGAGCTGGGCAGGTGGCTTTCTAATAACATTTGTGGGGTGTTCCTAAGGAGTAAGAATGGAACACAGGTCCCTAAGACCAGGAGAGAAAGGGCCCTCTGACAGATGTGATTATCCATTGAGGGTAAATTGAGACCATTAAAAAAATCATTCAATGCCATGATTTAGGTGAAGAAAATGTGTTAACATGCTACTTTTAACATAGTAGCAAAAGCAAAATGAATCTATTTATTAATATTTGATAAAGGAACTCTAGAAGAATATACAAGAAAGCAATAGAAGTCATCACCTGTGAGAGGGGACAGGTGAGAATGACTTCTCCGTGTACCTTAGTACACTTCTTCTGCTTTTGGAACCAATTTGAGTATGTTTTCTATTTGAAAATATTTCAAATAAAATAAAACCCATCACATGGCCACCACACACCCCTATGATGAAGTGGGGAGCAGCATCAGCCATGGGCCGGGCTCTGACCTGAGCCTTGCCATCTCCTGAGCTTTCTACGGCAGAACCTGGGTCCCTGGCTAACCAGTGACCTCCTCAACTGACCCCCTCCTCATGGACGTGTGCACAGAAGCAGTTCTCATTGCCCTGAGGCCTGTAGTGGGCTCAGGAACTGAACTCTACATTTGGACCCCCAGTGTAATATCACTAAGGTCCGTTGTCACCTGGTTCTCTGGGCTTGGGGGCTTTTAAGGAAAACCCCAAACATGGACCAGGTGACTGATCTGAGGTTTATAAGACAAGAGGGCCTCAGCACTGAATGAAGGACTTTGTTGGGCTCAGAAGACAAGGCCTGGAGTCCCCAGCCCCTGCCCAGGAAAACTACTAACCCATCAGCTGACCAATTCTTTATATTGATAGCAACCAGCAGCAAGAAAATATCTGCCATCCAGTTATAGGTGGGATTGGGTGGAAGAGGTGGAATGGAAGGATGCGGAATCATCAGAGGAGGTCACGGGAACCATGTCCCCAGACCACCCAGGGACAACTACCTCTCTCCTCTCAGCCATACGCTCTTCCTGCAGTTTCTTCATTTTTCTCTTCCACTCTGTATTCTGAAAAAGATTAAAAGCTTATTAAATGGGCCCTTCTAGATATTAAATATATATCAGAAAACTACAGAAATTAAAAAGTACTGGCTCATGATTAGGCGGACAGACTAATAGAACAGAATAGAAAGCTCGGACAAAGAGGGGGGAAAAAATGGAAACTTAGTTGGTGAGGGAAAGGGGAGATGGATTATTGACTAATGATGTTCAAATAAGTACTATCTGTCTAGAAAAAATATGAACGTGGATCCATATTTAATATTTTAAACCGAAATAAATTCTAGATGGGTCAAAGAATTAAATGTAAAAATTAAAGCCATAAAAGTACTGAAAGAAAATTCTTTTTAAATCATTTCTTTTTAAATCTCAAGAGTAGGAAAGGCCATAAAGAAAAGATTGATAATTTGATCATTTTAATGACATAAAACATTCTTTATTTTTGTATGGCTAAGCCATAATAAATGGAGTTGAAGACCAAAGAGAAAAACAGCGGAAAATAGCCACAACTAGAACAATAAAGGGCTGGGCTAATTTCCACACACTACCCACAAATGGGCAAGAAAAACATCAATAATAGAAAAATTGGCAATAATAGAAAATTGGCAAAGAAGTTCGTAGAAAAAGAATGGCTGCTTTATGATGGGAAACTTGTGAAGTATCTATGGGTGGAAATGCTGCATTGCTGAGAGTTAAATTTGAAGCTCTGTCTCAACCACCTTGGAGAGCAGAAACAGAAGCACCTGTGATTTAATGACTGTCAACTGTCCTTCCCTACCATGGAATTATCAGTGACACAGACCACCTGTAATTGAACTGGAGTAAGATTCACCCACCAGCCAGAGCCACCTCCAACCAGCTGGGTCAGAGCAGATGGTGCATAAGTTTACCCAGTTTCATTCAGTGACATCACCTCACCTTGCTACCATGAAATCAGCCACAGTGGGAGTATTTACACCACAGCAAATGGCAAATGCTACAAATCAAAACTGTATTTTAGCTCCAGAGAGCTAGTTTAGTTTCTCATTTACCATCACACCAGTGGGTCCATCCTAAATATCTTCAAATCCAGGAAACCATCACACTTTCTGAATTGTTTTCAACTGGGTTAGGATAAAAATCGTGACAAAGGTGTCACCCCATATATGTTTGTATATATTTTGGAAATATGTCAGTCAAGTCAGACCTTGGACACCTAGCACCAGCCTTGCCTGAGAACCTTGCTCTACCCTCTCATGAGTTGGCACAAGATCTGAAAATACAGACCTTTGATGTCTTGCAATTCCCCTAAATCCATATGGCAAAAAATGAGAGGCTTTGTTGGAGATAACAAGGTTCTGGGCTTGCTCTAGAACCTTGGACTGCACAGAGCATGATCACCTGAATCTCCATCTTCTCTCTCAGGGCCTGGAGCTCCTGCGCCTGCCTGAGTCGCTCCTCTGACTCCTCATCCCGCAGCGATCCGAGGTGGGACTCTGTTGCACTTTGAGACCGCAGTGCCTGCAGTT
This sequence comes from Marmota marmota marmota, assembly GCF_001458135.2. NCBI lineage: Eukaryota > Metazoa > Chordata > Mammalia > Rodentia > Sciuridae > Marmota > Marmota marmota. The sequence continues at coordinate 25,717,635 of NW_026000240.1, read as the reverse complement.
TCTGAAAAGGCCAGGGCATAATTTCATTTAGAAGAAGATCTAGTCATCTCATTGACTTTTACACCTTATGCCAATACAGTGTCAGAAGGGCACAACCTACCCCAATCACGAACCCCCAACTAGTCTTCACTAAGCACCCATGTGCCTGTAAATGTTCACATGAATCAGCATTGCCCTTCACAAGGGTTGTCCTGAGGGCTCAGCCCTTGCACAGGGGAAGCAAGCTCCCAGGGAAGAACAGAACCCAAGAGAATACTTCCAATTCCACTAAAATTCTGCCATACTCAAAACCCTGAGCTCACCTGATTGCTGCCCATTTCTTCCCCAGTTTGGAATATGCTGTAGAGAACCACACTCTTAAAGTTCAGGGGAAGGACTCAGGCACCCCAGGCCACCCCCTGAGGCCTCCTTCCCCTCTTCCACAAAACAAAAAGTCCTGTCACCTGAAGGGCTGGTTTTGCACATAAAAGCCCAGTCCACTGATTCCAGAACTAGCAGAGTGTGAGAAGGAAAAGGCACAGGAAATTGGATCAAAGAGGAAACACCAAGGGCTGGGGTTTAGCTCAGTGGCAGAGCACTTGCTTAGCACACATGGGACTCTGGTTCAATTCCCGGCACCAAATAAATAACAACAAAGAGCTGGGGTTGTGGCTCAGCGGTAGAGCACTTTCCTAGCATGTGTGGGGCCCTGGGTTCAATCCTCAGCACCACATAAAAATAAATAAATAAAATAAAGGTATTGTGTCCAACTACAACTAAAAAAATAAAATAACAACAAAGAGACAGAAATGTCTTTCCACCTACCTGTGGTTATTGTGGTTATATACACCACTACTGCACTAACAAAAGCAACACATACCCATTCATATACTGTATAAAAATAAATAAAAGTAATGTAAACTAAGAAATGAATTTTTGAGAATAAACAGGTTTTCAACAAAAGAACTTTGAAATGCTTTTTATGTTTTTACTCTACCTCTTCTAGCGTAGAGTTCTGGTTGGCAACGGTTTTAAATTCATCCCAAAATAATTGCTTTAGCTTGTCTATTTCCCCATAAAGCTTGGTCCGCTCTTTTTCTTTCCATTCATCAAAGTGCTTCTTAGCTTCTATTTCCCTCTGACGAGTGAACTCTGCTTCCTACCAAAAATAAAAAGGAAAGAAAGAACAAAGAGAAAAAAAGGAAGGAAAGAAAGAAGAAAAAAGCAAGAACAATGTAAATCATTAATTCCACAATATAGCAAATATTGCTGAGAATTTGCAAATGCCCCCCATTCATGCTTGTCACCATGGAGACAAAGGGTATTTGTCCCATTGTTGTTTGGATCTAGAACTGGCCATTCTAAATCAGCCAAACCTCAATTGTGAAGTCCCTTGAGAACAGGACTTGTCTTCTCTTTCTTTATACTCCTGGCAATGCCTGGCATAGTTGGTGCTCAATAAATGCATGCAGAGAAAATGAATGATGAATGAACAAATGAATAAATGAAGGAATGAGCAGCAAGTTTGTCTTTTCATTCAGCAAATATTTACTAAACATTTCTTCCAGTCTGGGTTCTGGAACTTTCGGAATCAAATCCAGTCTTTGTTCTCAGAAAACCAACTAAGAGGATAGAGTAAGGAGTTAAAATTCAAGATCAATGGCTTCAGGGGGTGCTGACTAATGCAAGAATTCTGCAACTCTCCACTCTACTTTTGGCCACACAGGTCTGGCAAAATAATTTGATTCTCCCTTCCAAACTACCTAAAATCATTTGCCACATCCAAGAAGGTGCCATTCTAGCTCTGACTCCCAGCTCTGATGACAGCTGGAATTTCAGCCCTGTGGGGTTCATGTGCCTCAGAGGTCTAAGTAGCCAGTGACCTAAGTCTCCCCGATTCCTATGCCCACCTGGAGCTGCCGCTGCCTCTCAGCTTCCCTCTGAGCTTCCAGCTCCCCTTGGGTCCATTTTAGCTTGGCCTGTAGCTCTTCCAACACCTCCTCCACAGGCTTCTCTTGCTTCTGTTTTCCTGGGGCTTCATGACAAGAGAGGGTAGAAAGGTAGTTTCTTGCCTCTGCAGTCACACCTCAGTTCAGGACCAGCTTTGCCACCTAGTTCATTGACTTTGGGCAAAGCACGTAGCATTCCTGACCCTGTTTCCCAAACTGCAAAATGGAAATCACAACAGCACCCAATTCAGAAGGGGTTAGTGAGGATGAAATGTGATAATGCAAATGCTCAGCATAGTGCCTTCATGACAGCTCAATAAATGTGAACTATTATTGTACTGTCATTTAAAATAAGCATTCTGAAAATACTGTCACATGGAAGTGCAAAATTACTAGAGTACCAGAAACAGAATTCGAGCATGCATATGCCATCTATTGATGGGAACATTTCTGGGTATCATTGCAGCAGAGGGAAACGTAAAGAAATTAAACATAAGTGTAGTTTTAAGGTCTTTTTTAAGTAATATTATTTAAATGTACAGTTTTAATTTTCAATTTTAAAAAAAAGGCAGCATGGAAAAAATTTTAACCAACATTGCTTTAAGTGTCTACTTTAAAATTTTTAATTGACAGACAAAATCGAATGTATGTATCATGCACAATGTGATGCTTTGAAGAATATACACACTGTGAAATGATTAAATGTAGATAATTTAACTATGTATTATCTCATTGGGGCACCAATGTGAGAGAACTCATAACAGTCTCTCTCTTAGCATTACTTCCAATTTTTTAAGTTAAAAAAATAATCTAGAATGAATTATAAAACTGCAATACAGGGGCGCAATTGTGGCTCAGGGTAGAGCATTTGCCTCAATCCTCAATACCACATAAAAATAAATAAAATAAAGGTATTGTGTCCATCTACAACCAAAAAAAATTTTTTTTAAACTGCAGTACATACAAATAAATGCAAGAGTTAAGGATTAATAAAGACACCAATTATGTCTAATCATTTGTTAGGTTTTGAAGTATTAATAGTGATCTCTAGATAGATGGTACTGTTATAAAAGTTTGAATATTTTTCTTTGAAAAGAAGTGGTTTTCTCAGTTTGGATTTTTTTTGAAAACAAGTGATTTTTAGAAGGAGTATAAATTATTTTGGTTTAATAAGGAGATTTCTGGCAAGTGTGGAATAGCAGAGCTGGGCCTCTGGGGAGCCCACTCCTGGAGAATAAAACGCCATGAACATTCATGTAGCAAAAGTGGCCTCAAGAACATATTTCCCTACTCCTTACATCAAGGAAATATTAAGAGATATGCACAAAGATTTACATATGAGAATATCAATCATCCTGTGATATATAATAGGGAAAATTTCAAATAACCCACATATTCAGTGGGAGAATATTATGAAATAAGTTATGATAGCCACATGAGAGAATTTAGTCATCAAAATTCCTATTTTCAAAGATAATTTAGTGTACAAAGCTTGATATATTCTTAAATGAAAATAAGTAATAGTCAAAATTGCATATTATGAAGCTGGGCGTGGTGGCACATGCCTGTAATCCCAGCAGCTCAGGAGGCTGAGACAGGAGGATCGCAAGTTCAAAGTCAACCTCAGCAAAAACAACTTGCTAAGCAACTCAGTGAGACCCTGTCTCTAAATAAAACACAAAATAGGGCTGGGATGTGGCTCAGTGGTCAAGTGCCCCTGAATTCAATCCCCAGTACCAAAAAAAAAAAAAAAATGCATATTATGATTACATACGTACACAGAAAAAAAAACTGACAGTATATCAAAATATTAACTGTTGGTGATATTGTCCATGGTTTTTATTTTCTCTTTCCTATATTCTTATTTTTAAAGTTTCTATATCAAAGACATATACTTTTATCAACACACCAGTATTTAAGACATGGAAATCTGTTTTACTTTAGCAGCCTTCAATGCACCAACAACTAGACACATAATAGAGGTAGAGGCTAGGTATATGATACTATTTTAAAAAGGGAATTCAAATAATAGAAAATAAAAAAGGTTTTCTTTAATGGGATTTTTATATTTATGTTACATATTTAGATTTATCTTACTTGTACAGCTAGCTATGTCTGTTGAACTTCAAAGAGTAGACATAAAGTATGATGATCTCTATTGGAACAACACACAGTCTTGGCACTCATTTGGGAATTCAAATAGTAAAATGTTTAAGTGGTTAAGTCAAGATAAGCTCAAGTATATGGAAAAGTCAAAAATCTGGTCTGACTGCTCCTTTACCCCATTTAAGCTCCTTCCTAGCAAGCCTCATAGAACTGCATATTCACAGACAGCTGGGAGGCAAGGGTCCTTCAAAGTCACCCCATCTGCCTGTCCCATTCTCTGGGAAGTCCACAGAAATCCAGAAGGGGAGCAATGACTAAGATGACATCACAGATAGGGACAAAGCTAAGACTGGAAACTACCCATCCACTCCCATCTCATCTTCCCCATACAGGCAGTCAACAACTCATCCAGCCCACTGTGGGATCCCCCTCTGTGGACAGTAGGTCACCCCATCTGCATCTGGATGGTGAGACTCTAAGGGCCCAGATGGGTGTACAGGGTCCCCCTGTCCACTGAATGCCAGCCTATGCCCTTCCTCAGTTCCTGGCGGGTGGTGGGGTCAGGGGGACTGCAACTTGACTCACCTCCTTCTGCCACTCCTGCATGCCTGCGCTGGATGTGACCCCGGAGGAAAGTGGCATTCATGAATGTCTTGTCACATAAGTGGCACTACACAGAAGGGAAGCAATTGGGATTTTGGCATTAAATCTCCTGAGACATCTTCCATATATCAAAACACCCCTTCTCTTGGGACCCCCTGGGCTACTTCAGAAACAAAGAATTTGAGGAGCTGGGAATGCAGCTCAGTGATGGAGCACATGCTCAACACATGCAAGGCCAATGGGGATCTCTGAACACTGACTGGTACTGGGGAATGATACTGAGGAATTTCTGTTGATCTTTCAGGATGTGATGATAGGGGTGTGTTTATCTTTCAAAATGGGATTCCTCGCCCTTTTGAGATACATACTGAAACATTATAGATACAAGCATAGACCAATACACTTCAAGGTAGTTCAGGAGTGGGGGAAAGTGGGTGGAGATACACATGGAATGGCGTTGGCCACAAGATGAGAACTGCTGGGCTAACAGTACGTAGATGAAGGTTCACCATATCATCCTCTCTGCTTTGGTATATGTTTCAAATTTTTCATAAAAAAAAGTATTCATTAAAAACAAATGCTGAATGTTTTCTCTGATATAAGGAGGCTGATTCATAGTGGGATAGGGAGGGGGAGCATGGGAGGAATAGATGAATTCAGAGCGGTGGGAGGGAAAAGGAGAGGGCAAGGGTTAACAAGGATGGTGGAATGTGATGGACATCATTATTCAAAGTACATGTATGGAGCTGGGGATGTGGCTCAAGCGGTAGCCCGCTCGCCTGGCATGCGTGCGGCCCGGGTTCGATCCTCAGCACCACATACCAACAAAGATGTTGTGTCCGCCGAAAACTAGAAAATGAATATTAAAGAATTCTCTCTCTCTCTCTCTCTCTAAAACAAAACAAAACAAAGTACATGTATGAAGACTTGAATTGGGTGTCAACATACTTTATATACAAACAGAGATATGAAAAATTGTGGTATATATGTATATTAAGAATGCAAAACAAAGTACATGTATAATGGCATAAATTGACGTGAACATACTTTATATACAAAGATACGAAAAATTATGCTCTATATGTGTAATAAGGACTATAATGCATTCCACTGTTGTAGTGTATTTAAAAAATAAATAAAATCAATTAAAAAATAAAACATAACTGAAATATATGTGATTTTAAATCCTAAAAAAAAAAAAAGCCAATGTCAGGCTAGGGGTGTGGCTCAATGGTACAGCACTTGCCTAGCATGCTCAAGGCCCTTATTCTGATTCCCCAGCACCACCAGAAAAAAAGAAGTCTTTCAGCTGGTATTGAAGAATTAATGTGGGTCTGGGTGCAGTGGCGCATGCCTATAATCCCAGCAGCTCAGAAGGCTAAGGCAGGAAGATCATGAGTTCAAAGCCAGCCTCAGCAACAGTGAGGCACTAAGCAACTCAGTGAGACCCTGTCTCTAAATGAAAATTGCAAAATAGGGCTGGGGATGTGGCTCAGTGGTTGAGTGTTCCTGAGTTCAATCTTTGATACCCTCCCCCTGCAAAAAAAGAATTGATGATGTGGGGACGAGAACCTAGTGTCAAAAGTATTGTCGAGGACTAAAAAAAACAAGTCACCCATTCATTCCCAAACTTTGAGTTTCTTGAAACGTAAACCAACATAACCTGTGCCCAAAACCTCAGGGCCTGGCCACTGTGACAATTTATTATAGGGCCAATGTCTCCAGTCTGCATTTTCCATGGAGACAGATTCCAATGCTCAAAAGCTGCTCAGGGTAATGAACCATCACCTGGGTAAACAGTGGAGCCCCCTTCCAAAAATGAGGCCTACTATTCCCTTGGCACACATTGATTCTACACACATACATCTTTACACAGTGCACTCTCTCTATACACACACACACACACACACACACACACACACATTCACACCCTCCATAAATGCACACATACCTAGGTACATACACTACATGTCCTTCATTTCTTCACATATATGTCCATACACACACCCTCCATAAGTACAAACACACTTCCTTACACACTTATGCACCATGCTTTCACACAAAGTACATCTTTATGTATACACTCTTGAGTTGCACCCTTCATGATATACCAGTCCAAACATATGTGACATGCCACATACTCTACATAAACACAAATATCAGTTGCTGAAGTACCTCCAAGGTTCACCTACACACATTAAACACACATATTCACACCATCCACACACATACACATATCCTCCACACATTCACAAATACACACACTAGACATGCACCCTGTATATGTGCTTATACACATACATACTCCATGTACACCACCTCCATACATAGCTCTCACATGTGTACAGCTACCACACATACATAAACACACAGAGTAGAACCTGATCAGACATGCTCAGTATCTCAGACCACAAGCAACATCTCTAAAATCTATTCCTAACCAGTGAGAATGACCCATACTGGCCTTATGGCCCAGGACTGTGCTGGCCAGGTGGCCTGGTGGCTGGGGCACACAGACCCCACCCTCCCACCCTGTGCACTATGGTGGTTCCTCACCGTGTGGTAGCTGTGAGCACCTGTCTGCATCAGCAGCTGCTGCAGGGTGCTGATCATCTTGCGACGTCGGCGACTCTCCTCCCGCACTCCCTTGAGCTCATCGGCCTGGCGGCCCAGCTCCTGCTGGCCCCGCTGCTGCTGGCCCAGGCTGGCCTGCAGCCGTGCCTCCAACTGGGCAACACTGGCACTCAGGCAGTCCTGGCAGTGCAGCAGGTACTCTATGATGAGCTGTGCCAGGCGCAGCACCTTGAGCAGTACCACGTCCACAGGGTGCCCACAGCGGCTGCACACCTCCCGGTCCAAGTTGCAGAAGGTGACGCCAGCAATGTTCTCCTGCAGAGTGGCCACATCCAGCTCCCGAGCCACACGGTCCACATCCAGAGCGCTAATACGCCTCCAGTCTAGGCTTTCATTGCGAGGCTGGAACTTGAAAGTGGGGAGTGTATAGACCCCATAGTGGGGGCTGCTAATACCCTCAGTAGTAGCGGCTGTGGACTGCATGGAGGGGAGAAACCCTGGACTGACCACCGGGCTGTGATGCCACCAAGGCCACGGCTGCTGGCCAAGGAACTGGAAGAGAGCCTGAAAATTGAGAAGAGAGTCCAAGTTAAGTAGGGTGTGTGTGGCTGCATGTACTGTGCAGCTGGTCAGCATCAGACCAAGTGGGCGAGTGGTTGCAATATAAGGAACACATGACGTAGAAAGGAAGGGTGTGGGCCTTGCAATTAATTTCATGGGTATAGATTTGAAACCTCTGTCTGGGCAAGATCCCTCCCTTTCAGCTTCCTGAATACATAAGGGACCAGAAGACCCATTTATCAGAAGATAAGGAATGAGGCAGGTGAAGCACCCAGCCTAGTGCTGGCACACAGTAAGTACTCAGAGAACCCTTCCAGACCCACCACAGGAGTCCCTGGCAGAGAACTTTGTCAGGTAGAGCTGTCAAATGTATAACTGGGTCCTTCTGCAACCCTACATGTGTCTCAGGACAATGTCCAACCACTTGCCATAGGTGGCAGAACCATCTACTAACCACCCAATCCTTGCCTTCTGTCATCACAGGGTTCCAGTGGAGCATGGTGGATTACATTTCCCAGCTTCCCCTGCAGTGAGGTGTGATGACGTAGCTAAACTCTCTCCCGTGGAATGCAAGTGAAATGATATCTACCTCTGCCAGGAGGGGCTCAAGAGAGCTGCCATGTCTCTGCACAGATTATGTTCAATCCAGAAAGAGCTTTTTTCCTTCAATTTTTTGCTGTGCTAGGAATTGAGCCAAATAGTAGTTTGATGATACCGGAGGGAATTTAAAGTGAATACTATAAATTTTGATTTAGATGGGATGTAGCTCAGAGTTAGAACACTCGCCTAGCATGCCCCGGGTTCTACCCCCAACACTGTAAAATAATAAAATAAAAATTTAAATTTAATTTAAAGTAAGTAAATAAATAAAATAGGTTGTTAAAAAAGAACTACAATTTATAGACAAACTCACATGTGTGAAGGAGCTTGAGAAAAATTTGTCATTGTAATACTGTTTATAAAAATGAAGTACAAGGAAATAAGAAAGCAAAAGACCATAAGGAATACAAAAGGAATTGTTATAAAATAAAAACTTTACATATACTGATATGTAACAATAATCTCATATATTAATGTATATACATAAATATTTCATTTGGTTTAATGATATATTAATATAATCATATTTACTAGCTCACAAAATTATTTATTATTAATTACTAACAATATTTATAAATATTAATTATTTACATATATGTCACACTGGAATGGTCACCTATGAGAAGAGGGCAATGGGAGTATAAATTAATAAATAAATGAATTGATGGATATGGCATGGATAGGATAGATAGGCCTTACACAAACCAGAGATAATTTGAATAATCTGTATCTGTTATAATTATATAAAATATATAATTATTATTCATGCATAAATTCATTTATCTACAGGACTTCATGAGCATGGACAATTTGGTTTCATATATATATACATATATATAAATTTTTTTACGTGTTGATGGACCTTTATTTTATTCATTTATTTTTATTTGGTGCTGAGAATCGAACCCAGTGCCTCACACATGCTAAGCAAGCGCTCTACCACTGAGCCACCACCCCAGGCCGCATGGGCAATTCTTGAAAGATGGACAAAACACTGTCAGCAATGGCTACCTCTAGAGAATGGAAAGGGAGGCTGGAGGACTTCTGTTTTTCATTTTCCACTTCTCTAAGTTATTTGCAGTTCCCTTGAGGTACATGTTACCCTATTTAATCAAGTTCTTTCTGGATTCAGTGATTCAGACATGAAAATATAGTAGAAAGAGAAGAAAGGCCATTGACCTCAGGAAGGAGAAAGTCCTCGAGGAGAGGGGAGGCTGGGTTGGCACAGGGGAAGGGTCTCCAGGAAAGCACCTGGGCTTGCTGAGCTCTTCATCTGGGAAAGGCAGTGACAGGCCACTGTACGAAGTGGAAGAGAGGCGAGGGCATGGCACTCACAACTCAGGGAGTCTACACACGAACTTACAAACAGGCACAGGATTATTATTCCCATTTCACAAACAAGGAAACTGATGTCTGGAGAGGTTGAGTGTCTTGTCCCAGCTAGAAAGATTAGCATTGAAGTGCTAGTACACAGGCCTCTGGTTCCAAAGCTTGTGGACTTTGAACAACTAAACACTGATTCTTGGGGTTATTACTTTGATTAGAATCTCAGTCCTTTTCCCTCAAACTTCCAACTCATTCATTCAGTGAAGGTACACCTCCGTGGGCCCAGCCCTATGCTAGGCACTGGGGGCTTCCCAGATGTATCAACCACACACCTGCTCCCCACTGTCCAGCTCAGTGTGGCTCTTTCTTGTCACAGCACCAAGTGCAGGCCTCTTCGCCAGGTCTTGACACTGCCCACAGGATGCTGCAGACCCACCTTTTCAGTTTCAGCTCCCATCTTTCCTTCTTTTCTTGGATCCTCTTCCCTAACATACCCCAAAAACACAGCCATCCTGAATAAACACACACCCCTCCCCCATGGCCTACTTAACATATCACAAAAGAAAAAAAAAAGGAGCTGGGTGACATGGTACTCACCATGCTTAGCTCCAAGCTAACTGCACCACTGGAGCCCCGGAGACAACTGCTCACAACAAGCGGTGCCTCAGAGCAACAGCAGGTTACCAGGCATGTTGCAGGCAAGGGTAACAGGACACCTGCTTCCTGTCCTCCCATAGACCATGAGCTCACCTGAAAACTTCACTGCTTAACTATTTAAGCTTTGGCCTCAGCTGCTTGCCAGCAGTCCTCCGCAAGAACAAGGCCAATAACTGCCCATCACCAACTCTCCCAGCTCTCCTCCCACCTCTTTGCCTCCTCTTTAAACAGTGACTATTCTTTCACCTTTCACTTAAAGCAGGACTGCCAGTGTAACCTTGAGATTTTTCTGTTCACCCATGATTCATTCTCCCTGCACACTGTCCTGGGGATGAGTTCACACATACAGCTTCAACTACCACAGGCTTGCTCTCGTATGAGCCTCAGACACCCCCGAATCTCTTTCTCTCTGGCCTTTCTCTCTTGTGACCCTAAGCCCCAATCCTTCTAAACTGAATATACCTAGAGTTGCAAACCCAAGTGCTACCAACACCAGGAAAGTAGCATTACATGCCTGAAGGGCCAGGTAAGGGAGAAGGCACAGCACAAGTTTGATGATAAATGGCAACTGATTCCCCACCTTAGAGTCCAAGATAAAGTAAGGCAGTGGTTCTCAAAGTATGTTCCCTGGACCATCAGCAGCAGCAGCACCCAAGAACTTGTTAGAAATGTAGCTTCCCACACCTAGGGTTCAGAACCAGCATAGTAGATAGTGCTGGGATAAAGGAAAAGGAGGGAGGAGGGTGTGCCCTGTTTAAAAAGAGCAGCCACCACTGAACTACAGCCATCTGGAAAAGAACGGTGTTTCTTGTAGGCTGACCGCAAATTCATTAAGAACGACATCCCAAGACTACATCTATGACTCTTTCTAAGTGTAACTTCCACCACGGAGTTACTTTCTGTACACACTTTCACACCTCTGGGTGTTTATTTGAGTCTCAGGCACTGTTTTTCAGTAGCTTTACAGAGTAGAATTCATGTAATCCTCAGAACAACCCCTTGGGGAGGTATGTTTATTACCTAAGCCACAGAGAAGTAAAGACCCCTGACCAAGGTCCAGAGGCTGGATTCAAACCTAGGCAGGTAACCTCTGGTCGGGACTGTTGGCCATTATTGAGCACCACCTCTTGTTATAGGGCTTCAGCCACCTCCTTCTGATCCTATTGAGGGTGGATGCATGCCTGAAAGCCCTGCTTATCATGATTACCACCAGAAAGCCCTTCCAGACCCACAGTCAAAATATCCTGGCCCTCCTGGTGTTCCAGAGCACAGAGTGTACAGTCTAGTCCATGTGGGGTGGCTGTGTAATATTCATTCATCCATCCATCAGCACAGGATTCCTGAGCCCCTGCTAAGTGCCAGGCACCGTAACTCACATTCAGATTGAATCGTGACCCAGGCAAACAGTCCCTGCCATTGTCAATAAAAAGAGTTAACATCTGTGGAATCCAACTATGTTTTACACACAGTTCTAAAGTTTTATGTGTGTTATCTGGTTCAATTCTCACAACCCATCATACAGACAAAGAAACTGAGAGAGTAAACAGAGAGGAAATGACTTTCACACAATGCCAACTGCAGTGTCTGGCTCCAGAGTTTATTCTCCAAAAAGGCAGAAAAACACAGAAATTACTCACAGACTGGTAAGTGCCAGGGAAGGAGTTAAGAGAGGGTGCTGTGGGAGCACCAAGGAAGGTCCCTTACCAGAATATTTCTGTTTCTCCTCCTCCAACTCCAAGCTTTCCAGGACCTTCACCAGGACTCATTCCTATCTGTTGTATTCCAGCCCCTGACCAATTTTCCTGAGCTCAGATTGCTATAGAGCTGAGTAACATTGTCCAAATCTTAGAATAGCTGCCTACATTCTTGGGGTCTTGAAGAAATGAAGCTATGAACCACCAAGAATTAGGGTAAAGAGTAAAAATGAAGTTAGGAGTCCTTCATTTGAACTCACTGGAGTAAAATAGCAGAGTAAAATGCTAGATTTGTTGACCACCTGTGTCCACAGGTTGACTCCAATGGCTACTAATGAAAGCAGAGAGTGCAGGAGCCCTGTGGGTGGGCTCAGGCACACCAGTAAGGCATCCCAGTACCACACTGTCACTATGTGCCCTTGGTGTGATAGCTTGCATCCTGAGCCACTCTTAAACCTTTGCCTTCATACTCTGAGCATAGGGAGTAACATTCTCACTCCCAGTTATGCAGGATTTTGAATTAGTTTTTACTGTACCCCCAAAATACTATGCCTCTCTCCCTCTGGAACCCCAAGGGTCCAATTCTCAGAAGTCCTAGGGCTCTGGCATTAAAAGGTAAAGCAGAACTGTGGGAATTGGAAGATGATGATGATAGCAGCTATTATTTATCAGACATTTATATTCCAGAAACTGTACCAGCCTTTAAAAGTGCTATTTCCAGCCCACACATACCCTTGTTAAGTAGCTATGATTTGCCCCATCTGACAAATGCAACCAAGGTTCAGGGAGACTAAGAGACCTGCCCCAAGTCACTCAGCTACTAAGCAACCAACTTCTGTCTATCTTGAAAGCTTTTGAATTACGCCAAACTAACTCCCAATAATGGAATGGGGGCGGGGAGTGATGATGATGATATATAAATTATTTCCTATTATGGAAATTACAGTACCTGAGACTTCCTGACCAAAGTGCAAGGGCTGACAGGGTTTACAGCAAATCATGACAGGATCAGTGTTGGAGATCTTAAAATCTCCCCGTGTCTGCAGGGCTAGTCTGAACACGACTCAGCTCTACAACTTGCTTTCTGGCTACAGTAGACAGAAGATAAGCCAAATGAAAGTGTGTAAGGTTACCTGGAAACCACGTGCTCTAGGGACAAGGACACGTGCTTTCTCTTGACTGAATTATCAGCACAGTGCTTTCTCCACATCTGGGAATAGACACTGAGGTAGATATGACTGTCATTAGGAAATCTGAAGCTGTGTCATCCACCTCTACATGTTTTGATGGGGCTCTAGGAAACTTCCCTTCCCAATCCCAGTCCAATACCATGAATTAATAACCCCAAAGAATATTTGTGCTAGCACTTTATTGTTGGAGAGTTGGCTTCTAACCATGGCAATCCCACACCCAATAGGGAAAACCCATCTACCACCCTTGCTTTGCACACCCCTGGTCACCACCCAGCAAGGCAGCCATCACACTGTGAACAGTTCCTGGAGAATTTACGTTTCTTCTGAAATCTTCCCACCTAAAATCGATCAAAGATAACTTCCACAAAATTGGCCAAATGCCTGGTTTTTTTATTTAACTTGATAGCAGTACAACAACAACACTGTACTGTCTTTTCTCCCTCAAGAAAGCCCCCATGAGGAGATTCTGGAGGGTGCCAAGCTTCTGAAGGGCTGCCAAGCAATCATTTACAAACCTGCCCTGGCTTCCAAACCTGCCTGGGGAAACTGGGGCACATCATTAGTGCTAATTGCTATGGCTGCCAAGGAAACCTTCCCACAGTTTGCAAACAGGCTCTATACACAGCACAGGCAAGGGAGTGCAGGAGACCAGGTGGAGATCAGGGACCCATGGGCTCTCCTGGAGCACTACTGTATAGAAACTTTAGACTTGATCTTGAATTCTGCCCTTTTCTAAAAAAGGAGACCCCCTTTCCTGCTCCTCCCTATTTCTCATAGGGGCTGCACCCATGGTCACTACCTTCAAATAGCAAGAGGGAGAGATCCATTCCACCAGGAATAGAGCTCTCTCCCTTGCAGCTGGCCTCCTATTCCCAGTAACTTTAAGGAGGTAGTTTAATTTTATTTATTCACTTTTGTGTGCACTGGAGCTATGGAATGAACCTTTGGCCTGGCACATGCTAATCTCCAACTCTTCCACTGAGCTGTAGCCCCAATCCCAAGGAGGTATTTTTTAAAAGACAGTGTTTACGTTTTTTGTCAAAAGTCTATTGTAAATTTTTGCCACGCAAAGAGTCTCTTTAAAATAAAAGTAGGTGTGGAGATTTGACTGATGCCCCTTGGAAGTATTTTAGACTTGAGGACTGAATGCCCTATCTTCCGAGTTGCAGAATTGTCAAAAAACAAACCAAAAAACAAAATCTGCTTTTTACACCTTTGCCCAGTACTAAGTAAATCTCCTGTGGACTTTTTTCCACGACCACCTAAAATCGACAATCCTGTTGCTGCTAAACTCCAGCCCAGGGGTGGAACCGGGAGTAAATAGAGATGCCAACATGTTTGTTTAAAAAGTCGTCTCATCGCTAACAGATCTCTCTTTAACTACAGAACTCAAATCATCAAGCCCCCTAAATCACATTTTTTTTTCTTTTTCTTTCCTTTTCCTTTTTTTTTTTTTCCCCCAAAAAGTAAAAGGGCAAGGCCTCCCAGGGAAGCCGAGGCCTGGGGGATCAGTCGTTCCCGCTCCGCGCCTCCAACGCCCGGGTGAGTCCTTCCCTCCCAGGGTACCTCAGTCCGGAGCAGGCCAAAGGGGCTAGCGCGGAGTGCCCAGCGGAGCCCAGGGAGCCGCTGGTCGGGAGGCAGAGCCGGCAGTCCCGGCGCGGGGCTGGACCCCTGCAGGACACCAGGGCAGCCAAGGTTTAACCTCCTTCCGCCCACGGTCCGGATCGCTCCGACTGCAGCCACGCCGCCTTCCCGCTCCCCTCCCGGGCTGAATTCCTGGCATAGTTTTCCCAGGCGGCCAGGCTCACCAGGGGTTCACCCAGGGCTGGGGGCAGCGGAAAAGGTCTCGGGGTTCTAGCTTTCCTTCTCGCCCCAGGCCCGCCGCCTGACTCACTTCACCGCCCCCAGACAGCCCAGAGACAGCCCGGAGCCCCGCGCAGCCCAGGGATGCTGCTTCCCCAGCCACCACGAGCCGGGCTGCGCGCACTCCGCGGCGGGGAGAAGGCTAGCCCCCGCCGCCCCAGGGCGGTCCACCCGCAGTGGTCAGGGGCCGAGATCGCCTCCTTACGCTAGCAGCTCCAGGCCTGGGGTCTCTGGTGCCTCCCGCTCCCTCCGTAGCGTCCCAACCATTCCAAGGAGAGGCGGAGCCTATTCCCAGCACCCCCGGGACGAGCTATTTTTAGATCTGTAACGGATGGGAGGACGGAGGGAATGCCACGTTTAATCCGTTAAGAAAATCCAAGATCCAAGTCACTAGTTCCCGGGCCTTGCTGAGAGCTGGGCGTGTTGAAGCCCAGGGCGGCTGGAGTGCTCCAACCCTCTCCTTCTTTCACTCCCCACCACCCCAGTCCCCATCCCCGCCCCACGTGCTCCCTTTCTCCCTCTCCAGGCCCACAGCGACGGGCCTGCTGTAAACTGGGGCGACTGCAGCTCCGCCCCATCTCCGCAGACAGCTCTGCTCACCCGCCCAAAACTAAGGGGAACTTTCTAGATTTTGATCCTTTGAATCCTTTGGGTATATGCTTTAGATTGATCAGATGGCAACCACCTTCCCCCCACGCACCTCATTTTCTCTCCCTGATCCCTTGCGATTCCCAAAATTATGGGCTCTTGTTTTGTCTTGCTTTGCTGTTCTGTTTTTTTGCTTTGTTTGATTTTGTTAAGGCCTTCCTTCCACAGCAGCCTCAGTCCTCTGCATCTTGGGACAGTCAAAGTGTTACCGCTGTTTACCAGTGCTTCCCCAAATCCTCAAGTATAACAGAGAAGCACCCAACGAGGCAAGTGTAAAGTAGAAAGTAGAAGGCTTTATTAAAGGACAGCAGAAAAGACTTCTCCCCAGAGGAAGAATCTGCTAAAAGGAAGGGCGAGATCTTCCCTTTTTTTTATAGCTAAGGTCTTTTTTAACTTTCCCACACTCATGTCCTTTGTTTCCCTTTATCTTGCAGTGATAGAATGCAGGTGAGAAGGCCTGCATGGGAGGTGGGAGATAGGTGGGCTGAAGGAGTAATCTGTTTGCTGGGAGCTGCTTCAGCATTAACATCCCTTAGGATGGGTTCCCAGCCTGGCCTTGGGGACATTAACATTTCAATTTCCGCAATTGCTGCTCTGGTTTCCTGAACTCCATTTAATAATGGTCTCCATTTTCTTTATCTTACTCGATATTAGACTTGATTTACCTAACTACACTAACTACCTATCTGTAAATCTGGCTTCAAAAGCAAAAGTATTGGGGAATACATATTGGCAAAGATGTAGAGAAACTGGAACCTCTGTGCATTGCTGGTAGAAATACAAATGGTAGAGCCACTATGGAAAAGAGGGACTACCATTAGTCCCTCAAAAAATCAAACAGAATTGCCACAGGGACCAGGCGGTGGCATTTGGGAGGCTGAGACAGGAGAATCCAGAGTTCAAAGCCAGCCTCAGCAAATAGCTAAAAGGTAGAAACAACATAAAGGTACCCTGGCAGATGAATGGATAGGCACATGTGGTATATACATACAATGGAATATTACCCTTAGAAAAAAAGGTAATTTTGATATATGCTACACCATGAATAAACTTGGAAACTTGTCTCATCCATTCAGGCTGCTATAACCAAATACCATAGACTGGGTAGTTTATAGACAACAGATGCATTTTTCACAGTTCTGGAGACTGGGAAGTCTAAGATAAAGGGATCAACATACTCAGTGTCTGTTAAGAGCCTTTCCTGATTGATAGTTGTTGTCTAGCTGTGTGCTCAATGGAGGAAGTGCCTAAGTACTCTCTGGAGTCTCTTTTTATGAAGACACCAAACCCAGTCATGAGGGTTCCACCCTCATGGCTTAATGACATGCAAAAAGCCCACTCCTAATACCATCACTGTGGGGGTCCAGATTTCAATTCCATTGCTAGGGAACAAAACATTCAGACAAAAGCAAAATGTCATGCTGCTATGGTTGGATGTGTCCCTCAAAGTTCCCTGTAGTAAAAGATTTGTTCCCAGTGTGGTGCTATTAAGAAACTGATGTGACTCCATTTCTGAGAAACCAGACTCTACCTCAGAGCAAAGCCTGTCCAAGGAAGGGGGCGTGACCCTTGTCCTTGGAAAAACCCACAGAGCACTCCTAGGCACATACCCACCCTGCTGAGTTGTTTGTCTGCAAATAACAGGAGAGATCTTTAGGGCACCAGGTGTCCCTGGCTCAGTTAGGCTAGGTGAGGACTCATAGCAACCCCCTAGCAACCACCATTAAGCATGAGACAGAGAAAATACCTGGGATGCCAGATGACCCCCCAGTAGTTTATGGTGGCTGATAACATGTTGGGAAACCATGTAGTTTGGCACGTACACCCCTCATGGCTTAAACCAATCAGTTCAAAGGAATCCCCTTCTTGTACTAACCAATCACCCCTACCCAACTTGTTTCCACCAGTGAATGTGCTAATCAATGTTAAGAGTTGTTGTTTGACTTTCCTGTTGTGTGAAATGATTTGCTGTGTGATGTTGTGACTCACAGAGTATCCCCCCAAAACCTATAAAATCTCACTGAACAAAGGACTGGAACTCACTCCCTGGGACTGCCTCCTGTGGCTACTGCCATGGCCCCCTATGTGTCCTGGATCAGGAGGGTCATCAGCCACTGGCCATCCTGGCCTCTGATGTGGCACTCCAGTTGACCAGATCTCTCGGTGGCAGACCCTCCCCTTAGGGTTCAGGGAGGGACGTAGCAGTTGGAGACTGGGCACATCTGCAGGACCAGGACCGATTCACAGTGATTCTTCATTCCAACTGAACTGGGTATGCAAGGTGCAGGGGCCACACTGTCATCGCAGCAACTCAGAGGCTGAGGCAGGAGGATGGGAGTTCAAGGTCAGCCTGGGCTACTTAACAAGGCCAGGTCTCAAAAGATAAAAGAGGGGGTGGGGATACAACTCACATTCACAAGGCCCTGGGTTCAATTCCCAGCTCCACAAAAATAAATAAATACATAAATCAAGGGCAGGGGTGCAGCTCAGCAGTAGAGCACCTCCCTGCGCGTGTGAGCCATGGGTGCACTCCAGCACCAGGAAAGTGGGTAGGGAGACAAAGGCCCACCCCACCGCAGCTGCAACCTGGGAAGGGAAGGGTACCTCCCAAGCCTCTCCCAGGAGGGCGTGAGGGTGGGGGCACCTGAGCCAGCAGGGGGCAGTGCTGACCGGCCAGCACGCTGTGTGCACTGCGGGTAGGGAGTCTGGGCAGGTGTCCCGGAGTCTTGCACTTGACTCACGCCGTGATTGTGTACAAGTCACAGGCCCTGCTGCCAAGCCATGTGCAGCTGCAGCTCATCCGGTCAGAACACTCTTCACCCCAGAAGGAAGCCCGGTCCCAGGAGCGGCCCCCCATCCCTCCAGCCTGCACCTGCGGGTCCACGTCCATCTCTGGACTCCCCTGTCCCAGACATCTCCTGTCACTGGCTCACACACTGTGGCCTTGTGCATCTGCTTCTCACTGAGCACAGTCCTCAGTCCATCCACGCTGCAGCAATGTTGGAGCCTCACTCCACTCCAGGAGAGAAACACACTTTCTCCTACTCTTCCTGGCTCTTTGGGCTATGAATCAAATTTCCGTAAAGTGCATTAACAGGAGAAAAGCCATTCCATAAGTCAGGCCTGGGAACACAGCTTGTAATGCCAGCAGCTCAGGAGACTGAGCCGGGAGGACTGCGAATTCAAAGCCAGACTCAGCAACTTTGTGAGGCCATGTCTCAAAATTTTAAAAAGCCTGGGGATGTTGCTCAATCAGGGCTTAACCCCTGGGTTTGATACCTGGTACCAAAAACATAAATAAATAAGGCAAACTTTATGTTATGTATATTCTACACAAATCTTAAAAGGTAAAATTATAAGAATAATAAAGTGTACAGAACAGAGATCAGGATCAAGTGAAGAAGCCTAAATTAGCCTCTGCTCTGATGGAGAATCCTGTTCCTTTCCTCTTCCCCTGGTCAGAGAATCCTTTTCACTGGATGGAAGAGAAATATCCAGGCTTTGCAGTCAAAGACACGTCTAAGTTCTCACTTCCTAAGATGTTTAAATCCGAGAAAGTCTCTTAACCTCACTGACCTTCCTCTTTCTCATCTGTAAAACTGAAAAAATAAACTCTACCTAGCAAGGTTGTCATGAGAAAAGAATTGACTGATGTGTCTCTAGGCTCAGCAGGACCTGGACAGTCAGTGGGGTATCTTCCAGAACTCACACTATAAAATTGCTTGGACACTTGCTTCTCAGCTCTCTTCCCACTGTATCCCCGAACCGGCTGGAAGTGTACAGAAAGCAGCTCTCAGGGCAACTGTGTATGTTTGTGGGTATTCTTTCCACCCTCAATTTCCCCATGAGGTGCCCTCCTTTGCAGGGCTGTTTTAACACACACCCTATCAAAGCAGATTTAACACACACCCTAACAAAGCAGATTTAACACACACCCTATCCACCTTAGCCAAAATCCAAAGCCTCCAGCCTTGGCTGATCAAGATTTCCCACATATATAACCCTTGTATCTTTTCCTTAAGTAGCCTCAGATCAGCATTCAATACAGGGGAGCTTTGAGTGCCTATTATGTGCTAAGTTCTGTTCTTGGTCCTAAGAACACCCAAAGCTTATAGAGGACTAGACCACTTAGCACTGGGCAGCTATTACCCTCTGATGCCACAGCACTCAAAAATTTTGGTGGCACTAGTAGGGACTCTATATAGTCCATAATCTAGGAATAGGCCAGAAACTGGCCCTAGATGGCTAGACCAGGAGACATTCCTGCCACTCTGCGGAGGTGGGCTATGACTGTGGAGCGAGAGGGCAGGAGGGTGGGTATTTCATATCTGCAGTTTCCATCTTGTCGTCCTCAGTCCCGTGCCAGATCTGGCCCTCCGATCCAGTTCAGCCTGTCCTGAGCGTTCCCCTTCCTACACCTGGAGATATGTCAGGAAATAGTGGGCCACGTCTTGACAGCCCAGGAGAGCAGTGTGTTCTCTTCCACCAACTGCTAACATCACACCTCAGAAGCCAGCTCAGATCTCAGGCTTCAGGAGGAAAAATCTAGGAAAACTGAGGTCTCCCAGGGCCGAGACACCAGCCATCACTGTGATTGTAGGTCAAAGGTGCATTGTTGAGTTTTCACGGTGCTGATGTATAGACAGGCAGGCACACAATCTGAGGGCGCGTCTGATTTGCTAGTTTCTCTTGAAAAGTATGAGGCAACAAAGGATGTGTCTAGAGCTGATTAGAGCCCAGGGGGCAATTTTCCTTAGAGCCACAGGGGAGCCTATTCCTCAAAAGATTATTTTGAAGAAGTCTGTGTACATGCAGAAGGGAACTTTCTCAGGAAAAAGTAATCTGGCCACTCATTGGCTGGAGGCTAATGGCTGCTGGCTGTAATTTAGCCACTCATTGGCTGGCAATGAGGGGGTGGGGGACAGGATCTAGAATGAACTAGTCCTCACCCTCCTTTCTGCTAGGAGATAACTTTCCTTTTTTGGGCAGGATTCCCATTTGTCAGTTGATGGAGCCAGTTTGTTGAAAATATAGCTGTGAAAACATTAGAAAACGACTTTATGATATAATAATATTCTTGTTTATTTATGAATGCATTAAATGGCAAGATCTAGCATCTGATCTAAAAGGAATGGGAGAGTAAATATTTCAAGATGTCTGCAACAACCTTAATGTGATATGAAAATACTTGTAATGTTTATGGCCAACAGTAAAAATAAATATGTAAATTCACAGACCTCCATCCCCCAATTCTATTCACAGACTCCCAAGAATCTGTACCCCCAAATCACCAGGGAGAGCATGTTAACCTTGTAATTCAGCTTAGAAGTTACAACTGATGACCCAGGACTTTGTCAATTCCCCAGGGAGGAAGCTGAACTTTCCTTTATTTGAAAAGATAAATGGATAGTAGAATAATATGGAAGCTGGCATGAAACCCAAAAGACATGAACAAATGCCGCAGTCCAGCTGCAGCAGAATAATGGGGGGGGGTGACGAATAACTTGTGTACGTTGATACAGCAGGAGTGGAAGCCATTTATTGCAGGACAGGAGCAGTATTTATACATTCCACACAGCGTATCTAATTAGCATAAACTAGATACATCAGTCAACCAATCAGGAATCTCCACACTTAATGGCTCGCTTTTGTTAGTTCTCAAACCACTTCCTCTGGCATTTTGCCAGGCACCATCCAGACTTGTTTACCAACTCTAACATTCCCCTGGCAAAATGCCAGGTGTTATTTTGACTTGTTTACAGACTCTAACAAACAAAAAAATTACAAGTTGAATTACATATATGGTAAAAATCTAATAAATGAGGTTATAAACAAAGCACAGTCTGAAGACATTGCAACATAGTAATAAAGTACCGATACTTAATAAAGTATTATTATGTTACAAATCAACACAAAAGAGAAAACCCAATAGGAAAGTGGACAAATGATATTATGTAATTCATGGAGTAATAAAATGTAGATTGTCTGAAACTTGTGAAACACTGAACCTCACCAAAAGGAACATGAAAATTACATTGTTTAATTCTCCCTACCACTGTCATTACCACGTTTTGAATCATTATTTTTTCTACTATAAAACTGCATTTATTACACAATACATTATTAATTTGTTTCCCACATTTTATTAAAAACTTATTTTACTGCCAAGCAAAAGTCACTATAAACTTCAATTTATCATTATTGTCACAGTACATTCATACAATCACAGACCAGCACGAAGAAACTTGACACTCAGGTTGACTTATTTGGTCTCATTGCAAGATACTTCATACATTTTTTAAATATTGAAAATATTTCTAATCAAGCTCCTCAAAACCCTGGTAGTTGGGCATGTTAGTTGAAGAACTATTTATCATGCCCTTTTCAGAGGTGGATATGAAAGTCAATATGTGTGACTCTGCTCCCCTGCTGAGAAGGCAAACACCAGGAACCCTTCCCTGTGGAAAGCTGAAAACCAGCTAAAGTTCCAGGGACACAACCTCAAGGTCATCCATGGGGGTGTCCTCCAAGCTTGACTGAAATGTCAGAGTAAAGGGCAAGACGATGGGAATAAATAAACCTGGGGCAGGAGACATGACTAGTGAATATTTTTCAATAAGACTATCAGCACAGTGATTCTCAGAGGGGAAAATACTAGAATGAAAGGAAACAGATGGATCTAGTTTCATAAAACATTGTAACTATATTTGTGGGGGGGGGGGAGTC
>NW_026000240.1:25595737-25695131 GCF_001458135.2 Marmota marmota marmota | reverse complement strand
TTTGGGGGGGGGGGGGGAGTCAATTTTGTGCTATAATGCAAACAACCAAAAGGAAGATTCTAGAAGATCTTGGCCAGAGACTTTACCCAAGAAATATTAATTTTCGTACCTCCTGAAAAGAGGAAATAAATTCATTTTTATTTTTTAATTGAAAAATAAAAGTTACATGTATTTATGCTACACAAAATTATGGGTTTTTAAAAATATTTTTTTAGTTGTAATTGGAACAATACCTTTATTATTTATTTTTTTACTATGTGGTGCTGAGCATCGAACCCAGTGCCTTGCACATGCTAGGTGAGCACTTTACTGCTGAGCCACAACTCCAGCCCCACAACGTGATGTTTTGAAATGAAGGAGGTAAATGTTTATGTGAACCTAAGAAGGGGCAGAAGTTTTAAATAGTTTGAGTTTGCAATTTGCTTTTATGAGCCAACTGGTAGCATAAATGCGTACATTGGGAAGCGGTAGTGTAGAGGATGGCAGATGCGGGAAGGGAGGAGACTATGCCAAGGACAAGTGGCCAGTGATTAGGATGTAAGTTCTGGGAACCCTCTGCTTGATTCTAGGTCTGCTACCTTCTGCCTCTAAACTAGTGTTTGGCGCACAGAAAGGAATCATCAATAAATACTTCTTGACTAAATTCATTCATGAATGTTGTGGTTTGGATGTTTTTGAGTGTGTCCCCCAAAGTTTCATGTGGTGGAAAGTTTGGTCCCCACTGTGGTGGTGTGGAGAGGTGGCGGAAGCTAGAAAGTGGGCCCTAGTGGAAGGTGGTTAGGTTATTGGGCTTATTATGTTTTATGAAGTGTCCTCCCAAAGCACCTGTGTTAATGCACAGGTGAAATGATCGGAGTTTGAGGGCTGTAACCTAATCCGTCCACTCTAGTTTAAATGGAGGGACTGGGTGGTACTGTAGGTAGGTGGGTCATGGCTGGAGGAGATGAGCCTCTGGAGGGGTGCCATGGACGGGTGTGTCTTCCCTACTGTCTCTTTCCCCTTCCCCCTCTTAGCGTCCTTGCTGCCAAGAATGGAACAGCTTCCTTCGGCCATGCCCTTCCACCATGATATTCTGCCTCACTTTCAGCCCAGAGCAATAGACTCAGCCAACTATGGACTAAGACCTTGGAAACCATAAGCCAAAATAAAATTTCCCTTCTCTAAGTTGTTCTGGTTGGGTATTTTGGTCACAGTAATGAAAAGCTGGCTAAACTAGGGGTGCTACTCTGGCAGAGATTAATACAGTTCTCATGGGACCCTGGTTAGTTCCTGAAAGGGTGAATTGTTCTAAAAAGAAGAAGCCTAGCCCCTGTGTCTCTCTGGCTTCCTGTATTACTACATGATTACCTCTGAGTGTGCTATTGCTGCCACTGTGGTGCCATTCTCCTTAAGGGCCTCACCAGAGACTAACCAGCAAGCGCAACCAGATCTTAGACTTTCAGTTTCCAAAACTGTGAGCTAAGCAAGTCTCATCTCTCTATAAGTGATCCAGTTTCAGGTATTTAGTTACAGCAACAGAAAATGGACTAATATACCAATGTCAAAATCAGGACCAGAAATCAAGTCTCTCTTTCCCCTAGTCAAGGTTCTAACAGGTCCTAGAATTAATTTTAAAGTATTAACTAGAACATGCAGCAAAACTATTAGCTGCCTACCCCAGCACCCAGCCTCTCTTGCAGCTACATTCTTGCCAGGGAGATGCAAGGGGAAGTGGTTATGGCACTCAATGGTATTTGCAGAAAGTCTTTATAAAATAAGAGGTGTACCTCTTTTCCTTTATCCTATTGCCTGAAATGCAGACATGATGGGATGGAAGCCCAGCAGGCATATGGGCCATGGTCTATAGTCCCTAAGGATGACAAGCAGAAAGATGTAAACCTGGGTCCCTGACAATCACCATCACCCTACCTGTACTGGATTGTCCAACTCCAGACTTCCTTTTCACAAAAGAAAAATTAATTTCTATGTCTTATAGCCACTGTTCTTTGGGATTATTTTATTAGAGAACAGAGGAAGCTAATCCTGAGATGCAGGTAAGACCCCCCCGCCCCAGGAGAGAGTAGAAATCAAGCAAAAGTATGGCAGTCCGGTAGTTTCCAGTGTCACATGCCCACAGTAACTTGTTGTTTGACTCTATTTGTTACCTGGCCCCAGCTTCCTGGTCACTAACCCTTCTGGGCCTTGGATCAGGTCCCTGTAGGTCCTGGGACAGTACTCACGAAAGAGATTTTCCACCAGTGTGTTGCTTCCTCGAACCACGGTCCTCCCCTCCTTGTTCATGTAGTTCCACAAATGCAGGGCATAAGAGTCATTGAAACTCAGGTCTCTGTCCCAGACTTCATAGTAACGCCTCCACTCGCGAAAAGAGATTGGGTAAAATCTCTGGGGGTGTAGGAAGGACAAGTTCAGACACCTGAGGTCACTCAGCCCTTGGAAGTCTCCAAGTTTGCACCATAATCTCAACATCCTCGTCATCAAAATAGGACCTTGGTTGCCCCAAATTCTTGAATTGTAGTGTTCAACGAAGTTTTCCATGCATCCCCACAAGAAGGGGTGGTGGGGCAGGAACCCAAACACCCCATTACTAGAGTACCGAGAGGACTGAGCAGCCAGAAAGTTCTCCTTGGGAATAGGCCTGATGGAGATGATGTCAGTATCCATGTAGACACCACCGTATTTCCAGATGATAGCCAGGCGGGATGCATCTGAGCTGACGTGGAGCCAATATGCCTGTGTACTGGCATTGATCTGTGGGAGCAGGTGCAAATCAGCCCCAAGCAGTGAGAAGAGGGAGGGGAGTCACAGTAGGAAAGCCAAGCCCAGAGGAGCAGGGAGAGGGGTACAATAAACCAGCTTCCCAAAATTGGATTTGGCCACAAGCCAAATTTTCCAAACTTCCCAAACTTACCTCCCCGAATTTTCCTTTAAGTGAAAATTTTCCTTTAAGTAAAAATTTGCAGCAATTACTATCAATGAAAAGATTTTTAGTAACTTTTAAAGATTTTCTGGAAAAAATAAACCACAGCAGTGGAAAGAGAAAGAAGAAATCCAACAGGGATTTCACAATGAAATATCTGAGTCATTCTTCAGTGTGGGTGTACATTTTAACCACATATATGAAGCAGTGAAGGAAGAATCAAAAAGCCCTCAGAATGCTCATTGGTAGACGAAGAAGAAAGAAGGGAAGGGAGGGGGACAGAAATAGGAAAAGACAATAGAATGAACCTGACATAATTTTCCTGTATTCACATATGAATACACCACCAGTATAACTCCACAATATCTACAATCACAAGAATGGGAAGTTATACTCCATGTATGTATAAGTCAAAATACTTTTTACATGATGCTGGGGATGTGGCTCAGCGGTAGAGTGCTTGCCTAGCACATTCGAGGCCCTGAGTTCGATCCTCAGCACCACAAAAAATTAAATAAATAAAGATATTGTGTCCAACTAAAAAAATAAATATAAAAAAAAAGTACTTTCTACTGGGGCTGGGGTTATAGCTCAGTAGTAGAGCACTTGCCTGGCAAGAGTGAGGCATTAGGTTCCATCCTCAGCACCATATAAAATAAATAAATAAATAAAATAAAGATATTGCGTCCATCTACAACTAAAAAATATATTTTTTAAAAAAAATGCATTCTACTGGCATGTATAACTAAAGAGAACAAATAAAAAAAATTAAAAAGAATGCTAAAAATTAATGGAGAAGAAAATAAACTAGGAAACTAGAGGGAAGGTCAATATGTATGCTGGATGAGAAATTGGTAAAAGAATCTTTAAATGTGTGTATTCATTTGCTTGTTCATTGCTTTGATAATATTCATTGAGGGTCTATTTATTATGTGCCAACCTCTGTTAGAACTGCTAAGGATACATCCCTACTGGGAGGGAATGGACAATAAATAAATACTCTGTTGGGTGTTGATAAGAACTATGAAGAGAAAAAAGCTGGGTGAGGGGGTTGTGAAAGAGAGTGGAGCTCAACATGATATCAGGTTCCCTCAGAAATGTGAATGAAGTGGGTGATGAACCATCACCATATCTGGGAGAAGAGGATTCTGGGCAGAGGGAACAGCAAGGGCCCTGGGGCAGGTGCACCCTGGCCGTGTGGCAGAGGCAGAGAAGAGAGCAGGGCAGGTGATGGGAATAGAAAGTGTAGAAACAGAGAGCAATTGATGTAGGGTGGGGTCAAGACTTTGAAGTTATTCAGATGGTTTGGAAGAAAGGAGGGATGGGATCTGAATTAATTTTCAAGGGCTCACTTTGGCTGCTGTATAGAAAAGACCATGATAAAGGGGTGAGAGATGAGCAGGGCAGAAATAAAAGAGCAAATGAGGAGGCTGTTGAAATGATCCAGGCAAGAGGTGATGGTGGCGTGGGCCTAGGTGATAACCTGGTTGGGGGGAAGAGAAATGGTTGGGTTCTGGACACATATTGCAGATAAAGCTGCTCAGGAGCGGGAGTGGGAGAGAGAGAAGCCACAGACAACTGCAAATGCGGAAAGTGAACAAAACTGAAAGTGAATTTAAAAGTGAAATTAAAAGGAATGAAAACAAATCAGCATAAATAGCAGTGTTCCCACATGGGATGCTAATATTTTGAATACAAAAACAAAATATACTTTTTTTTTTTTTTTTTTTTGGTACCAGAGATGGAATCGAGAAGCATTTAACCACTGAACCACATCCCCAGCCACTTTTTATATTTTACTTAGAGACAGGGTCTCAACACTTTTTTTTTTTTTTTTTTTAGTTGTAGATGGACACAATACCTTTATTTTGTTTATTTATTTTTTTATGTGGTGCTGAGGATCGAACCCAGTGCCTCACACATGTTAGGCGAGCACACTACCGCTACCACTGAGCCACAACCCCAGCCTCAGGGTCTCAGCACTTTTTTTCTGAACTTAAATGTGTTGATTAAATGGTTAAACAACTGGGGCTGAGATTGTGGCTCAGAGGTAGAGCGCTTGTCTACCATGTGTGAGGCACTGGTTCGATCCTCAGTACCACATTTAAAAAATAAATAAAGTGTTGTGTCAACCTATAACTTTAAAATACATGTTTGTTTGTTTTTTTTAAAAAAAGGTTAAACAACCACCTTGACTTTTGGTAAAAATAAACATTCTTTAAAATTCTGAAAAATCAAATGAAAGCAGGCCGACTAAACTTTGCAAAAATCTTCCCAAGTTGCTAAAAAATCATCACCTTGTTTATAATTGCTGAAAACCTCATAAATAATAATAGATGACATTTACCAATACCTGGTCCAAATATAGACAAATCCTCAAAGATAGGTTCTAAGATCATTCTTCTTTAAAAAATGAAAAATTAGAAGGATCAGGAAGTTTAACCATCTGTGCAAAGAGGAAGAGGTTAGATTTGAACCACGACTAGCTGACCTCAGACATCTACTCATCCAAAAGAAACAGGTTTTGATAAAAATAAGGAAGTATGATATTTTTGGTAAATTAGTGATTGTTAGTGAACAGACAATGAGACGTAGGATATCAAAAACTGTAGGGAACCAGAAGAGGAGGAAAACTGCCTTGATGTGAACATTATAGTAGTACACCCTAAGCACAAGAGCCTCAACAGGGGTTTCAGAAGGAGGTTTGATGTTCTGGCTGCTTAGATGACTGTTGCCCCCACCCCCAATCCTATGCCCACAGTAGTCATTCCTAGGCATCTTCAAAGACTAAGATTGCCCAGATAAGTGTAGCAAACCCAGTGGTCACTAGCAAGTGATAGAAAATTGAGTCCTCTCAACAGGTAGCCCCCGGTTATCCTGTGATCTTACTGGGGCAGAACATACCACAGCCTGACACCCTAAGGGTGAGACAGTATGAATGCTATAGATACACAGCCTGCTGTAGTACCCTGCAGGCTCAAGTGGAGCAGATATTTAAGAGTTTTGTATCTCACAGTCCACCTTGCTCCTAAAACCCAACACATAGTTGGAGCTCAAAGCAATGCCAGCTGTGCTCCATGTGATCAGAGATTTCCTTTTCGAAGGAGCAAAACACAATTTAGATAGTGTTAGTCTAGCCCAGGTAGGGGAGCACCCTCTAGCAGGCCCACACTGACAGCTGCAGGGAAAAAATCTGGTGTCCCCTTCACTCCCAGTGCCTGCCTCCCTGGCTTGCTGCATACCTGGCTTCTGCCCAGGGTAGTGCCACGTACTTGGCAGGAACCCTGCTGTTGCCAACTGCCAGGATCTAGCAGATAGCAACTAGGTCCGTTTTTCCACTTTCTTCTGATGGGTGCCAATTTGAAGTCACTGGGGCCAAAGATGGAACTGATCCCAAGGGCTGCTCCAGCCCTGTCCCCTACCTGCCTGGTCCCCCGGGCCCCTCCCCCTCAGGCCTATGATTTAATCCAAAGAGTGTTTCTAGTTGACTGCAATAAAATGCATGCATGCCCACTACCTACGACAGCTCACCCAGAGCCCAGGCAAATGTGGAAGAGTGAGGCAAGATTTTTCTCTCTTTTATATAGATACTGTAGTAAGCTGAATAATTGCCACCCCAAAATATCTGATCCTAATTCCTGGAAACTGTAGATGTTGCCTCATATGGGGAAAGAAGCTTTTCAGATGTGATTACCTTGAGATGGGGAGATTATTCTGGATTATCCTGATGGAGGTCTAAAAAATTACCGATGTGCTTTAACAGAAGAATAAAGGGAGGTTTTACACACAGAGAGGAAAGGGGAATTTGAAGATGGAGACAGAGCTTGGAGTAATGGTCTCCAGTCCAATGATGCTGGCAGCCACCAGATGCTGGTAAGAAATGAAGAATTAGGGCTGGGATTGTGGCTCAGCAGTAGAGCGCTCGACTAGCATGGGCAGGACCCAGGTTCGATCCTCAGCACCACATACAAATAAAGGTATTGTGTTGTGTCCATCTACACCTCTAAATAAATAAATATTAAAAAAGAAAAAACAAAAAGAAATGAAGAATTATTCTTCCCAAAGTCTCTGCAGGGAATGTGGCCCTGCCAATGCCTTGAGATCAGCCCAGTGAAGCTGATTTGGGACTTCTGCCTCCAGAATTGAAAAAAAAAAAAAAAAAATTATGTTGTCACCAAGTTTGTGATAATTTGTAATAGCACCCATTGGAAACTAACTCAAGAACCTAGATAATATCCTCCAATTTTTTGCTTGGCCCACAAAGCCTAAAAAATATTTACTGTCCTGCCATTTGTAGAAGTTTGATGATATTTGGTCAAGGACTTTGCATGGCAAGTAAATAGTGTTATTTTAATGTCAATTTTTAATTACTTTTTGTTTTTTAATTACAAAATAAGAGTACGGACTGAATTCCTTACTCCGTTGGCCCTGATTCCTTACTCCTTTGACCCATCTGTCTGGTGAGTAGTTGGAGTCATTTTGGGTGAGTTTTCTGTTGGTCCCTCCCAACACTAATTTTGTAAGTTTTCCCCCAAACACTTACTCGAATATACCATGAATACAGGGGTGTGTCTTCCAACAGCTTTTTCATATCCAAAGGGAGGAGGAAAACATTGTCCAGGGCTGAGAGGAGGGAAAAGGCTGGGTAGCTGGAGTTTGAGGGCAGCTGAGTGGAACTGTTGAGACCTTTCATAAAGAAGGCCACAGGCTGCTCTGGATAAACCCTAGCAGCAGACTCCACAGCGCAGCAGACCAGTGGGGGTGGCTCCAGTCGCTCTGAGGTCTCTACAAATACAATGCCCCGTCCATGGCTCAGGAGGGCTTCGGGGTCCTGCTGGAACTTGAAGGGCGTCAGGCAGAAGAAGCAGGAGGATCTCAGGAGGAACTGGTAGAGGAAGCCACAGGCAAACAGCAGGGTGATGGATAGGGAGAACTGGAGCTCCTTCAGCATGTCCACTGCTCTCTCCCAGCCTGCTCCTTTAACAACACCCACCATTCATTAAACATCACATTCCCAACTGGATAGAGATAGCACACAAGAATACCACTTGAGAATATCACTTAGAAACCTATACGAAAGAAATACGATCGAGTTGAGCAGTAATAAAAAGAAAACCTTGGCATAACCAAATTTGGTTTATCTTAGATTTAAGGATGATTATGCACAGGAGAATAATTAATTTGTTGGTAGAAAGAAACTATTCTTAAGAGAATAAAGAAGAAAAGCCATATAATCATTTCAGTTCAATAAACGCCAAGACTGTGATAACATTTGACATCCATTCATGATTTTTAAGAAGCATAAAAACTTTCTTCAGCAAATAAATAATGTCTACTATAACATCTAGAATATCATACTTCATACGAAACATTTGAAACATCTGTTCATATCAGGAATGGGATAAAGATATAGCCACTATGACTGTCTGTTGTGGTTCAACTTCATTCTGATAATTCCAACCAACGCAATAAAGTGAAAGAAAGGAATCTGTACTATGAATGTTAAAAGAAGCAAAAACATCACCAGTTTTAGAAAATATGATTGCAGACCTAGAAAAATCCAAGATCACTTACAGAAAAACTAATAGAACTAAGAAGAAAATTATCCAAGGAAGAAAATGGAATGTTAGAGAGTT
Organism: Marmota marmota marmota; assembly: GCF_001458135.2. Lineage (NCBI taxonomy): Eukaryota > Metazoa > Chordata > Mammalia > Rodentia > Sciuridae > Marmota > Marmota marmota. The sequence goes on along the minus strand of NW_026000240.1, from coordinate 25,686,578 downwards.
AAATAAGTTTAAGATAAAGAGTGATCACACAGTTTGCAAGTAATGAAGTTACAACTCCCACCTGAGTCTGTCCAGCACCAAAGCCAGGCTCTGAACTGTCAAGTATCTGCCCCTCTGTAAATGTTAGCTCCAACTCCAGGAAAATGGAGATCTCAATTCTTGGGAAGTCTATTTTTTACAAACTATATAACTCTTCTACAAAATGCAAAATCAGTAAGTCAGAGCTTACCTTCTAGGCAGAAACTTGCAGTTAGCCAGTATTTGAAGTCTTAGAAATGAGGACAAGTTTTTTCCTGGTGTACTTTCTGATAAATCACCGCCCAATCTTTCAGTCAACTACCCACAGGTAAGTAAATCATTGGCAGAGGATTAAGACTAAACACAGAAGTTCCCTGGAGACTTCCCCCTTTACTAAATTGCCCCCCAAAACAGAGACCTGAGATCAATAGAGGCTTCAGAGGATTTTCAATTGACCCACACACACTAATACAGTCTGACTGTGAATCTAGGAGAGCTTTAAGGGGTTCATTTCAGGTAGAAGAAACTACCATATAATAACATAAACCTGGAGCCAACAGATCCTGCACCTGATCAGAGTAGCTTGAATCAAATTCATGGAGACTAAGGAAAGTTTCATTGCCAGGCAATCCTATAAGTTGATCTAAACTGCTTCTTTGCAAACATAGGCTTGATTAAAAGAAAAGGAAGCCCATCACCACAAAACAGCAAAGGACAAACCCCAGTAGGTATAAAGCCTGGGGGTCTTTAATGAAAATAGATCCCCCAGTATAAGTTACAGTGCCACAGAAAGGATACTTTTGCCATTGTCCCTCTTATCGGATAGAACCTCTTCTGACTCTCACAAACTCAGCTTTGTCACCCTCTACTGATGTGGCAATCTCCACATCTCCCAAGGTATTTTCACTCTCCTGTGGTCTTCTCCTCATCATTCCTGAAATGAGCACTGAATATGCTCTTTGGAGCTATCCTCTGCTCAGAGAATCACCTGCTCTCAGTCCAGAGCCTTCTCTTAGCTATGTACAGGTATCCACAATTTCCTTTGGATGCTCTGATATGAACAGTGAGGTCCCCTCCTGAGCAGACTGTGAATTCAAACATCACAGGTACTAGATTAAGCAAGTTAAAGCCGTCCCAATTGATGGCTCTGGTTTTCTCTGTGCCAACGAGCCCCCCAAACAGTTCTTGGATTTCCTTGTGACTCTTCCTTATGAAGCTGAATTTCTTCTCTGAACCTCATCAGTTCTGGACTTAGTGTGCTTTGACATCTTTCCAAAGTTCTCTGGAAAGAGAACTGAGAGAATAGATTGAGAGAATACATTGAATAGATTGGTTGCTTACTGCAAAGAGGAAGGGAGATAAGTGCTCCTGCTCCCTGTTTGGGGTAATCAGAGATCTCCATTTGTGGAAATGATGCATTCCTTGTGCCTGAGTCTCAGAAAGGTCACAAATCTTAGTGCCTTCCAGTTGCTTGCACAATGGCCCAGACCAATGAACATGTGGATTCAAAGTAGAAAGCAGTGCAGTAGTTAGTGGTGTTGGTCAGGAAGGGGTGATGTGAGCAGGACTGATGCAGTGAAATCTTGCAGGTCCTGTCTGAGCAGTCGGCTTAGAGTTGTGCCTCCATCTGTCACAGACTGAGGACCCAGGACATGTCTCAGGTCCCTTATAAAGTGCAGAAGTTAACCACATTCATACTCGCTGTAAGGATGAAAGGACTCTGTAAACCAAAGCAGCAACTCTCACCTTCCACTAGGGAAAAAGGGAAAGAAGGAGAAGAATATTAATGAAGATGGTATTTACACTCTTGATTAGAAAAAACATTAAGTTGTGTTGCTTAATGTTTTCAGATTAATAAAGTCTATGTTCCAGCGAATATTTAAAAAGGAAATCCTTGACCCCAAGCGAGAGAGTTGATAAGATGTGTTCTGAAGTCAGGTCACAGGTACCTGGGGCCTCTTTGGGATCACAGTCTGATGTCCTTCCCCTGTCTTTCTTGAGAAGCCTCCTGTCATTTGAGCCACTCCACTCGGAACATCCAAGGGCCCTCACACACATCCATCAGCCTTCCCTCTAGTGAGAAGAGCAAGGCTGCCTTTCCCTCCTGCCATATCTGGTCTTTCTCACACTAACTTTCCATCTGTTCAGTCAGATGTCTAGCAGCAGCTCTTAATTTGAACTACACAAATCCCCAGAGGCTGCATAAATGGACTTCAGGAAACCCTGAACCCTGGGGCCATACCTTCCAACAGTACCTTAAACCTGGATGCCAATTACCCACAGCTTCTCCTATGTATTGACTCTCCAGGACACTCTTTTCAAATTCCTTTGAATTTCTTCACTACATAATCTCAGACCTTCTCCAATCAGTCAAGCGACCCCCAAGAACTCCAATATAGGTACCTGAGTGGAGAGAGACAAAGAGCTACTTGCCTCCGAGCGATGGATAGGGCTGAATAATCTAGTAGACGTTATATATGCTTCTAGGTATTGTCTATTTTCCTAGGATTTTTTTCTTTGTGTAAGAGAGTTCTTTCTCCAGGAAAATATAAGCCAGAATTGGTCAATCTAAAAGTCTATAGAGTCTGGGTAATTTTCACTGACTGCCAAGACCTTAGGACAGGAAAAAAAAAAATCTCTGAATCCAAATTTATTTCTATTTTATAGTGTTGTCTTTTTGATGTTTGGAGATAGTGCAAATAAAAGGAAGACCAGGGAGGAAAAACACAGAACTGTAGAAGAAACTTCTCCAACTCTGAAGCCCTAAACATAACTTCTGATAACCTCAATTTTAAGTACTTCAGTATTTGGGCTAAGCTCCCTCTTCTATAAAGGACCCACTGTATCAAGCAGGAAAAGTTAAAGGAATTTTTTATCAATAAGTGTTTGTTGGACTGAACTGCACATGAAAAGTACACCCTGCAATTTTGTAGCTTCTTTGGACTCAGATTTACTGCAAGAAGGAAATGTTCCAGCAACTTCTCCTATTTGCTTTGGAGCCTTTGGAACCATAGTTCCGGTTTTTAACATTTGTTAAGCAAGTGGGACAGATAAATTTGTTAAAGCATTCAGCTATTAACAGGAAAAAAAAAATCCTATGTACGAAGTGATACCTTATCAGCATTACCAATTTGTTTCCCCGCTGTTCTGCTGTGGGAACAAAGACTGAGGGGTTGGATTTTCATGAATTGAGGGGAGATGGCTGGATAGAGGCATTTTATTGCACAGTAAGAAACAATCCCTTACATAGCACTTGGGAGCCCATGCAGGAATAATAATCAATGCATCCTGAGGAATGACATTATCTACATTGAATCCTAAAACAACAACAATAACAATAAAAACACCCATTTACTAAATCTGCTGGCCCTGTAGAAATATTTTGAACTATTTTACATTCCCCATAAAATGGTCCTAGCCTTGTGTTTCTGACTTTTTCTCCTCACTCAGCCATACCAGTCAAACATGCCCCTGTTAATAAACCTTACATAGCTATCAAGGATATGTTCCTGGGTTTGTTCTGGAAATTATTCTATTCACATGTGTAATCCCCCCCCACACCGCACCTTTTTAAATTTATTTGCAGATAAAACAGTTGGTGGGGGATAACGGTGGGGAGATAAGGAGAGTAACTATTCTCAGTGAACAAATGATGCGCCAGACACAACTTTAAAGGTTGAAGCACAGTGTCAGCAAATACAATAGACACTAATATTGCTGTATGTATATACGTGGCTGTATAACCAATGTGGTTCTGCAAACTGTACACTTGGAAAAATGAGAAATTATACCTTATTTAATTCAAATGTATGATATGTCAAGATCATTATATTGTCATGAGCAACTAATAAAAAAAAAAAAGCCTACAGAAAACAATGGCCTTTTTGAGAGTGGCGGGCTGTTCAAAGGGACTTTGTGGCTAAGCCATATGGGCAATAAGGTAGCTTCTTCTTCCTGTAAGGAACTGGGCACTTGCTAAAGCCACCTGCACTAGGTGTGCAGGTGGCACAGGACCTTTATAAAGACTGACTGTGAGAGTGAGTGCATCTCAATATGGAAGAAAGAAACCATTATGGGCTGAATGTTTCCCCCAAAATTCATATCTTTTTTTTTTTGTACTGGGAATTGAACTCAGGGGCACTCGACCACTGAGCCACATCCCCAGTCCTATTTCGTATTTTATTTAGAGACAGGGTCTCACTGAGTTGCTTAGAGCCTCGCCATTGCTGAGGCTGTCTTTGAATCCTGTCTCAGCCTCCTGCACTGCTGGGATTACAGGCCAAAATTCATATCTTAAAGTCCTAAACCTCAATGTGATAGTATTTGGAGGCAGTGTCCTTGGAGGTTCTTATTTTTAGATTAGGTCCCTTATAAGAACATCTTTCTCTCTCTCCACACATTTGCCCCGAAGAAAGGCCATGCAAGCACACAGTGAGAAAGTATCGATATACAAGCCAGCACCTTGATCTTGAACTTCCAGCCACCAAAACTGTAAGAAATAATTAAGCATCCCAGTCTGTAGTGTTTTATTATAGCAACATAAGCAGACCAAGACAGAAACTCCATGATAAGCTTACACATGTTTTCACAAAAACCTATTTTTGAGCCAGCTGTAATGTTGAAGCTACTCTTAACTGTTGGGGACCGCAAATCAAGTCAAGATGGCGCTTGGCAGTTTGCCAGGAGGAGTGGTTTGTGAGGCAACGCCGCCGAGCCATTAAGATGGTGGGGATTCCTTATTGGCTGACTGCTGTATCTAGATGATACTAATTGAGTCGAGCTGTGTGTAATCAGTTAGGTATATATACCTCTGCTGTTCCGCAATAAAGCGGTTCCCACTACCTTGGGTTCCCGCTACCTTGAGTTCCCGCTCAGTTCCCGCTGAGATCCCCCGCAATAAAGCAGTTCCCGCTTCAACCTTCAAGTTGCTTGTTACCTCCAGGTTATTTTGCCCAGCCAGACTCCGGCACTTAACAACAGAAGCCAGGCCTCAGTGGGGATGGGGAAACTGACTACCAGATAAACTTGTAGTGGGTGGAACTTCTTACCTGAGGCCTCTCTGCCTTCATACAACTCCCCTGCTCCTGCCCCCTGACATACACACACACACACACACACACACACACATACACACACACACACACACACTATCTTCTTGTTATATCTTTTTTCTTCAAATGGAGATCTCTGGTCTCCCTTATCTCAACATCACCTTGCACCCAGTTGCCTAGGCCAGAAATCACTGAGTCATTTTTGACTCCTCTTTGTTTACCCCTAAAGGGCAAGCTATGTGAGTTCAGGTCCTCTGAGAAGCAGACACCAGGATTAACTGTTCAAGGAATTTGTTAAGGAAAATGTCTGTGGTAAAATAGGAAAGAAGCTGCATAAGGCTAGGACAGTGTTCAGATCACAATGGAAGTCTTAGAGAATCTAGGAGGAAATCCTGAGCTGCCTTATCTAAAGAAGGTTCAGCCAAGTCATCAGGGAGTCCTCAAACCAAACTGAAGTCTTTAGAGGAGACCTGCATCTCCCAGGAATGGGTCTACCTCAGTCCTCTTGCTACACAGGTACTAGTTGGGAGCAACCTGTGAGAGGCATTTCATCAGCACAAACTCCGAGTAGCTGAGGCTTTGGGTCAGTCGTGCTCTCTACTGGGAGGCTTGTGGGGCACATTCTCTTGGATGCCACGTAGCACCCCCTGGGCTGCACTGATCCTCCTCCCCACAGAAGTTCAAGGAACAGTGATTCTATGGTTCCCATTGGCCATTTTTTTCTGAGGAAAAACTAACAAGGAGGGGTGAGTGGGATGAACTACAAAAGCCCTCATCTCTGTAGTTGACCTCAGGGCTCCAGCTCACTCTCTCCCTCCTCCAATACCCAGTCTAAATCCCCTCACTCTCAGAGGTGCCGCCATCAGGTGTTGGTAGCTTAGGTTGTTGTGCTACTCACTTCTCTGAGGTTCCCGAATGCTTGACAGTCGCACCTTTCTCAGTTCAGGATTGCTGCACATGTTTGTTCACCCCAGAAGATGCCAAAGTGGATCTCCTAGGTTCCATACATACTGCTTCTTATTGCTATTATGGAAAAGCAGCCTCACCTCCTCCTGCCAATCCCGGTAAATCACTTCCACCAATGTAACTGCTGTTTCTACTTGCTGTTCCCAGGCACAAGAAGTTCAACATGTCCTGCAGTTGTGTGTAATTCAATGGGGCTCTTGCAGAATCAAATGGCAAGAGTTTTCTCTATTTGGGACTAGAACCTCCAAGAGTGAAGAGCTAAGATTTGCTGGGACAAGAAGCACCAAATCCTTCAATAAATCAGTGGGACAGCTCCTATTTATAAGCCCTTGATTTCTGGATTATTTTTGTCCAGAACACAGCACTATATACAGATTGCTGAATTGACATAAATGCATTGTGTCCTGAAAGATGGCACCCCATTTTTTTAGAGAGTTTCCTCCAAGCTAAAACTTCAGCTTCACCTTTATAAAGCCATTGCAGAATGTTGCCTCTGTGTGGTGTGATTTGTGATACAATCAGCAGATCCCATGGTCATGGGCCCACTCCCTTACCTCCATCACTGGAAAGTGATGGGCAAATGCACTGAAATCAGTAAAGTGAGCCAAGAAGATCTGCCCTCACCAATGTCTGGGCATCATCCTCTCTGCTGAGGGCCTGAGTATAACAAAAAAACTGAGAAAGGGTAAAACATATGACAGAATGGAAATATTCTCAGAAGAAATGAAGAAAAATTAAGAAGAGTAAGGGAAGGAGAAGGAGATTCAAGAAATGAGCATCAGCAGCAATTTTTAGGGGGAAAGAATTTGAAGAATTTTTAACTATTTAGGAGAAGATAAGACAAACTATCTGTGAAAACAATACGCAGAGTTGTGTGACCATCACCATATTCTAAGTTTAAAACATTTCATCACTCCAAAAAGAAACCTTGTATCTTTTAGCAAGCACTCCTTCTTATCTCCCATTCCCTTCTCCAGTACTAATCAACCAATAACATCAGATCACAACTAAAGGAAAGTGATCACAATTGCTTCCAATTTCTCAGGAGAAACTATAAAATCCAGGAAGCCTTGGAATGATGTGTTCCAAGTCCTGAAAGAAAATAACAAAATAATTCTTAATAAAGATTGTTGTATCCAGCAAAACTATCCTTCAGAATCAAAGCAAAAATAAAAACCATCTAAAATAAGCAGAAACTGTCATGACTTTTAAGCCGGGACTACAGAAAATAGTTAAAGAAATATTATATATAGAAGAACTCAAAAACAAACCCAAGTTCACAAATAGACAAATCTCATTTGAAGAGTAGCTTAACAAATGAGAAATGGGACCAACTTGAATATTAGAACTAAATCAAAATATCAGAAATTTAATAAACAATACCCAAAGGACTTAAAATCAGCATACTACAGTAATGCAGCCACATCAATGTTCATAGCAGCTCAATTCATAATAGCTAAACTATGGAACCAACCTAAATGTCCTTCAATAGATGAATGGATAAAGAAAATGTGGTATATATATATATATTCAATGGAATATTACTTAGCTTTAAAGAGGAATGAAATTATGGCATTTGCCAGTAAATGGATAAAGTTGGAGAATATCATGCTAAGTGAAATAAGCTAATCCCAAAAACCCAAAGGTGGAATGTTTTCTCTAATATGCAGATGCTAATTCACAATAAGGCAGGGGGCACTAGAGAAGAATAGCATTACCTTAGATTAGATAGAGGAAAGTGAAGGGAGGGAAGGGGAGGGAATATGGGGATAGGAAAGATAGTAGAATGAAACAGACATTATTATTTTATGTATATATGTGACTGCATGACCAAAATGATTCTATAATATATATATATATATATATATATATATTCAGAAAAATAAGAAATTATATCCCATCTATGTATGATATATTAAAGTGCATAAATGCATTCCACTTTCATGTATAACTAATTAAAACAAATTTTTAAAAGTTTTAAAAGAAATTAATAAACAACTCTCTATAAAAACATTGAATGTAAACAGTCTTAACTTTCCAAGCAAAAGACATAGGCTGGCAGAATTGAAGGAAGAATAAGATCTAACCAAATTTTGCTTTCCAGAGATTCACCTGGCAGGCAGAGACAGCTATAGGCAAAAAGTGAAAAGATGGAGCCCTACAACTAGCAGGAGTAGCTACTCTTGTGTCCAAGTAGATGTCAACTCAAAATTAATCAAACGAGACAAAGAATGTCACTTCATACTGGCAACAGGGACAATCCAACAAGAAGATATAAGAATAGCAAATATTTATACCCTAAATGCTGTAATACCTAATTACATAGAAAGAATACTACTCAGATTAAAGGCTTACATAGACCCCAGTACAATGATATTGGATAATTTCAAAATACCTCTCTCACCAGCAGATAGGTTATCCAGATATAAACTCATTAAGATTCTTCAGGCCTAAAAATATTATCATTCAAAAGAACTTAAGAGATACCTATAGAGTATTTCATGCAACAACAGTTGAATTCACTTTCTTCTCAGATGCTCATAAACCTCCATATTACACCATTTTCAGGCCACAAAGCAATTCTTAGAAAATACGAAAGAGAAAAATCGATATATTTTCCTTATCTGATCAAAATTGAATGTAATTGGAAATTAGCACACACACACAAAAAAGAAAACCTACAGAAACTATATAAACACGTGGAGACTGGACAATCTACTTTTGAATGATGAATGACTAAAAGAAATAATCAAGGGAGAAATTTTAAAATTCTTAGAATAAAACAAGAATAGTGATATAGCATACCAGAATCTCTGCGACACTATGAAAGTGTTTCTAAGAGAGAGTCTTATAGTTACGAATGCCTATAGAAGAAAACCAGAAGGATCACCGATTAGAAAAAAAAAAAAACTAATGATGCATCTTAAGGCCCTTAAAAAATAAGAAAAAAAAGCAGTTCCAATACCAAGAGAAATAAGTAATTAAGACCAGGAGCAAAGTTGATGAAATAGAGAACAAAAAAGCAATACAAAGGTGTTGGAAGCCATTTGTAAATTATGGGTTTGTTTGACAACATAAGGCAAGGAAGCTGCTTTTCTGGGAACTCCTGGGTGAAACACAAGAAAGCTCAGATCATGTTGGCGCCCTTCCTTAGCTCATAGCACTAGGTCCAAACACAGCTGCCTGGAGATGGGCTTAACCTGTCAAGCCCCAAACAACTCGTTTTTCCCACTCTTATCCTATTTTCCTGAGGAAGTCTTGTCACACTGAAACCCTTTGATATGTTCCACTATAAATAAAGCATTTGTGGGTTTTACTCTTTTTTTTTAGAATCAGACCCATCAAATTGCTCCAACCCATAAATGCCCCCACTTTTGCATATATAATCCTCATCTTTTGTCTTTTTTTTTTTTTAAAGATTACTTTTCTAGCTTTTATTGCCAGCCGGCCCACATCTCACTGCCTCCTCACACAGGATGCAGGCACAAAGAATTGATGAAATAGTTCTTTGAAAAGATAAATAAGATTGATAAATCTGTTTTTTAAAAGAATTTTTTTTAATATTTATTTTTTAGTTTTTGGCAGACACAACATCTTTGTTTGTATGTGGTGCTGAGGATCGAACCTGGGTCGCACGCATGCCAGGCGAGCGCGCTACCGCTTGAGCCACATCCCCAGCCCAAGATTGATAAATCTTTACTCAAGCTAACCACAATAAAAAGAGAAAAGATCACAATTAATAAGATTAGAGATAAAAAGGGAGAAATCACCACAAACATCACAGAAATCCAAAGGGACCATTTCAAAAACTTATGCTCCAATAAATTGGAAAATCTAGAAAAAAATGGAAACATTTTTAGACACATGTGACCTGCCAAAATTGAAGCAAGAGGACATGGAAAACCTAAGTAGACCAATGACTAGCAATGAGATTGAAGCAGTAATAAAAAGCTTTCCAAAAATGAAAAACCCAGGACCAGATGGATTTTCAGCTGAATTCTACCAGACCTTTAATGAAGAACTAATGCCAATGCTCCTCAAATTGTTCCAGGCAATAGAAAGGGATGAAACATTTCCAAATTTATTATACGAAGCCAATAGCACACTCATACCAAAAACAGATAATGACACATCAAGGAAAGAAAACTATAGGCTAATATAATTGATGAACTTAGATGAAAAAAAGTTCTTCATATTAGCAAATCATATTCAATGACGTATTAGGAATTTGCTCATCATGACCAAGTTGGTTTTATTCCAGTGTTGTAAAAGTAATTTAACATACAATAATCAACAAGTACAATTCACCACACAAATAGAACTAAGGGGAAAAATTGCAGACATCTCAATAGATGCCTTTAGAAGATATAAGAATAGAAAATATTTATACCCCAAATGCTGGAATACCTAATTACATAGAAAGAATACTACTCAGATTAAAGGCTTACATAGACCCCAGTACAATGATATTGGTTGATTTCAAAATACCTCTCTCACCAACAGATAGCTTATCCATATATAAACTCATTAAGAGGAATAGAAGGAATAGAAGGAACTTACCTTAATATCATAAAGGTTACATATGACAAGCCCAATGCCAATGTCATAGTGAATGGGAGAAAACTGAAAGCATTTCCTTTAAAAACTGAGATAAGAGAAGAAGAGCTATTCTCACCAGTCCTATTTAATATAGTACTAGAAATTCTAGCCAGATAATTAGATAAGAGAAGGAAGTTAAAGGGATTAAAAATAGAAAAGGGAGAAGTCAAATTATCACTGTCTGGAGATAATAGGATCCTATACTTAGAAGATCCAAAAAGCTCCACTAGAAGACTGCTCAAGATAATAAATTCAGCAAAACCGCAAGGTTATAAAATCAACATAAAAATTGGTAGCCTGTGTGTGTGTGTGTGTGTGTGTGTGTGTTGCTGGGAATTGAACCCAGGGCCTTATGCATGCAAGGCAAGCACTCTGTTGACTGAGCTATATCCCCAGTTCCTCAGTAGCTTTCCTATAAACCAATCATTAATCTGCTGAGAAAGAAATCAGGAAAACAATCCCATTCACAATAGCCTTTAAAAAAATACCTACAAATAAATCTAATCAAGGAAGTGAAAGACATCTACAATGAAAACTATAGAACACTGAAGAAAGAAGTTGAAGAAGACCTTGGGAGATGGAAAGACCTTCTATGTTCATGGATCAGTAGAATTCATACTGTTAATATGACCATATTATCAAAAGCATTACATAGATTCAATTCAATCCCCTATCAAAACTACCAATAATATTCTTTATAGAATTATTTAAAAAATTCCTAAAATTCATTTGGCAGAATGAAAGATCCAGAATAGTCAAAGCAATTCTAAATCAAAATTAGGTTTAGATTTTGTGTACTATTGGCAGTGTGTTGCATGCCTATAATCCCAGTTGCTTGGGAGGCTGAGGCAGAGGGATCACAAGTTCAAAGCCAGTCTCAGTAATTTAGCAAGGCCCCAGTCAAATTAGTGAGACCCTGTCTCAAAGTAAAAAATAAATAGGGCTGAGGATGTGGCTCGGTGGTTAAGTATCCCTGGGTTCAATCCCCAGAACCCAAAATCAAAAAACAAAAAAGCAATGCTGGAAGCATCACAATACTACAGAGCTATAACAAACAAAATCTGTGTGGTATTGGCATAAAAGCAGACACATAGACCATTAGAACAGGACAGAAGACATAGAGACAAATCCAAAGAGACACAGTCATCTGCTTCTTAACAAAGCTGCCAGAAACATACATTGGAGGAAAGATAGCCTTTTTAATAAAAGGCGTTGGGAAAACTGGTTATCCATATGTAGAAGAATGAGACTAGATCCTTATCTCTCACTTTACACAGGAATGATCACAGACCTAGGAATTAGACCCGAAACTATGCAACTCCTAGGAGAAAAATTAGGGACAACACTCCAACAGGCAGTAATTTTCTCAATAGAACCCCTGAAGTTCAGGAAATAATACCAAGTATTAATAAATAAATGGAATGACATCAATCTAAAATCTTCTAAATAGCAAAACATGCTGTTAAGAAAATGAAGAGAGAACCTACAGAATGGGGAAAATCTTTGCTAGCTATCCTTTTAACAGAAGATTAATATCCAGAATAAATAAATAATTTTTAAAAAGCTACCATCACATGGGGCTGGGGCTGGGGCTCAGTGGTAGTGCACTTGCCTGGTATGTGTGAGGCAATGGGTTTGATTCTCAGCACCACGTATAAGTAAATAAAAAAGTAAAGATCTATCAACAACTAAAAAATATATATTAAAAAAAAATTACCACCACAGGGGCTGGGGTTGTGGCTCAGCAGTAGAGTGCTTGCCTAGCACATGCAAGGCCTGGGTTTGATCATCAGCACCACATAAAAATAAATAAATAAATAAAAACAAAAGTATTGTGTCCAACTACAACTAAAAAAAATAAATATTTTTTAAAATTACTACCACCAAAAGAACCAATTATTAAATGTTCAAATGAACTAAACAGACACTTCTCAAAGGAAATACAAAGGGCCAAGAATATATGAATAAAAAATGTCCAACATCTTTAGCAATTAGAGAAATGCAAATCAAAGCTACAGATTTCATCTCACTCTAGTTAAAATAAAAATAACAATAAATGCTGCCAAGGATGTAGAGAAAAAGGAACTTTTACATTGCTGACAGGATTATAAATGAGTACAACCACTATAGATATCAGTATAGAGGTTCTCCAAAAGACTAGGCATGGAACCACCATACAATCCAGTATACAATTACTCAGTATTTACCCTAAAGAATTAGTCATCATACTATGGTGATACATTCGTACCCATGTTTATAGCAGCACAATTCACAATAGCCAAACTATGGAACCAGTTTAGGTTTCTATCGGTAGATGAATGGATCAAGAAAATGTGACATATATACCCAATGGAGTTTTATTCAGCTGTAAAGAAAAATGAAAATATATCAGTTGCAAGAAAATGGATGGAACTCAATAACATATAAACAAAATAAACCAAACTCAGAAGACCAATTAACATATGTTTTCTCCCATATGTGGAAGCTAGAGAGGAAAAATGAAAAGAAATATGTGGGGGATCTCATGAAAATCAAAAGAATACAGTACAGTAGAGGAAAGGGACCAGGGAGAGGAAGAAGAAGAGAGAAAGGGAAAATACCAGGGGACATTGGCCAAATTGTATTATTATATTGTATGCATGTACAAATATGTAACAATGAATATCACATTATATATAATTATAAAGTATTAATAAAAGGATGGAAAAAATATTTAGCTATCAGTTCATCAGGTGGACATTTGCATTTTTCCTACTCTTTGGTGATCATAAATAATGGTGCTATGAACATTTATGTATCAGTTTTTGTGTCCCACATTCTTCTTTAAAAAGCTTTATATTATTCTTTGGTTTGTCCAATCCTTTTCTTGGTGAACGTTTAGATTTTTTCCAGTCTTTACTATTACACAGAATGCTATAATAAATAATTTTGTGTATATGTGGAAAACAGCTTGTGTGTGTGTGTGTGGCGGGCGGGGGTTGGACTCTGGATTGAACCCAGAAGGTTGATGTTAGTCAATCACTGACATTTCCAGCCATTTTTCAAAAATTTGAGACAGTGTTTTGATAAATTGCTTGTCTAGCATTGAACTTGTGACCTTCCTACCTTAGCTTTCCAAGTAACTGGGATTATAGGAGTGAGCTACTTCTAGCTTATAGAGAGTTGCCTTTAGGGCCCATTCCTACAAGTGGGATAATACAGTTCAAATTAAAAGTTTATATTTTGCAAAGATGAGCCCTTTCTCTGACATGTGAATTGCAAATATATTTTTCCAGTTTATCATTTATCTTTGTTTATGGTATTTTATTTACCAGTCAGAGGTTATGTACTTTATATACTGAAAATTTATTGGGTTTTTACTGTGTTTGGATTTTAAAATATAGTTTCATTGATATTCCTCAGTCCCAGGTTATAAGGTAATGTATCTGTGTTTTCATCTGGTATTTCTTCAAACTTAGAACTCTGATCTATTTGGAGTTTAGATATATAAAGTATAAACGAAATTTCTTTCTTTCCAAATGGATAGATAGGTAGACATCCAACCCTGTATATTTAAAATGTCATCTTTTTCTGAGTAATTTAAGATGCTATTACTTCTGGTCTTTCTAATCCGTGGTATGTCCATTCATGTACAAGCATCACCTGGTTTTAATTATAGAGGCTTCATAATTTTTTTTGATATCTGACATATCCAATATACCACCATTTTTCTCCTCTGTCTTCCAGTTCTCTATACAAACACTAAAATCAACTTGTCTACCTACAGAAAAACAAACAAACTATGTATTGGCAGTCTGATTTGAATCATGTTAAAATTATTTGCTGACTTGGGATGAATTGACATGTTTAGAATTAAGTCTACCTATCCAAGAATAGAAGATGTTTTCCATAGCCTGCTTTTATATTTTTCAGGTATGTTCAAAGGCTTTCTCCAGTATAACTTTTACAGATGTAAAAGTATTTTTTGTTGGGTTTTTCAAGATGGTGAAATAAAGAAGGTCACTTTTCTGACTGCTTCATGATGTGAAACAAGAAAGCAGATAGGCAGCTTCTCAGCAAGTTTGGTAGGGGGATAAAAAAGGAGCTTTACTGAGAATTAAAGCAGATCAGGGACTCAGGAAGTTGGATATAATGAAATAAGAAAAAAATCCCCAATGCTGCAGCCACTGTGGCCAATAGCACTATCCAGAGAGGTCTCCCCATGAGCAAAATGGAGGGAATTAAAGGAACCCACATTCTTAGGAGGCCTCTGGCATGGCTGGGTATGAAGAGATCAGAGATCAAAGATACTGCCAGACTAACCTAAAAGGCATGCTGCACAATATATTTATGTGGGAAGGAAGCCACATTGCTCCCAGTTGCCCATGAGGACAAAGGAAGGAGCCATTTTGCAGCTGTGGCACAGGGGCTGGCAGCTTGGGGAGCCCATTCCTGGCAAACTCAAGTGGCCTAAAATATAGGCCTTGCAAAGGTATGCCACAGGACGTAGAACTTGCCTAAGGGACCAGAAGAAAGGGACCAAACAAGGAGAGGGGTTGACCCTCGATTCTTATTCTTCTTGATTCCTATACTTCTCTCCTGCGACCCGCGTGGGCTATGAACTTTGGGTTTTCCTTGCATGAAATGTGCTGGCTGAGAAATATGAAGAAAAATCACATGCACAGAAATAATTTTGAAATGCAGGGGTGGGATGGCTCTGCGACCTCGAGGGTCCTGTTTCCACAGTGGAGAGAGAGAGCATGAGAACCTGTGTTTTCTTTACTTATTCAAAGAGAGCTTCAAAAGGATTTTGATGGAATGTTCTTTTGCCAAGTAAAGTAGGAGGTGGGCTGTCCAAGCCTAAGGGTAACACCCAAATCCAAAGCTACAAGAGCTGTTCCACTAGTAGACTGAGGGCAGAGGTCTCACGTCTTAGGCATTATACACATGGGAAAGCCAGGATTGTTCCCAAGGGGAGACCTAAGACCCCATGGTTCAGTAGTAATTTAAAAAACCACTCAAGTAGCATCATGGGTGGCATACCACAGTTTACACAGGAGCACACAGGTCATGGAAACCTGTCACACACACTGCCCCCTTTGCCTTGACTCCAGTGTCTCACAGGACTGGCTGGGCGAGAGGTTCATTTTTTCAAAATGGGAGTGATTAAGTTTAGACTGAACCCAAGAGACCAGGAAACATAGGGTCCATGGGTGATGGAGGGACAAAGATTTGGTTCCTCCACTGCATGAATGAAACCCAAGAGAGATCCCTGGGGTACAGTTTCCCAGTGTGGACCAGCTACTGCTGGGCCCTGGAGGTTCACTGATTTAAAATCTTCAAACCATTGAAGAATGTGGAGGCTACCTAAGCCTAAGCCCTACCTCCAGGAGCTCTGCCTATGGGATCTCCTCTCACACTCCAACAACCCCACACTGAAGGTGGAACAGATATCACTCTAGGCCACCCCACCTAACACTGCTGAAAAGGGAAATCAAGAATTTTTTGAACTCCAACAGAAACAATTCTTTAACTTTTAATGGAAATCTTTTTTTCTTTCGTGGTTTTTTTTTTCTTTCTGTTTAATTGGGACCTGAATGATTCATGAAAACTTAAACATGTTTTTTCCTAACATTTTTTGAAGACAGTTATTTTTCATGGATCAGTATGTTGAGGACTTATGTATTTGATTAGTATATTTTGGTTTTGTTTTGTATTCTTTTACTTTTAATTTTCTAAAATTTTTATTTTGTGTTTTGCTCTCTCACTTACCTGTTTCCCTTAATTCTCTTTCTCACTGCTAATATCCAAATTTTATTGTTCTTTCACTCTTCCTATACTTTTTTTTACTTCTAATTTCTCTCCTTTTCCCCCATAATCATCACATCCTACATCATTTCTGTTCTCTCCTTATTACCATTTGAAATTGTAAATCCTTTTGCAAATATACTGGCTTTACTGTATAATCAGAGCATTCCTGTTTATTGGGACAATTAACATTGTAGATGTCATAGCAGGAACTATTTGGTTTAATGTTGTATATTGTTTGCATTGGTTGTTGTTATTATTTGTCTCCACCTAAGTGGGGAGGTAGTAGAAACTTTCAGGGACACTATCAGTCCATAGTGTAGAAATCTGCCTCAAATCCATACTGTTAGATGGGTAGACACACAAAAATATGAAAAAGCAAGGGAACACATCACCCTAAACAAACCAAAATACAATAACAGAATCCATCTACACCACAGTGGAAGAAATGTCAGAGAAGGACTTTAGAATGCCTATAAATCAATTCAGCTAAACTGATTGGTGAGGCAAAAGATGATGTAAGGAGTGATATCAGAGATAAAATACAGGAAGTAAAAAATCACTTCAATAAAGGCTAGAGATTCTGGGGGAAAAACTCAAGTAGAAATCCTTAAAATGAAGGAATCAATAAACCAAATTAAAAATTCAATGGAAAGTATCACCAGCGGAATAGATCACTTGGAAACATAGTTTCAGGCAATGAAGACAAACTATATAATTTTTTTTTAATATTTATTTTAGTTTTCGGCAGACACAACATCTTTGTTTTGTATGCGGTGCTGAGGATTGAACCCGGGCCGCACGCATGCCAGGCGAGCGTGCTACCGCCTGAGCCACATTTCCAGCCCCAAACTATATAATCTTGAAAACAAAGTGGACTGTGGAGAAAAGATGTGAAGGGACCATGAACAGAACTTGCCAGAAATATAGGATAACATGAAAAGACCAAATTTAAGATTTATTGGGATGAAGGCTCAGAGATACAAACCAAAAAATGCAGAATATTTTCAATGAAGTAATATCAGTACAAGAGTCTTACAGAAACCCAAATATACAAAATTACAAACATTAACACCCATTATTATAAAAATGCCTAAAATATAGAATAAGGATAGAATTTTAAAAGCTGTCTGAGAAAAATGGCAAGTCACATTTAGAGGGAAACCAATCTGGATCTCAGCTGATTGCTCAACTCAGATGCTCAAAGTTAGGAGGCCTTGGAATAGTATATGCCAAGATCTGAAAGAAAATGGATGCCTTCCAAGAATAATACACCTAGAAAAATTAAGTTTCAGAATTGAACATGAAATAAAATTGTTTCTTTTATGTATTTTTTAGTTGTAGTTGCACACAATACCTTTATTTTATTCATTTTTTATGTGGTGCCGAGGATCAAACCTAGGGCCTCGCATGTACTAGGCGAGTGCTCTACTGCTGAGCCACAACCCCAGCCCAAAATAAAATTGTTTCATGATAAACAAAAGTTAAAAGAATTTACAACTAGAAAGCCTGCACTACACAAAATATACTGAATAAAATATTTCAGGGGCTGGGGATATAGCTCAGCTGGTAGAGTGCTTGCCTCACATGCACAAGTCCCTGGGTTCAATCCCTAGCACCACAAAAAGACAACAAAAAATAATATTTCATAAGTAGAGATAAAATTTAAAACTGGCAAAGGGAGGATCTACACTACAAGAATAGTCAATCAAAGGAGAAACTAATTCAAATTAAAATCAGAAATAAATCAAAATGACAGGGAATAAAAATCATTTCTCAATAACAACATTGAATGTAAATGGCCTAAACTCATCAATCAAAAGACAAAAACAGACAATTAGACCAAAGAAGGAAATGATAAAGAGATACAAATAGAAAAATAAGAGCTCAAACTATCCCTATTTGTTGATGTCATGATTGATTCTATAATTAGAAGACCCAGAAAACTTCTAGATCTCATAAACTAATTCAGCAAAATAGCAGGCTATAAAATTAATACCTATAAATCAATTGCATTCCTATACACCAATGATGAACTAGCTGAAAGAGGAATTAAGAAAGCCATTGTATTCACAACAGCCTCAATAAAATAAAATATTTAGGAATCAATCTAACAAAAGAGGTGAAAGACCTCTATAATGAAAACTATAGAATAAAAGAAAGAAATAGAAGATGACCTTAGAGAATAGAAAGATCTTCCATAATCTTGGATAGACAGAATTAATATTGTCGAAATGGCAATTCTACCAAAAGCACTATACAGATTTAATGCAATTCCTATTAAAATTCCAATGGCATTCTTCATAGAAATAGAAAAAAAGAGTCCTGAAATTCATTTGGAAAAATAAGAGGCTGAGAATAGCCAAAGCAATTCTTAGTGAGAAAATCAAAGCAGGAGGCATCACAATACCAGACCTTAAATCATACTACAGAACCATAGTAACAAGAACAGCATAGCATTGGCATCAAAACAGACATGAAAACCAATAGAACAGAATAGAGAGAAACCCACATAAATACAGTTATCTCATACTAGAGAAAGATGCCATAAACATTCATTGGAGAAGAGATTGCCTCTTCAACAGTCCATATGTAGCAGAATGAAATTTAACCCCTATTTTATTTTATGAAGGGTGAGAGCATCCTTCATAAAACTCAACTCAAAGTGGATTAAGGACCTAGGCATTAGACCAGAGACACTCCGTGCCTATTAGAAGAAAAAGTAGGCCTAATATTGCATTATGACAGCTCAGGAATGGACTTCCTCAAAAAGATTCTTTAAAGCACAAGAAGTAAAATCAAGAATCAATAAATGGGAGGGTATCAATCTAAAAAGCTTCTTCACAGCAAAGAATACAATTAAGAACATGAAAAGAGAGCCCATTCTGTAGAATGGGAGAAAATCTTTACCACCTGCACCTCAGATAGAGCATAAATCTCCAAGATATATAAAGAACTAAAAAACCAACACCCAAAACACAAATAACCCAATCAATAAATGGGCAAAGGAACTGAATAGAGACTTCCAGACCAAATACAAAGATCAACAAATATATTAAAAAAATGTTCAATATCTTTAGCAATTAGAGAAATACAAATTAAAACTACACTGAGATTCCATCTCACCACAGTCAGAATGGCAATCACCAAGATTACAGTAAACATAAATGTTGGTAAGGATGTGGGGGAAAAGGTACACTCATATATTGCTGGTAGGACTGCAAATTGGTGCAACCACTATGGAAAGCAGTATGGAGATTCCTCGGAAAACTTGGAATGGAACCACGATTTGACTCAGTTATCCCATTCCTCAATATATACCCAAAGGACTTACAATCAGCATACTACAATGACAAAGCCACATTAATGTTTATAGCAGCTCAATTCCCAAAAGCTATGTAACTTAGGTGCCCTTCAAAGGATGAATGAATAAAGAAAATGTGATATATATACACAATGAAATATTATTTAGCCATAAGAAGAATGGCTTTATAATTATGCCCTTAAATGGATGGGCCTGGAGACTATCATACTAAGTGAAATAAGCCAATTCCTAAAAACCAAAGGTTGAATGTTTCTCTGATATGCAGATGCTTACACACAATGGGGTGAGGGGGAGAATAATTCAGGGGATTAGACAAAGGGAAATGAAGAGAAGGGAGGGGGGATGAGAACAAGAAAGACAGTAGAATGAATCAGTCATAACTTTCCTATGTTCATATATGAATATACCACCAGTGAAACTCCACATATGTACAACCACAAGAATGAGATCCTAATCAAAATAAGTTATACACCATGTATGGATGTCAAAACATACTCTGTCATGCATATCTATAGTACATTAATTTTATGTTACCACTTGTCTGAGGTATAGTGTTTTTTATAGATTTTGGTTTTGATTTAATGGTTTCTATCTACAAATCAGGTCATCTGCATTTGAATGCCTTTTTATTCTCTTATGTTCTTTTATCCGATTGTTTTGTTCTCTCCAAGACAGTGTTAAAACATAATGGAGCTGGGTACGGTGGTACATGCCTGTAATCCCAGTGGCTCAGGAGGCTGAGGCACGAGCTAAACCTCTCAGTGCTCTCTAAATAAAATACAAAATAGGGCTGGGGATGTGGCTCAGTGGTCAAGTGCCATGAATTCAATCCCTGGTACCAAAAAAAAAAAAAAAACAAAAAAAAAAAACCCATAATGGAAATAGTGGGTATTCTTTTCTTGCTCCTTGGTTTTGAAAGAAATGCTTAGCTAGCTATCCCATTAAGATGCTGGAGTGGGCTGGGGATGTGGCTCAAGCGGTAGCGCGCTCGCCTGGCATGCGAACGGCCCGGGTTCGGTCCTCAGCACCACATACAAAGATGTTGTGTCCGCTGAAAACTAAAAAATAAATATTAAAAAAATTCTCTCGCTCTCTTAAAAAAAATTAAAAAAAAAAAAGATGCTGGAGTTTGTTACAATTCCTGCCCCGACTCAGAAATGAATTCCAGAATTTTGTCAAGGGCCTTTTCATCATCTGTGTAGATCATTGTTTGTCCTTAGTGCTATTAACTTGTCCATTCTATAAACAGATTTCCTAATATTAAACCCACTTCTATTGATAAGATCAAATCACCTTAAAATTTACTATAGATTATTTCCTAATTTTTCTTTTTTAGTTGTAGATGGACACAATGCCTTTATTTTTGTGTGGAACTGAGGATTGAACTCAATGCCTCACACATGCTAGACAAGTGCTCTACCACTGAGCTACAACCCCAGCCTTTATTTCCTAATTTTTAAAGAACTTTTGTTTCAATATTCTCATGAGATTGATTTGTGGCTCTTTATTTACATACTCTTTCAGATTTGGCATTAATGACATTTTTTATTTCATAAAAATAGATCTTAAAACTTTCTTCATTTTTTTATATTTGGGAACAGACTTTTAGATTTAATAATTTCCTCCTGAAACCTTCTATATCAGGTAATTTTTTTTAATGGGGGTAAATCTAATAGCTTTCTGTGTGTCATGTATGGAGATTGTTTCTCTCCACTTCTGCTATGGCATCTGTAAATTCCATTTTCCTTGGAATTAACCATCTATGTATCAAATTCATAACATTATACAGACTCATTTTATTCATTCTGAATATTTTTTCATTATTTCTTTCCTTTTTCTCATATTTGCATTTACTTGCTTTCCTGATTGGGTAAGCCAGAGGATGACTTTTTTCTTTTTTAGAACATTTATTAATTCTAATATGTTTTATATCTAACTAATTTTTGCTTTTACCTTGAAGAGTTTCTAGGGGGAGTACAGTATTCCCAATGCCTTAGGCATGCAATAAATTCTGGGCTTTCTTGCTAAAAAATGTTTTCTGGGAAAAACCACCAAATATCAGTTTTCATGGATTAAATCAGTGACTAGGAGAAATTTATACTTCCAAATACTTTACATAAATTAGAATCAACACATGGGAATTAAATACTCAACTCTTAAAAAGCAGGGTATAGGAAATAAAAAATAAAAGCCCCAAAGTCCTAGACCTTTATCAAATCAAATGCTGACAAGATGGAAACCAGTTGCTACATTATTTTTCTAAATGTTCTCCTGGATTTGGGCTGCAGGGAATAATGAGATTCTGGAACAATCTTTGAATCCCATGATTCCTCATCCAAAAGCTAGGGTGACTCTCCTCAGGTGGCAAAGGCATTAAAGCCAGAGACAACACAAGTGTAGATTTTCCACATAGATTTTGAAAAATACTTTTAACACTAGTAATCCATTATGCAGCATAAAGGGCAGAATTGTGAACTTAGCCCTTGTTCATAATTATGCAAAAATGGTCTGTGTATAGTTACTATAGTTATGTAAAAATTAAAGCTAAAATATGAGCATCAATAGGATTACTAATTTTGGCAATTAAGTATAATACTTTATGTTTACCAATGTTCAGTATTTATAATAATTTATTTCCTGAAATCTTATCTACCATCTTCAATTTAAATTTATATTTGACAGACATTAAGAACTGATTATGGGGGAAAATTATAATGAAAAGAAAGCATATATGATTATATATACAATAATGACATAACTTTGTAAAACAAAATATAAATATGCTACAAGTTACATTTCAAAACATTTACAGTAATAACTCCTTGAAGGCAAAAATCCCTGTTTTACTCATCTTTATAGCCCCAACTGACAGAAGAGTATTTAGCACAAAGTACACATGTAATAAGCATTTGATGGAAAAATGAAGTAAATGATGTCTTCAAAAAAGGGTAGTCGATCAAGTGAATATATGAAACTTTAATATGTTTATATTCAAAACATACAAAGGCCTTAAGACAAAGTCAATATCTAACTAAAATTCTATTATGTAATTTCATTATTACAAAGTCTTTAATCAAAAATTCAACTCTAAAAATAGGGTCTCAAAAATTACACATCTACACGTAGTACTAAGTAAATTGTCTTATGCATCATCATCATCATCATCTATTGCAGCATAGATTGCCTGATTCCTCCTCTTAATCTTCTTTCTCTGTTCAGGTTCATGTTCATCACTCCGCCTCTTCAATGGCATCTCAGTTAAGTCCTTTTCATTCTCCAACTCCACGGCCTCATCAAGTTTCCCTTCTCTATCAGTTGGTGAACCTGATGTATCATCAGAAGATACAATCATGGAACCTGGCAAGATCCTGATATCAGAGAAGCTTGCAGAAAAGTCAGAACCTTGATTCGAAGAAGGTTCTATGGATGGTGTGTTCGAGTCGCTATGTGCACTTACAATATTATCATCATCTTCCTCCTCTTCATCTAACATTATTTCATCTGGATTGATAGAGGATAGGGCAGATGTATCTGTATTGTATTCACTCCGGTCCCCTCCAGAGTCATTACTCTCTACATCATCCTGCTCTTCATATTCACCACATAAATGATGTTCTTCCTTGGCCTTCTGGAGGCTGACGTTAATGTCTGTGATGCCAAGCTGGGCACAAAACTCAGTAGTCTGAGGATTGATCCTATGAACCAGCTGCATTTGTGTTTGTGGCTTGTTAGGGTCATAACAAGCAGCTGTTACACTAAAGTTACATGGAACTCTGAGGTCATGATTCAGTTTTTCCAATACTTCCTTCATAGCTTCTTCTGTTGCACTATAGTCCCACCTACAAAAATCAGAACAATAGATTTTTACATTTTATCAACTTCACTCAACAAATGATAAACCTAACTATGGACTCCAGGTACAAGGATATAGAGTAAATAGCTATCAAATTCCATGTAGTAAAATTACAGTTAAATTAGCAAAGGATCACTTAGAAATAAAACAACTCTTAGAAAAATCCTTAACTTGTAACTCAAAACAGTCACCATTATTTATTTATTAAAATATTTCTTTTAGTTGTAAATGAATCTTTTATTTTATTTATTTATTTATTTACATGTGGTGCTGAGGATTGAACCCAGAGCCTCACACTTACCAGGCAAGTGCTCTAACACTGAGCCACAACTCCAGCCCCAGTTACCCTTACTTTTTAATGTGACTTCATTATAGTTTTATCCACAAATTTCACTTACAAATTTACTTGGGTTGATGTTCAATAGTCCATTTGCTTATCTCCCTTGGATGGAAAACTTGTAGTTTTCTAGACTATTATAGTCACTCAATTTTGCATTGTTCTTATACTTAATCAACAATGATTCCTGTGACTAAAAACAAAGGTGGGGCCCCATAGCCAGTGTCTACTGGGGCCAAAGGCTGCAGTAACCCAGTCAGTCCCAAGCTGGGAACCCCAGGTAAGTACTGTGCCTAAAAAAATATGTCACGTCACTGGGCAGGCAATTCACAGTAGGTTTGCCAAATACCCAGATTATAGCAAACTCTCTTATCCTGCTCCCTCCTCCTTTCTACAGATCAAACAAACACCTTGGGAACCCCAAAACAAAACAAAGTTGAGAGAGACATAATTGTACATGCAAAAGAGAAGGAAGTCCTAAAGAGGTCAGACTTACTTTGTATGCAGACCATTATTTTCAGGCATATTCCATAGGCTTCCAGTCACATTAATAAGATTGTTAGTAGCCTTGAGAATAGTGAGCCATTCAATATCATACTCCAAGTAATCAGGAGCACTGGGGTCATGTTCTATTTCTAATACCTACAGAAAGAAATTGATATCTTTAGGTAATATTATGTATTTTTGGTAGTCCAAGAATTTGAATATTAAGAAAATTAAAAAAGAATTTAAAACAACTTAATTGTAAATCAACCATTTAATTTTAAAACATCAATATAACTTAAATAGCCTTAAAGATTCTCAGAATATGCCAGGGCTGGTGGTGCACACCTGTAATCTCAGCAACTTTGGAGGCCGAGGCAGGGGACTGCAAGTTTGAGGCCATCCTTTGCATCCTAGGTATACCCTATATCAACATTTTAAAAAGATGGGGTGGGGGGAAATGGCTGGGGATGTAGTTCACTGGTAAAGCACCCCTGAGTTCAACCCCTAGTACCCTTAAAAATTCTCTGATTGCTGGGGCAGCTCGGGAGGCTGAGACAGGAGGATTGCAAGTTCAAAGCCAGCCTCAGCAACAGCAAGGCATTAAGCAACTCAGTGAGACCCTATCCCTAAATTAAATACAAAATAGAGCTGGGGATGTGGCTCAGTGATTAAGTGCCCCTGAATTTAATCCCCGTACCAAAAAGAAAAAAAGAATTCTCTGATTATATAAATTTACAAAGAGCACAAATAAATTCTGAAAGGAAAATTTAAAAAATGTTTTTAACTATTGAAAGTATAAAATATATTATAAAGCTACTTCATTTTCTTTTTACCTGAAGAAAGTCTCTGTGTGGTAAGCACTTGTCCAAGGCTAAAAATTTGGTTGCTTTGGCAGTCTGTCCTTTTTCTTCAGCCTAGATAATATGAACCATGATTTAAGAAAAAAAGTCCAAACATCACAGGTCAGTCATACATTGAATAAGACAGAAGAAATAATCTTTATTGCACATGCCACATGCCTCTGAGTTTTGTGTCAAAAGAATAACTGTTACTTTAAAAAAAAAAAAAAAGTTCTATATCTACTTGTACAAAGGCAGGCAAAGCACTTAAAGTCTCTGGGCCTCACTTTCCTTACAAATTTCAAAGCAAAAACTGAGGACGGTATTCATGTCAAATGAAAGCTTATAAAATATAAATCAAAGCATACACTACAAGGATAAAAGATAACTAAAGAGTGTAAACTAAACTGGCAGAACTAAAACTACCAAAGGTAGACGAACTGTATCCACAAAATAAAATACTAAGCACTAAAAAGGAATGAAATACTAATACATGCTACATAAGTGACTCAAAAAATAAGCCAGGGAGAAAAACAGATGTCAAAACCTATTTATTTTAGGTTCCATTTACACAAACCATCTAGAAGAGGCAAACGAATTAGTCATTGCCTGGGGCTGAGGATGAGAATAAGGATTGACTACAAATAGCCACAAAGGATCTTTTGGGGCAATGAAACTTCAGTATCTGACATCTGCAGAACTCTGGAAATTTACTTAAAAATCACTGAATTATGCATTTGAGATGTGTTAAAAATTATGTTTCAATGAAGTTTTTTTTTTTTTTTTTTTTTTCCCCAAAAGTGAACTGACAAAAGGAACCACAGAACAGAAACCACAAACATGAATGTCGTACTGGGAGAAGTACAAAAGTGACTCACTGAACCAAGGGACATGAAGGTTAAAAAAATAAAAACACAAGAAAGTAAGCTATTGTACATCTTGCTGATGACCAAGTACCAATTCTTTTCTGGGGAGGTACTGAAAAAGGCGGAAGAAGCAGAGATTAGAGGCAGATTTGGCAGCAAAGCAGTTCTGAGGAAAACTGATCTTTGGTTTCACCAAAGTCAGAGGAGGCTGAGGAACAAATAAAAAGGGATAAAACGTGGCATTAACGCAGGCTGACAACAGAAGATGAATGGGGAAAAACCAGCACATCAGATGCTTCAATAAAAATTCAAGAGCCAAGAATGTTGCGAGTCCTAAGAAGCAGGAGAGAGTAGCACATTATGGAAAAGGACAGTGACATAAACAGGTGACTGGAACTGAGTGGCAGTGGCCTAAAGCTAAGTGGAAGAACTAACCTCTGCCCTTCTCTCAGTGAAACCTGGAGGTACTATTATATATTTCTGGTAGTCTATGAATTTTAGTATTACTTAAGAAAATTATTGTGAGAACAATAAGTCCACAACAGAAGCAGCCTTTGAAATGTTTTCAGATGAAATGACATTTTAGGGACATTGTTAAAGTGTACTTTTAACACAAAAAAAGTATTTGGTGAAGTAAATTTGGGAAGTACTACACATCACATTCCACTTGAGAAAGGCAATGCCCATTAGTGTATTAACAACTCCTGAAATTTCCATAGAAGACTTAAGAGCCTATTTATAAGTATTTATTCTCTACTTTCCATTAAACATCATCACCTTTGCAATTACCCAAAGAAAACTCAAGGAGTCTTCTTAGATTCTCTTCTGTCATCAAACCCTGATGATTCTGCTTCCTAACTCTCTCTAGAACCTGCTTCGTTCTCTGTACTTTTTGTCTTAGACAGAACCCTCTCTTTTGCTAAAAGAGCCTCCTGTGTTTCCCATTTCATATTACTCCAGTCCACACACAAAACTACTGCCAAACTAATCTTTCTAAAATGAACATGCAGTTTCATTGCTCCCCAACTTTCTATATCATCTTCTGCTTTAAACCCCAACTCTGTAGTCTGGTCCAGAAAGCAGTTAAGATTTTATTCCAGCTTCATCTGTCCCTGTGTCTCAGCCACAGGGACTACCTGCAGTTTCCCAAATGCTCTTAGAACTCTAGCCTTTGCACATGTTGGTTCCTCTTATTAAAATACTCTTAGAATCTATTTCTTCCTAGAACTTCCAAGACTCAGCTCAACCTTGGAAACCTCTCCCTCTTCAGTTCTGCCACATTCCCATCCCACCACAATCTGGTTTAGGCATTTCTGTAGCACTTTAGCACTTTGCAACCAATCTTACACTGTTTTGTAATTGCGTGCTTTGTCTCTTCCCCACACTTTTGTATTGAGCTACTCACAAGAGATGCATTACCTTTCATTTCTTTGTCTAACTAAAATAGGCCAACAGTGCCTATTTCATAGATGTTCAATAAGCATTTGCAAAAGGAAGGAATATATATTTTGATTTCTACCTGATGCTGCATCAAGGCTGCAAATTTCACGTGAAGGTGTGCAGAAAACCAGTAAGTAGGTTTTAGGTGCTCTAAAAGCTCCGAAGCAGCGGGACTTCCTAATGTGTTATTTTCCACTTCTTGTCGGAAAAAAGATTTGGTCTTAAGAAGTTGCTTCTTATTTCCATAATGATAAATACTTCTTGGCCAGTCATGAGATAAGAATATATCTATAGGCTGCTTCAGCTTTAAAAACAGAAGGAAAAAAAGAAAAAAATTCTCAAAAACTAAAAACAACCCCTCCCTTCTTTCCACCAGCACACAACCACTCATGCATTTAAATATCTAGATGTATGTGTAATTCATTCTAGAGACAGTTTATTTAAAGAAGTAAAAAAAAAAAAAATGAGGTTCCTCATTCATCTAGGCAAAGAGGAGCAGCTTTTTCTCTGCCTCAGAAATTACCCTATTTTCTGTTGTAAGGCAGAGCAGCAGAGACAGACTGATTAGACCGTCAATTAGGTGAAGTCTGTATCTGAAATATATGATAACCATAGTTCTTTTCTCCTTGGTAAAGAAATGACGATTTTGAAGATCCAGACAATTACGTTACATTAATGTAACTGATACAGCAATCCCAAAGGCTTATCAGAAGGGGGAATAGGGAAGTAGCTCAGCAGTAGAACATTTGCCTAGCATGCATGATCCCAGGATCAGAGTGGGGTGGGGGTTGGGGGAGAGTGGAAATCTAATGGGTTCATATGGCATACACAAAACTCTCTATTTACGAAATAAATTAATATTTAATATATAAATTGGCCAGCTGGTATCTTCATGAGGAGGACACAAAACACACTGCATACTTTACTTATCCCAGCACCTTCAAGTAATCTGAAATAAATTCTTGGAAAACTAAATTAAAACAACCAAAATAACTGGCCAACAATATAAAATGTAACCTTGATATGACCACCCACTGAATAACTAGTATGGATAATAGGCATAGTGAAACTTCAGGGAAGGGTAATGACTTTAAACCAGAAGTCTCAGTTGGGAAGTGATATCTAAGTTGGGTCTTAAAAGACTGGTAGGATTTAGACAGGTGAAAGGAAAAAGCCACCGAAGGGAACTGTATGAATGCCACATAAAAGTAAGGTGAGCGAGCAATCTTATGCCCCTGAGGAGGCTCTAGGGAGGGTGATGGAGCCTGAGCAGAATCAGGCAGGTGCTCCCACTGGACCACCTGGGAGGTCCTGGCAGGTACTCACCTGTCTGAGCCCTGGTTTCTCATACTTCAAGTGAGGGAATTATATAAGATCTGCCTTACAGGATTTGAGCTGATTACACAAAATAACTTGTATGAAAACTGCACAGCCCAATGTCAGCCACACAGGTTTTCAAACAAAAACTTAGTTTTATCTACTCTCCCATTAAGTCAACATTTTAATACCATCTTTACAACTTTCCCATATCCTCTATCATCTTTCCCATTATTTTCTCTTTGATACCATTATTTCATTACTATCACATAAAATGTTTAATTTTTTCTTCAAAGTATCACTAGAGTTTAACATGTATTCTTAGATTTACCCTAAGTATAATACCTGAAATCAGGAATTAATTTATAATTTATAATTACCAACCAAAATAAATTCTTAACAATTAAAAAACTTATTCATCTATGAACCTCCTACAAGCAATTTGAAATCCACCTTTTTGAAATATTGAATCAATTGTTCTCAAAAGTAGTATACCAATATAATCAAAATACATTTTGTTTCAAAATTAATTTTTTTTCAATCTGCTATGATAGACTTTTGACATACCTGTTTTAATTTATAGACTTCAATATTTCTCACATGATATATACTTCTTATTGTAGATGGGTTATAAGGGGGGTACTCAAAATGACCTTAAAGAGAAATAAGCTTTATTATTGTAGATATCTTCCCAAGACTGGTTTCAATTTACACTAGCATGTGCTACAACTAGACAGCCTATTTTTGTACATCACGTCAATGGTTCAGAATCATGGAGAGCAGAGGGGTGGGGAGCAGATTTGTGATTTGACAGATTGAAGATTTAAGTTTTAACTGGCAACTTAACCCAAGAAATTTATGAAATCAATATGAATCCAAGCTGTTTCTGTAACTTTAAAAATCAAGGTCTAACTCTTTCAGATACAGTGGAATGACTGGTACTTTGTGGTATACTTACACAACAAAATATTATATACTAGTGAACCATGTAGGGTATACTTACACAACAAAATATTATATACTAGTGAACCATGTAGTTATATATATGAATTCAGAGTTCAAAACATGTTAAACAAAGAAGCTAGTTGCAGAAAGCTACCAGCAATAAGATACATTTATACAAAGCTTAAAACACACTATATAATACATTGTTTAAAATTCTTATATGTGCGTCAGTAACATAAAATACTAAAGTGAATAATAAACATCAACCTGAGAATAGGAACTGCCTGGCAAGGAGAGGGAAGGAAGAAAAAGAGTGAAAATAGAGGATGGGAAAACAATGAACTTCAGTTCTATCTCTACTGTTTTATTTTTTAAAAATCAAAGTTAAAATGGCAAATACAAAGAAAACTAGATGGTGGATACACAGATATGATAGTGTGGTCTATATTTTCAAATATATAAAATATTTTATAATAGCTGGGTGTGGTGGCACATGCCTGAAATCCTAGCAGCTCAGGAGGCTGAGACAGGAGGACAGCAATTCAAAGCCAGACTCAGCAATGGTGAGGCACTAAGCAACTCAGTGAGACCCTGTCTCTAAATAAAATACAAAAAATAGAGCTGGGAAATGTGGCTCAGTGGTTGAGTGCCCCTGAGTTCAATTCCCAGCACCCTCCCAAAAAAAATTTATAATAAAAAGTTGAGAAAAAAAATCATTCGCAGAAAAAAATGTAAAGAATAAGTTAAACTACATGTGTTGCTTGTTATTCTGAAGCACACAAGTTTTAAAATTTAAAAATAATTTCCAAAAACAGCAATACCTTTTCGATAGTCATGAGATTTAAAGATACCAGAGATTCCACCAATCCTTACACCTCGGTATTTTACCACACCAGCCAAACCTGAAAAATCATGCAATTAAATAAAGTTAGTATAGACAAAAGCAATTTCTTTACTAATAATAAATCATTTAGAGGCCTGAAATTCCATACAGTCCTAAAATTATTTGAAAATAAGTACCATGATAAAGTTATTCTTCTTACATAGTATATCAACAATATATAAGGTAAGACTAGGGTGAAAAGGCCTAGAAGCAAGTCAGCCAAGAGACTAAGTTCATTCTGGTCCATAGATGAAGTAGAGTGTTAAAAGGGAAACAGACATGATTTGGTAACTCACTGAACATAGTGGTGAGGAAGAAGGGGGGAAACATAAGGAAAAATGTCCTATAATGGAATTATGCATTATACATCTGCAAGTCATCAGGTATAAGTACCTGAAGTTTTATATTTCAATCTCTAATACTACAAATAATAATAACTACAAATAGTAAAGTCTCTGCAGTCTTATTAAGTATCTCAAAACATTAGATGAAGCAAGGACATATTTTTGTGATTAACCATTTAGTAATTATTTTAACTAAATTTTCATGATTAACTATTTAAATTCAGAATATTCCCCCAAATACTATATACACTTCAAGATGCTGCCCTACTAATATAAATCCTAACAGGCTCTTCCATCCCATCAAACCAAAAAATTATACATGTACACATACCTAAATAATAAATGTTTGGTGCCACCCAGCCACCATAGGGTAACTCTTGCAAATGATTTGAGGCTTCATGGTTTCCGCCAATGAAGACTGTAAGAACTGGGGCCTTCTTCTCTCCAGAGTAATACCTAGAAAGAACATAAGGGTAAAGTTGTCAATTACTAAAACAGGCATAACAGAAAAGCAAAATAACGTTGCAAGGAAAAAAGTTAAGCTCATCATAAAAAGTTAAAAAGATCTTTGTAAACAATCCCAAGTATCCATCCTTGTCCTTAAGAATGAAGACCGAATTTCAAGCAGGCCCACTTTCAGTGTCAGGTTCACGGCTATAACTCAAAAGCTTCTAAAACCAGTACTAGCACACAGCAGGCGTCCAATAAAAACTCCTGGATCATTAAATGAACTAATTCCAGAGTCCTGTCAAGTACAAGATATTGAAACCTGTTGGCTTCTTCCTCCAGGTTTCCCCCTCAGGCTGCCTGGGAAACAGAACAGACAGATGTATACAGAAAAAGAAAACGGAAAAAAGGAAAGTGACATTTCCTAAGCGCCAGGTCTTAGGTTGAACAAAGACGGGAACCAAAGGAGAGAGCTTGTCAGGGCAGCAGGGGATTCGAACCCAGTCCTGGGTCTCCCTCCTCTGCCGACCGGTCACACGCTCCGCACCGCCGGATCAGAGGCCCAGACCGCGTCCCTCACCTGTAGAAGGTCTGCATGTGGCGGTACTTGGGGGGCACAGCCATGCAGCGCAGGTCGGCCTCGTTGCGCACAGCCTGGAAGTCGCCACAGCACAGAAGGAGGTCCACGGGCCCAGGGCCACGCCGCTCGGCCAGTGCCAGCGTCTCGTAGATCTTGTCCAGCTCGCCATGGCAGCAGCCGGCCACAGCCACCCGCATCCTGCCGGCCTGGGGCGCTGAGCACCGCCCTCAGCACCGGAGACCGCCTGCGGCCGAGGCCCGACAGCGCGCAACTCAAAGCAGCGCTCTGCTCCCGCCAACTTGCACTGAGCCGCCGCCGCGTTTGACTCCGGCAAATGTAATCTGCTTCCGGTTCCCAAATCTCGCGAGAGAGGGATCGGGAAGGGCACCGCTGACACCAGGATCTCGGGGAACTCTCCAGTCGAATTGGGCTGAGCGTGTTTTCGCGAGTGCTACCAGTCTGAAGGGATGATAAAATTTAAAACCAGTAGAGTAAATAAAATCCTCTGAGGTAGGAATTTAGGTAGGAATGAAACCAAGCCAAACCAGCAAGAGCGACTGGCGAATTCCCTAGGACGAAACTTCTCCCAGCAATGACAGTTGCCTGATAGTGAATTACAAATTAATCAAGAGATTTTTAAAGGACATTCAAAAATAATAATTTTAAGTGGAATTTAAAAACTGAGGATTTAAAAATTACCCCACAAAGAGTTTCTAAAATTATGATATGTGTGTGTGTGTGTGTGTGTGTGTGTAAGAGGACTGAGAATTTTGCCTTTTGCTACCAAATAGTTGTTTGCCTAATTAGGATGCAAGATAATGAAAGCAGAGGAGTGTCTTGAAAACTGAAGGAGAGAAAAGGACCAAACTGGTCAATGAAGAATGAATGGCCAAGACAGAAACAAGGAAAACACCTTTGAAAAACTTAACCAAGAAAAGGTAATCTTATCAAGGAAATACACGGAATGATAAGTCCATCTCTGGTCAGCTTTAAACTAGCTAACATCCCCATTATGCCTGAAAGTACCCAAATACCTAAGACTACCCAGAGGATCCCTGAAGAAAGGGACCTAAACTCTCCACCTGAACTACCCAACCTAGTTGTGCCCAGCATCTCAGAGGAGAACACCTTGGGAGCTCCCTTGTGGAAACTACTGCTAAAAACTTATGATGTTGCAAACAAAACCCGACCCCAGGTGACAGAGTCCTGTTAGATGTGTTATGATATGCAACTCCCCTTTTATGAGGGGATAGCTCTCCCAGGAAGTTATACACTGACTAGCAAAGTACAGGACTGCCGTTGGGAACCAGTGGAATCTGGACTTGGAGAAGGTTATTGGAAAAGGCAGCTGTGTGGGAAACCCACCACCCTCTCTGCAGCATTTATGCAATCAGACTTCCCCTATGCCCACCCAAATGACTTATCTATTACCATCAGAAAACAGTTGGTGGGCATGTGACACAGGCCTTACCCCATGTGCTCACAGGGCTGTGCTCAACCATACCCAGGGATTTTGCAGTTTGGCACGTGCTCCCCTTGCGACATCCTCATGATTTAAACCAATCAGTGCAAATGAATCCCCCTCTTGTAGTGACCACCCCTACCCAAAACTTGTTCCCGCCAGTGAATGTGCTAAGCATGTTTTAGAGTTGTTATTTGATTTTCCCCGCGGTGTGTGATGATTTGCTAGGAGATGCTATGATGTATGTGGGGGTCCCTGCCTTCTCCAAAGAATGTATAAAACTGCTGCAAACCCTGGGCTCGGGGCCTCTTAGCGTTACCTGTTGCTGTGTGTGCGAGGAGGACCTAGCTAGCTTGCAATAAACACCTCTTTGCTGCTTACATCGATCTTGGTCTCTGGTGGTCTTTAGGGGGTCCCGAATTCGAGCATAACAGCAGGAGATTGCAAGTTCCAGACCAGGCTGTCTCAAAATAAAAACTAAAATAAAGGGGCTGGGGTTGTGGTTCAGTGGTAGAGCGTTTGCCTCACACGTGTGAGGCACTGAGTTCTATCCTCAGCACTACATAAAAATAAATAAACAAGATAAAGGTATTAAAAAAAACTAAAATAATTAATTAGAAAATAAAAGGATGGGGGATATAGCTTAGTGGTATAGTGATGCCATAATTTATCACAGTGTATCTCACAAAAGTTGAACTGGTAAGAACAAACTTATTAAAAGCTAAGACACAAAGTTTATATTTTTATGCCATGTCATGTGACTACTGAAAAAAATGCTGAATTACTGTAATTTGTCTCAGCAAAGTTTTCCTATACAAATTAGAAGAATTTTGATTTCTAAATCTTTTGAAAGAGCAACATTAAAGCAATTCAAATCAGAACATCTAATTAAATAAAAGTAACAAACCAAAGCAATTTCATAACCTAAATTAATACATTTATCATTGGCTAATGATATCTCAACTGGTACAGCTTCTACAGGTCTTTCAGTCCCTTCAGTTTTGTCGACAAACTTGTTTGTGATGATGGAAGTGGTGTTGTAGGTTCAGGCACCACTAGGTATACTTTTCATGCAGGAACCACAGTGTCAGATCCCCATAGCTTCTCTGTTCTCTTTAGAAGAGAAGGAGTGAGTATATTTATGTGTTGACTGATTTCAATTTTCTTCATCACTTTCTGGAGGGAGGCACCATAGTGGCTCCAGGATTTACCCATGATGCCAACCTGCAATTAGCCATGTTGTGTCAGTTGACCAGAGAAAACTTCATGTTTAAAAAAATTAGATATAACTTAGAGTACATAAATCAAACCTTAAGTGTACAGTCTGATTAATTTTTACATAGATAACCCAAAATATCACCTGCCATTTTAAGGTACATTAATATACATCAGACTCTTAAAAAGACTCTCTTATGCTTCCTTCCAAGTCCCTTCTTTCAGAAGAAAAGCACCATTGATCTGTCATCATAGAAGGAATACACTATTCTGACCTCTGTCACCATAGATCAATTCTGCCCCTCCATTTTTTTTACAGAATATTTCTATTTTATTTATTTTTAAGTAGTGCTACTGAGGATTGAAGCCAGTGTCTCATACATGCTAGGCAAGCACTCTGCCACTGAGCTACATACAGCCCTAGGTTCCCTGCCCATTTTTAAATGTCAGATATTTGTCAGTTTGTATTATTCACTCTTTTGTGTCTGGCTTCTTTATGCCTTGTAATGCCTTGAGATTCATTTCTTATTGCTGTATTCCATTGTGTTGAATATATCACAATTTATATATTTCCCTACTGAAGCACAGTTGAATTGTTTCCAATTTATGGCTACTATGAATAAAGATGGCATTCACATTCTTGTAAAATCTTCTGGTGAACATAGGTACTCATTTCATTGGATTATACCCAGGAGTAAAATCTCTACATGAGAGAGTATGTTTAACTTTAGCAGTTAGTGCCATTTCCAAAAGGATTATGCTCATTTATGCTTTGTTAATGTAAGAGAGTTCTGATTATTCCACATGATCAGCAGCACTTGGTATTGCCTGTTCAATTTTAGTCTTTTTTTTTTTTTTTTTTTGGTTGGATAAGGGTATTTTATTATGTTACCATGTCAATTTTGCAACAAAATTTTGACGTATCAAACAATTAGAGCCAGGCATGCTGTCGCACACCTGTAATCCCATCGGCTCAGGAGGCTGAGGTAGGAGGATCACAAGTTCAAAGCCAGCCTCAGCAAAAGCAAGGTACTAAGCAACTCTAGTGAGACTCTGTCTCTGAAGCACTAAATAAAATGCAAAATAGGGCTGGGGATGTGGCTCAGTGGTGAAGTGCCCCTCAGTTCAATCCCCAACACCCCCAAAAAATTTTTTTGAATTTTTGTGACCAATAGTAAACAGTAATTCAGTACTATAATATTAAAAAATTAATGATTAAAGAAGGAAATAGATTATAAGAATGAAGAAGTGCATCATGACTCAATTCCTAATTCTATTTCCAACCCAAATCTCAATTCCAGAGGCCATATTGGTGAGTCAACACACTGGATAATTTTTACTGGTTTTTCTAAAATCAGTCAAAAAGTAGTCAAATGAAATAGAAATCCTCACCACCACCCCATTATGAATGAGGAGAAACAGGAGGGTTTTTGGAGAAAATTTTTTACAGTTTGGATGTAAGGTGTTCCCCCAAAAGCTCATGTGTGAGAAAATGCAAGATTTAGAGGAAAGATTATTGTAGAATAATCTTAACACAATCAGTGAATTAATCCCCTGATGGGATTAACTGAGTGGTAACTGAAAGCAGGTAGGCTGAAGGAAATTGGTCATTGGGGGGCGTGCATTTTGGGCATATATTTTATATCTGGTGAGTGGACTGTCTCTCTTTGCTTTTTGGTTATCATATGCCACACTCTTCCACCATATTGTTCTGCCTCCCCTAGAGCCCCAAGGAATGGAGCTGGCCTTCTATAGACTGAGACCTCTGAAACCATGAGCTCCTAAAGATACTTTTCTTTTCCCCTAAAATTATTCTTGTCAGATCTTTTAGTCACAGCAGTGAAAAAGCTGACTAAAACAAAAATGGATTGAGCAAACAAAGAAAAATAACTCTTTTTTTAGTCAGCTTTTTCTCTGACTAAAGGGATTGAACTCAGGGCACTTGGCCTCTGAGCCACATCCCCAGCCCTATTTTTGTATTTTATTAGAGACAGGGTCTCACTGAGTTGCTTAGCTCCTCGCCATTGCTGAGGCTGGCTTTTCTCCATCCTCCAGTCTTAGCTTCCCAAACTGCTGGGATTATAGGCGTGCGCCAGTGCACCCAGTTGAAAATAACTCTGACATATTTGAAGGGTTGCCTACTGATCAGGCAGGTGCTGTCAAACTGTGAGGGCCCATGGGGGAAAACAAACAAGTCTCACATATGGTTGGAAAGAAGTTCCTTGATTCTATCAGAACAGTGTCTATCAGCGTCTAGAGAGGTGCACCTAACAGTGAGCCATGTGAAAAAAGAAACCACATATCAACTATGGAAACATGCTATAAAGAGCATTACCCAGAATGAGTCTGTCAGAAGTGCTTTTAAAACTTCTTTTTTTGGGGGGTGGGGGGTACTGGGGATTGAACTCAGGGGCACTCAACCACTGAGCCACATCCCCAGCCCTATTTTGTATTTTTATTTAGAGACAGGGTCTCACTGAGCTGTTTAGTGCCTAACGTTTTTGCTGAGGCTGGTTTTGAACTCATAAATATCCTGCCTCAGCCTCCCAGGCCACTGGGATTACAGGCAGTGCCACCATGCCCAGCCTTTTAAGACTTCTTAGGGGGCTGTGGCTAGGTGGTAGGGCACATACTTATCGTGTGCAAGGCCGTGGGTTTAATCCTGTTATGGTTTGGGTCTTAAAAGCCTCCTATGCTAAAGACTTGTTCGACAGGCTGCAGTGCCATTGGGAGGTAGTGGAGCCTTTAGGAAGTGGGGCCTAGTAGAAGTCAGTTGGTCATTGGGGAATGTGCCCTTGAAGGGGATATTGGGACTGTGGTTCTTCTTCTCCTTTGCTTCCCAACTGTGATGAGGTGGACAGCCTTCTCAGCATGAGCTTCTGTCATGATGTACTGCCTCACCAGAGGCCCAAAAGGAGGGAGTCAAGCAATCATTGTCCCTGGAACCATAAGCCAAAATAAACCTTTTCTCCTTTAAATTATTTTTTAGGCATTTATTTTATATAATATGCCAGGAACAGTGGTACATACCTCTAGTCCCAGCTACTCAGGAGCTAAAGCAGGAGACCAGCTTTACTCTGGGAGTTCAGGGCCTACTTGAGCAAATAACAAGATTCAGTCTCTTAAAAGAAAAGAAAAGAAGGAAACCCAAAACTTTCTTAGGTGCACACCAGATATTGATGTCTAAATACAATTTCAAAAGAAATCAGGTCAGCTTGTTGAAATGGTTGATTCTAGGGCAAGTAAAGTACAAAATGAGCCTGAATTATCTTCTTGTGCTTGAAATTAAGGAAGTACTTAAAGGATCTGGGAACTTCAAAAGATGTCAGATTGAAGGTGTTTCCACTGGCAGATCTGGAACAACTTTAGTATCAAATACGTTGTTATGGTTTGATTGTGAGGTATTCCCCAAAAGCTCACGTGTGAAACAATGCAAGAAGGTTCAGAGGAGAAATGATAGGGCTGTAAGAGTCTTAACCCAATTAGTGTGTGTGTGTGTGTGTGTGTATCATAGTAACAAGCTACAGATCATTGAATAAAATAGGAATCTATTACAAATGTTCCTCAACTTATGTTGGTTTGACCAACGATTTTTTGACTTTACAATGTGTAAAAGCAATATGCATTCAGTAGAAATTGTATTTAATCTAATTTTGTTTTTAATATCCTTTTTAAAACTAGCAATATATAGTATGATGATACTATGTCACGAAGCTGGGCAGCAGCAACAAGCTACAGCTCCCAGTCAGTGAGGCAATCATAAGGATAAACAAACAGTAGTAAGCTATGACAAGCTTAGGTTACAATAGATTAGGTGTATGAAATACACTTTGAACTTAAGGTGTTTTCAATTTATGATAGGTTTACTAGGACAAAACCCCATTATAAGTTCAGAGCATCTTATTTTATACTGGTATAAATAAATAAAATATACAGGTGAAGGGAGATCTCTTATCTACACAAGAATATTTGATTGATAAATATAGCAGAAAAATGGGAATTAGAAATTATCATATAGCAATCATCATCATCATCATCATTGTTTCAGGTAAGAATTTCAATGATAGCTAAACTGGAGGGTAATCTTGGAAGAGTAACAGGTTCCTTACATAGTCTTAACGTATGTATTACTTGAGACTACTTACATAGTAAAAGTATCTTTCCAAAAGATACTTTATTAATAACAAAGAGAAAATATGAAATTTTACACTAGAGAAGTTGCCGGAATGATCAAATTTAACCTCACTAGAATTGACAAATCCACATCATGAGCCCCTAATCTGACACAACATCACTTCTGAGGTACTCCTGCCAAAAGTGCATAACCTGTCTGAAATGAAATTTATAGGAGGCCATTGGTTTGGACTGACCTTCTGGACTAGGCTCAACAGATCAAACCAAAATGGAGTTACTCATGCTAATGTTTCATGCCAACAAGCCAAAATTAACTTGTTTATCTGACCTTCAAAGAAATGGAGAAAGTAAAATGTAATAGAGAAATCCCCAATTGAGTCAGTTTTAGTTTTCTTTAAGACTCAAGGAAGTCCCTCTGTTTTAAACCTAACAGAGAAAACAACTTTGTCCATCTGCTTTTCATTCTATTTCTGCTTTCCTTAGTCCTCTTCTGTCTATCAAGCATACCTTCTCTCTCAGCCCATCAGGGTACTTATCCAACTTTATAGAATGGAGTGTTGCCCAAGACTAGAATCACACATAAGCCATCTAAGATCTTTTTGAAAAGTTTATTGTAATTTTGTTTTTGACATCTGAATCTAATCTTGGAAAAATAGCAGACAAACTGAAATTGAGAAAGATTTTGCAAAATAAGTAGCACATATTTAAGATGTGTGTATATGTATATATACATATATGTGTATACTTGTATGTTATAGTCGTAAAATACAAAGAGAAAGATGAAAAATTAAAGGAAACTAAAGATTCATGATATTCATTGTGGTACCATAAAAGACATTATTAGAGCAATTGGCAAAATCTGGGAAAAGTTTACAAATTAGATAATATCATATCAATATTAATTTCCAAATTTTGATCATTTTAGTGCATTTATATAATTCCTTGATTTTAGGAAACACTGCAATGTTTAGGGGCAAAAGATAAAATTTCTTCAACTTACTTTTAAATTATATATTATATATAATTATATATAACTATATATAATTATATAGTTCTCTATGTCTGTATTGAAGGAATTAGAAGCTAAGAAACTACATTTCTTGGACTTCGTTGCCAATCAGGGTCTGGATTAGGTTTGACAACTTGTTCTGGGTTGTATGAGAATAGAAGATAGAAGAAAGATAAAAGCTACTTCTTATTTCTTTTGGCTCTTATGCTGGCAGCAGACAAGCCTGAACCTCTACAGTGACAACCTAGATCCCAAATCCTTCAGTGGTTATGGACTCTGGAATTAGTCTTTCCAATAATTTGTAATCTTTTTTGCTAAATTACCTAATGTGAGCTCTGTTTTTCTGTGTGATGCACCAGCTAAGATGTCATTCATGTAAAAGGCAACAAGCAGATGTTTTTGAACATGGAAAGAATTTCAGGGAGACAACACCCATGGCCCCTTCTTGGGGGAAAAAAATGATGTGATAATGAAATCCAGTCAAATAAAAGTTGAATAGAACTAAAGAAGTTAGGAAGGAAGAAACATATTTAAACAATGAATAATTTAAAATACAGCAGACGAGGAGTTAGGGATTATTGTAGAATACTTGAGACACAGTCGTTCAGGAAGACCTTGCTGATGACATTGGGCAGAAACTTCATGAAAGAAAGGAGTGAACTCTTGGGATACCTGCAAGTCAGTCTTATAAACAAAATGTTGCAAACATCAGGAAAAACATTTATCTGCTATGTCTTAAAATTGAACTAAGTGATTCTGACACCTATCACTACCTACTGGTTCCCAATTCTATAGGAAAACTAGGGAGAGAGCATGTCTAGTGCTAAAACTCTAGGATGCAGTTGTAATGAGAGGCAAATAATCACAAATGGGGAAAAGAGTTCTGTGATATCTGTAATCTCTCAGTCTCAACTGGTCAGACATCTTGTCAGACATTCTGATTTCAGCAGGATTAAAACAGACAATACCTCTTGTTTAGTGTTCTGAGGATTTCTAAATTCTATTCCTGTGTTATAAACGATGAAAAGATCAAACTTACTTTGCCTAGCTCATTACCCTTGCTCCTCCATTTTGAAACATCCTCCTAAAGTGGTTGTGTGAAGAGGATGAGGGAATCTCTCTTATCTCTACAATCCAGAAGATGCTATAGCTCTCAGAAGACCAGCTGATTCTGGAATGTCTCTTTTTTTTTTTTTTCCCAGAAATACTTGGTAATTCTTGTCCTGGTGATAATTTTTGAAGGATCCACTAGTGTTTCCACTACTAAATCCGGAAAATTACTATTTTAATTATACAATTAGAGAAATGTTTCTGGTCAAGCCAGGCCCTGTGAGGAGTAACACATAGGGCTTTGCCTGGTCCATTCCTGGTTATTTTCAGGTCAGTACTTGGGTACCAGCTCCACCGGAAGGACTTCCTGTGACCTTGGTCCTGGTGAGATTTCCTTTCTATATGCTCCCTGAGTTGCACTCTGTCACTTATCTCCCTACATTCTAACCTTGTGTGCACTTATTTCTCTTTTGCTCTTGCCTGAAAGATCCTCTTGCTCATAATTGTATTCCCACTCCTGGGCATAGTACCTGGAATGTAATAGATATCTAGTATATATGTACATATGTATGTATATATGTACTTGTCTTATCTATCTTAGTGAACAAATTTCCAGGATCCTTGGCCAAATCCTACAGATTTTTAAAATTATTATTTTCTAAATGAGTTACTTTTTCATTAAGAAAACAATTGTTTTCCTTGTCCAAGGGTCAACCCTAGCTCACAAGCTGCCTGATTTGTTATATCACTTTATTGTCCTTTGATCTGGAACAATTTCTCTTTTTTTTTTTTTTGGTACCGGGGATTGAACTCAGAAGCACTTGAACACTGAGCCACATCCAGCCCTATTTTATATTTTATTTAGAGACAGGGTCTCACTGAGTAGCTTAGCACCTTGGCTTTTTTTGCTGAGGTTGGCTTTGAACTCATGATTCTCCTGCTTCTTTCTGCCTGCTGAGCCACTTGGATTACATGTATTCCATGGCGTCCGGCCTGTTTTCCTTTGTCTTTAGTGACATTTTTGAAGGGTTTAAGTGTGTTATTTTGTAGAATGTCCCTTAAGTTTTTTTTTTTATATATTTATTTTTTAATTTTCGGCAGACACAACATCTTTATTTGTATGTGGTGCTGAGGATCGAACCCAAGCCGCACGCATGGCAGGCGAGCGCGCTACCGCTTGAGCCACATCCCCAGCCCTGTCCCTTAAGTTTTATTTGATGCTTCCTCATTAATTATACATGTGCATTTTTAGCAGAACCCCTATATAGAAGTGATGCATCTTTCTGAGTGCATATCATGGTGTCCATCTCATTACTTGTGGTTTTATTTATAGCCACTTGAATAAGTAAACTTGCATGTCTTTTAAACTTCATTGTATCTCCTGTGTATCACAGTTAATTAATTTTATCTTTCTTATTTATTTAAAGACTATCCTGTTTTCAAATATTTTAAAAGATTCTTCTATATCCCTTTTGAGACCACCAAGTTTTTGGTTTACATATATCTTTCTGTCCTTTAAACTTTTCTAGTTTTACATAGATATGTTTTTACTTTTAAATATATAGTTTATTATGCATTTTGGGAAGTTCTACATAACTATTTTTAAATGCTTCCCAGATTTTTTCCCCAACTTATTTCTTGTTCTGTATTCTATTTTTCACCACTAAACTCTCATTCTTGTCATTATTTTTCAGAAATTAATACTGCTCTGAGAGAGAGAAGTTTCATTTGCAAGGAAGTTGGTGTGGGTGTTTGCCTCCCCTCAGTGCAGTACCAAAATTAACTGTTTCCTCCTTATGTGGAGGCGGAATCAGATTTCTTCTTACCCCTCAATTTCTACTCTTCTTATATTCAAACTCTACCTAAAGTTATTTAGCAGCAAAGTTGAACTAAAAACAATATTTCTGACCCTCAAATTTAGAGGTTTTCTATTCAATGCTTCCATCACGTAAAATGGCCATGTTAGTCTCTTGAATAAAACAGGGAAGCCTGATAGCAGAGATATTGGATGCCTCAGGTCACATTTCCTACCCACACCCATCCCCCATTTCAGCTCCAGCTGTAGTGACAATTCTGGGTGAGGTCAGATGTATTCTGACTGTATCCTACCACAAGAGCAAACCTTCAGACTCTGCCTTTGTACACCTGCTTAAGGAAGCCCTCTCTGTTCTGTGCACAAGTGTAGTCCAGAGGTGTAGGAGTTAACACTCTGGGGAAATCCTCAACCAATACAGCATGAGGGTGAGTGGTAGGCAATGCCCCAGCCTCAAGATGAACAATCCAAGGTGGAATTTGTGTTTCCAGAGGTGCTCAGAGAATAAATCGTGCCCTTTTATATTGACTTTTTATTGACTTTTCCTTTTTTTCACTCTCTCTAACCGATCAATTCTGTACCCTGGAGGTATTTCCCAAATAAACTACCTGTATCTACATCTTTATCCCTACATTCTAAACTTGTTTGCACTTATTTCTCTTTTGCTCTTTCCTGAAAGATCCATCTTGCTCATAATTGTATTCCCACTCCTGGGCATAGTACCTGGAATGTAATAGATATCTAGTATATATGTACATATATATCTAGTATATATGTACATGTATCTAGTATATATGTACATATATCCAGTATAAATGTCCCCATCTCAAACTAAGCCAGAGATTCAGCAAACATTTTGTAAATGACTATGTTAGATAGCGAGATAAAAGTCCTAGGAGATAAAATCCCTATTGCCTGATGAGGAGACAAACTAGTATAATTAAGAAAAAACAATACAATAACAATATATTGTACAATATATTGGTAGCTGCAAGAAAAAGTGATGCGTGAAGATTTGGGGGAGGGATCACCTATGGCATACTTGGGGTGGGGCTTCCCTGCCAGACGTATAGCTTGAGTGAATTGATGAGCGTAAATTGCATAAAGCTATAATGACTGCATCATACAATAGTTAACTGAAAATTAAATTAATAGTTTTGTATGCTATGTGTAAGTTATGGGCTGCCAGGTTGTGGTTTGCAATATGTGACATGATTTTATTTTATTTTATTGGTTGTTCAAAACATTACAAAGCTCATGACATATCATCTTTCATACATTTGATTCAAGTGGGTTATGAACTCCCATTTTTACCCCAAATACAAATTGCAGAATCACATCGGTTACACATTCACATTTTTACATAATGCCATATTAGTGACTGTTGTATTATGCTACCTTTCCTATCCCCTACTATCCCCCCTCCCCTCCCCGCCCATCTTCCCTCTCTACCTCATCTGCTGTTGTTCCCCCCCCTTCCCCTCACAACCTCTTATGTGTAATTTTGAGTAACATTGAGGGTCTCCTTCCATTTCCATACAATTTCCCTTCTCTCTCCCTTTCCCTCCCACCACTCCTCTCTGTTTAATGTTAATCTTTTCCTCATACTCTTCCTCCCTGCTCTGTTCTTAGTTGCTCTCC
Source organism: Marmota marmota marmota (assembly GCF_001458135.2). NCBI lineage: Eukaryota > Metazoa > Chordata > Mammalia > Rodentia > Sciuridae > Marmota > Marmota marmota. The sequence continues at coordinate 25,642,171 of NW_026000240.1, read as the reverse complement.
TTATATCAAAGAAGACATTTGGCATTTGTTTTTTAAGGATTGGCTAGCTTCACTTAGCATAATCTGCTCTAATGCCATCCATTTCCCTGCATATTCCATGATTTTGTGTGATATGATTTTAAATGTTATAGGATGGGCATTTAAACTTTTTTTTTAAATAGTTATGGATGTTAATGCACTAGAATAAAAATAGAGTGCTTTATAAACTTGATTTTTATGGTTTAGGATGAGGCTAAAATTTTTAAATGTGTTAAAATTGGCTTTAAAGAAAAATATTGAATAATTGATAATTCCTGGGTGCAGATTGGCAGAGATTGTGTAGGTAGTATGCAGACTTTCGGAGCTTGGGAAATAGTTATAGCAAGGTTGTCTAAAATATAATTCCTGCCTTCTGGGAACACAACATTTTTAAAGGCAAACAGATCCATAAACAAGTATGATAAATGTTACCATGGATTTAGAAGTCAAGTACAGTGGGGAGACAGAACAGAGGTAAAGCTCAGACCAGTTGGAAGGCTACTGCTTTAGTTCAAGGGAGAGGTAATAGCACGGATTAGGGAGAAATGGAAGGAAACGGAAGGAAAGACAAGTAATGTAATAGGCTCATTGCACTCATCCTGTGAAAACCCTACTGGTTGCAATAAGCAGGAAGGTGAAACCGGTCCATTGAGTCAAGAGCAGTGTTGCACATAAGCGCGCGCGCCCAACCTCACATGAAGGAGTAGGAGATGTGAATTAATCGGAAAATATAATTAAGGACGTACTTTTGTTTGACTTCAGTTATCGGGAGTGTTCCAGTATGAACAATTCAGATATTTGACCCATTTTCCCCCAACTTGACATAGAGGCTTCAGAAATACTAACATGTATATTGTGTAATGCTTTCTAAGATTCCAGACATGTTCTAAGTGCTTCAGGTTTATTAGTTCCTCTATTCTTATAAAATTGATTTTACAGAGGAGGAACCGAAACCTAAGGAGGTTAAGTAACCTGTTCAAGGTAACGGCAAGGCAGCTAGTAAGAGAAATAGCGAGGGTTAAACCCAAGCGTTTTTGCCCCAGAGTGTCTATTCTTAACACTATACCAGAATAAATAGGTCGGGCACTCAACGCTAAAGCAAGTCACAGTTAAGGGCTGGATCGTGAAATAATCACTGTTCTTGGCGGCAGAAACCTTGGTTTTGAGATCACAGTTTCCCTACCTATAAAATGGAGATGATAATGACGCTAAGAGTTCGGTGCAAATGGAGAGATAATGAATGTGAAAGTGAACTTCAAACTATGTAGGTGGGTAGCTCCACATACTAGTTTTCCGGAATATGAATACGTGAACGCATAGAATGCAATTTATCAGTCTGGACAGCTCGCAACGCCAGAGCGAGACTCCGCCCCCGAGGCTCCACCCACCACGAGCGGCAGGTGGGGCCGGCAGATCTTTGCGCATGCGGAATCCGCTGCCCGCGCCCACCTCTGACCCAGGCTGACAGTAGCTGCCGTTTCAGAGAGGACGATTCGTAAGGAGGCTCTTGGAGAGGGTTCCCTTTGTTCGCCCTTCTGCGGGTCCTTCCCATACTTGAGCGGCATCCAGAGAGTGGTCGGTCTCGTCTACCTGCCTGACTTTCTGCAGAGGCTCCTGCCGTTGGCCCAGTAGTTGGCTGTCGAAAGTGCCGGCCCCCGCGCCGGCGCCGGCAGCAGCCGGGTGGGAAGGCTCAAGATGGCGTGCCTGTTGGAGACCCCAATCCGCATGAGCGTCCTCTCGGTGAGTGACCCGCTGCGGCCGCCTTCCTGCCGGGGAGCCCGGGACCCGCCCGCCGTATTCCCCCAAGCGCGGTGCGTCTCCTGGGCACCACCCCTTGCGGTGTCCTCTGGTTGGGGCTTGGGCCGGGAGTGAGGGAGGGTGGACGGCTGATAGACGGGACCCCGGTGGAGACAACTCCGGGAGCTCTCACCAGTGCGGGCTCCCAGCACGGCGTGCGACAGGCGGGGGGATTGGGCTATCGGCAGCCGGCCCAGAGGCGCAGGCTTGGGTTTGGCCAGGCGTTTCACTGAGCCTTCCCGGCGATGCCGCTTCTCCCGGGCCGGGCGCGCTGCCCTGTGGGGCTTGCCGCCGGCCTGGGAACCAGCGCCCACTCAGCTCCCCTGGGCTTTGGCCAGAAGAGGTGCAGGCTCGTTGGCCCCCGCAGCCTCCGAGCCGCCAGGCAGGTCCGTGTGTCTTCCGTGTGTCACCTGGGTACTGGCTGGAGCTTGCCTCTTGGCAATGGGGATTTCATAAATCAGCTGCAACTCGTGTGTGTGTGTGTGTGTACACGTACGTGTGTGGTTATTTAAACCCCCTGTCGGAGCTCTGCTCCGGAGGTCACGGCTCTGTTCCCTGTGGCTGATATTCCTCTTCTCTTTAAGGGGAATGGTTAGATATCCCCATTATTAAGAGAAGGAACATATTGATATGCTAAGAAGCAATACCTATTTTTTTTTTAAGTTAAACGAAAAGTGGACGACAACGTTCATCTTTCTCTGTGTTGTCCTTGAAAAAATGGGACCAACAGAGAAAGTTACTGAGAGATAACTTCTTAGGCTTTACCACCAATCTTACCTGTCTGACTGTCAGAATGGTCAGTTTATCAGTGGTTCATTTGCTGTTGTTGGAAATATGTAGACAAAGAATGACCATCTTTTAAACTCATGGAAGGCAGTCTAATGCTGAGAGGGTAGTTGGATTATAGACGACTTGTCAGGTTCCTGGAGTTGCCATAACTCCAGCTGGTTTCTTTTCCCTGACTTCTCCCAGGAGCAGGCCTACCTAAAAACACGTAGGACATTGCTTGATTCAGGGTTAGAGTTAAGTGGCAGACTGCAGCCTTGAGAGGGCTTAATTTGGCAATACAGTGGTAATTTAATTTTGGAAGGCTGTCAACAAATTTGTCCCTCAATCCATTTTATTAGCTTTTCTTATATTTAAACTACTACTAGAAAAATACTGTTCACTCAAGTATTGGGATTTTTTTTTTTTTTTTTTGTATGAGGGATTGAACTCAGGGGCACTCCACCACTGAGCCACATCCCCAGCCCTATATTGTGTTTTATTTAGAGACAGGGTCTCACTGAGTAGCTTAGTGCCTTGCCATTGCTGCTGGCTTTGGACTCCCGATTCTCCTGCCTCAGCCACTTGAGCCACTATGATTACAGGCCCAGACCACCAGGCCTGGCTACTGAAGTATTGAAGCAGATTAGTACATTAGCCCATTTTGACTGAAATACTTATGTTTTGTGGGAGAGCAGGCCAATGACTTCTTCCTCATTTGTAAAAAAGATTTTATATATGTATTTTTTGACTATCCTCAGTTTTGTCATTTAGATTAGTTATCCTTCAATTCACCTGAAGCTTCTTTACTTTTTTGAGTTAGAGTGTATACAGTTGAAAATTTTCATTTGTTTCATTTTCTTATTATTTCAATGAATTTACTTTAAATAATTTATCCAAAGGTCTGATTTCCCAAAGCTTTGGATAATTGATTTAAACTAAGTTCAGTGATTTTACTAATTGAAAGTGAAGCTTCTTCCTTTCAGACTACTATGTATGGCAGCATTTTTTATGTCAATCAGAAATTGAATGGTTGATTCCTTTAAAAAGCTACTTGTTATGTACCAGATTAAGTACAAAGTTGTATATTATGTGCTTTAGGGAAGGCAAGGAGGATATCAGAAATGCTGTCAAGAAGCTGATTATCTGGATTACTCTTGAGTTTGATAAATGCATAAATTGACCAAGGGACAATCAAATCATCTTAAGTGATTTCCATCCAAGACCCATTACACCTTCTTCCTGAGAAACTTCATTGTTCTTCCAACCTTAACCCCTCAGTTCACACTTCTACATTGCCGATCTTGACTTTCTCCTATGTCTGATCTCATATCTTAAATTGTGTGGATGCCCCCATCACTTCCAACAAAGCACATTTCTTCTCCTAAGAGGACTTAGTCACTTCGGTTATTGGTACTGTCTTTCACTGTTGAATCTCCTGAATCATCTTTGACTCTTCCCCTTTTCATTCCTCCCTATCTAATCAGTTGTTAAGCTCTGTTGTTCCTTTATTCTTAGTGTTTCTCACATTTTTCTATTTCCATGGCCACTCTAATTCAGGACCTTATCATTTTGTGCCCTGCACTATCACAGTATCCTTTTAATCCTACAGGGTCATTTTAGTTAAATAATTAATTATTTTAAGATGAAGGTCTTAATATGTTACTGGTCTTAGGTTCATGAGTTCAAGTGAACCATGAACCTTAGACTTCTAAGTAGCTGGGACTGTAGGCATGCTCCACCACAGCTGGCTTTAATTATTTTTATTGCCCCCTTACTTTCTCAGTTCAAGTCCATTTTCACATTAATTCTTCTAAAGAACACATTGGACCACCAATCTCATTTTAGTTCTTTGGTAGGTTCCTGTTGTTGAAAGGCTAGACTTCAAGTTTCTTTATCGTCTACATGAAGCTTTTATTCCATATAAACTGGCCTCTCAGGTTGAAGTTGATAATTAGTTTCTTCCAAATTCCAGTAGCTTATTGTCTGCTCATTTGTACATATGAACTACATCTTTGCATGGATTTATTATCTAATATGTTTTGAGCTTCTGTCATTTGCCAGGCATGGCATTGGGTTTGGAATACATTGATGAGACACATAGACCTATGTCCCTTCAGAGATTTTAGCCCATCGGGGAAAGTGATATCAAATAATCACACAATTGTTCATGACTGGTGATTAATATTATGAATGAAACATATAGGGTGCTGTTCAAACATGTAATACAAGAAACTGATCTAATGTGGCGGGCAATGAGAAGATCTAGGAGAATTTCCCTGAAGAAGTGACACTGAATGAGGGTTCAAGGATGAGTAAGAACTAACTAGAGAGAAAAAAAAAAAAAAAAAAAAAAAGGCCAAACAACATTCCAGGTGAAGGAACACTGCTTTTGTGGAGGCCCTTGTCTTAGAGAGTAAATTCATTCAGAGCTAAGTGCTCAATCTTTTAACCCTATAATTGCTTAAAACACTATGTCTTGCAAATACCAGGTAATCAGTAAATGGTTGATTGAACTGTTTTGGGAGTTGAACAAACTATCCATCTCTTTTTTAGATAGCATATGGCCACTCTATTCCTCTTTGGTTTGCATTTAGCATTACAACCTCATTCTTGTCAGCAAATTTGCAGATTCCTTCTATGCTTTCCAGACTTTTGGATTGTTTTATGTTGAGTTCATGTTAACAACTTTTTATTTTGGAATAAGTATAAATTCACAGGAAGTTGCAAAGTACAGTGGGGCCCCTGTGTATACTTCACTCAGGTTCTTTCATTGGTTACATCGTACATAATTATAGTACAGTGTCAGAACCAGGAAATTGGGATAAGTATGTACATATTTTTGTATCATTTTATCTCAAGAGTATATTCATGTAGCCACTGCTACTAAGATACAGAACTATTCCATTACCACAAGGATCTCCTTCCTTCTACCTCTTTACAGTCATACCTGCCTGACACTCCTCCCATCTCCCCCCCCCCCACTGCCCTTAATTTCTGACAACTACTAATCTGTTCTCCATCTCTATAGTTTTTTCGGGGCGGGTAATAGGGATTGAACTCAGAGGCACTTAACCACTGAGACCACTGAGTCACATTCCCATCCTTTTTTATATATGTTTAGAGACAGGGTCTCACTAAGTTGCTTATGGCCTCACTAAATTGCTGAGTTGGTTTTGAATTCACGCTCCTCCTGCCTCAGCCTCCCAAACTGCTGGGATTATAGGGGTGTGCCATGTGCCACTGCCCAGCTCCATCTCTGTAATTTTGTTGTTTTCTATAATGTTATATAAATGGAATCAAACAATATGTAACTTTTTGAAATTGACTTTTGTCACTAAGCATAATGTTTTTGAGATCCATCCTAGTTGCAGGTATCAATAGTTTGTTCCTTGTATCAGGCTGCGTAGCATCCCTTGGTATAGGTGTACCACTGTTTAATTATTCATCTATTGGACATTTTGGTTGTTTCCAGTTTCTGATTATTATAACCTGCTTTGAGCATTCGTGTGTACATCTTTGTGTAGACGTAACTTGAGGTGTCTGAGATAAGTGCCCAGCAGTGCAATTATTACCTTATATGGTAAATGTGTGTTTAGCTTGATGAACTTTCCCAGAATGGATGTACCATTTTATATTTCTACCAGTAGTGTATGAGAGATTCAGTTTCTCTGCATACTCACTAGCATTTGATATTGTTACTTTTCTACTTTAACTGTTCTAATAGATGTGCAGTGATATCATGGTCTTAATTTGCATTTATTTCCCTAATGATTTGTAATGTTAAATCTTTTCATTGCATATTTGCTATCCACTTATCCTCTGGTGAAATATTTCTTATTTTGCCAGTTTTCTCACTGTTCTTTTTGACTATTGAATATTGAAAACTCTTTATGTATTTTAGATATGAGCACTTTGTGATATAGTGTGCTTAAGTATTTTCTCTGGGTCTGCAAATTGTCTTTTCATCCCCTTAATTGTAGTTTAAAAAATGAACCTTGAGGTCAGAGGTGTAGCTTTGCTGTAGAGCAAAACCCTGTATTCAATCCCTAGCACCCTCCAAAAAACAAACAAACAAACAAACTTGATCTCAACTTCATACCTTATTACCAAAAGTAGCTCAAAGTGGATCATAGATTTTATTGTGAAGCATGAAATAAAACTTTTTTAGAGTATAACAGGGAAAAGTCCACAGAACCTTGGACCACTGAAGGATTCTTAAACCTAATTTTTAAAAAATCAATAAATTAGACTTAAGGAAATGAAATTTTGCACCCCTGAACAGAGGATGATTGCATTTTAGTTTGGTCACTTTGTATTGGGTTAAATGATACATTGTAGACTAGTATAGACAGCTAAGGCACTTGTGGATTTTAATTGCCTTTTTTTTTTTTTTTTTTTTAAAATAACAAAGGACTGTCTTTTACCTTTATCACTCTCTGGAGATGTTCTAAAGCCAGCATTAGGATTTTTGTTGTTGTAGATGGAAAATTTATTTATTTATTTATTTATTTATTTAAGTTGTCAATGGACCTTTATTTATTTATGAGAGAAGTGAACCCAGTGCCTCATACATATTAGGCAAGCACTCTTCCACTGAGCCACAACCCCAGCCTTTATGTATTTATTTTTATGTGGTGCTGAGGCTCAAACCTAGTGCCTCACACATGCTAGGCAAGTGCTCTACCATGGAGCCACAACCTCAGCCCTTAAGTGCCTTCTTTGCAGTCTTTGCCAGTGCCATTGTACTTTTTCTGACAAGCAGCTATTGGACCTACGTAGGATATTTGAAGTTTAGGTATTCCTTGATTTTATTCTGTCTTGACAGCTGTTAGCATGTTGTTGTCCTTGCCTATCACTACATATTGATTTATTCTCTTAAGTGGGCAATTGACAATAATTAGAAAAAAATTTTCTGTGAACTTAAACTTAAAATTATGCTCTGTACTCAGAGCATAATTTGACCTTCCCTAGTTTTTCATAATAAATGCAAAATGAAATTGTTTCAGTGTATCTTCAAGTTTGCCATTAGTTCACTCTACAAACCACAGCATGTGTCAGGAGATGATTGTGAAAGAAATGAATCAAGGGCTGGAACTGTAGCTCAGTGGCAGAGCGCTTGCACCTGTGAGGCACTGGGTTCAATTCTCAGCAACACCATATAAAAATAAATAAATAAAAATATGTTAAAAATGAAATGAATCAACAGGAGTTTAATTTTGGGGCATGCTGAGTTTGAAGTGTTTTCTTCCAGATGCTTATTTGGGCAGTTGGATATAAAGGTTGAGTGCTTAAATCTGGGATAGTGATCATTAATTGAGAGTTATCAACATGTTGATCATTGGTTCTTAGCCTTTCTAGGATAAACATTTCCACACCCTCTTCCTCAGAAAAACATATATATGCCTGAAAAATTGCATAATTTCAAGGAGTTTATAGACTCTCTTGAATTAACTCCTATTTTTGAATTAACTCCTTTGCTTGCCCCAGTGCAATGTTAGTCACCAAAACTTAAGTCGTTTTAAAGCATTTCAGAATGGTAAAGATTGTAACAATAAGGTTTTAAAACTTGTGTAAGGTATCATGACTTGGTTCTGAAGTGATTTATTTTTTTTTTTTGTCCAACATATGCTGGTGATCTCCCCCAAGGTGTTCTGTATCTTCAGAAAGGGGTTTGTTTAAGCAGATGTCATCCCGGGTCTGGGGTGCAGAGCTGGGTTAGCTGGAGGTCCAAGCCAGGACAAAGTAAGGTGTTTGGGAACAATCAAACTGGACTAGGCACAGCTCAAATGTCAGTCATGATATTGCCATGATAAGCCACAACCTATATGAGAGGTTAGATAGATCCTGAAGGGTATTATGATAAGAAAGCGAATGGATTAGCTGTTAGAAGAGACAGCTGAGTCTGAGTCAAGCACCATGGATAGCTCCAAGGCAAGGGTAGTACTGCCTTTAAGCATCTGAAGCAAATAAGGCCCTTTATTGTCAGGAAGCAGCTGGCCTGGCTGAACAATACTACTGCTGAGGTGTACCGTATAAAATGGTACCCAGGATCTCTTAAATCATTACATGGTTGTAATCTTGAATTATAATTTAAATCATTGTTGTATGTAGTCCAGGACAATACCACACCTGTGTCAGGATTGAGAAGTATTTGAATGCATCTCAGTGTATTTCCTGACCATCTTATCTTTGGAGGCATCTAAATGAACCTCATCTAACCTAGAGAATATCTCAGTCTTTGTAAAACTCCTCACAAGCCTGCCACTCTATATATGCTGTCCAGAGGTGCTTCTTGTTCCCTTGGACTTCCGTATTATTCTGTTTTGCACCATAGGTGCTTAGTTCATTCACTCTCTCTAGGATGATCTCTTCTTGGCCCTCAGTTCAGGCTTTCTCATCTACATTGAAAGTTAATGAACACAATTTTTAATGGGGAGAAGAAGCTTTAAAGATCATTTAGACTCATATATCTCTTTGTGATTTGCACCACACTTAAAAGGATAAATATCATAGTACTTGATTTTAGATGCATGAATGCTAAATTGCTTTCAGTTTTTGTGACCATAAAAGCATGTTGTTAATAGTACTTGTTAATAGTGAACAGGGCTAGAAGAATATGCTATCACACTGGAAACTCCAGAAAAAAATGAAAGGTTCCTCTTCATATCCCTTTTAATCTAGCTGTTTTCTGGCTTTTCTTTTATGAAAAAAAAAATACTTCTCTTTCTGTGATATAAAATTATGGATTCTTTGCCTGAAAAAACCTGCAAATAATCTTTAGTTCACCCTTGTCATTTATTATTGGGGAAAACAGAACTGGAGATAATTGACTTGCTTGCTGTCATATGTTGTGTGGCAAGGTCAGACCTACAAATTATCTCTTTTTAAAAACAGAATTGTATGCTCAGCTTTCTGTTTTAGAATTTCATGTTCAAATTTTATCAGCTCTGATGAAACTTATTTTTAATAAATTCTTTTAACATTCAAAGTGTTTTTCAGTCTATTGAGAGGTCAGAGTTCCTCTTATACAAGTACACTAAATAAAAATTATATTTTTAGTATTTTCATATTGGTATTTGAAATCAAATCAGATTACATTCTACAAATCTTAATTGATCTAAGTATGTTACATTCCACACTGATGGGGTCCAGCTAAACTGTGAAGTGACATTTTGAAACTTTCCATAGTTGTTTGAGGCTACAGAACACCAAAGCTTTGCTTATTCTGGGGAGAGAGGATGCTGTGAAACTCCAGAAATACTGAAGAGGTAGTCCCATAAGAAAAAAAAAAAGTAAGGATAAAAATAATTGCAAAATTACTCTGTGAGAGGTATAAAACAAATGTTTTAGATCTGATTGGTTTCTAATAGGGCCAGAAGTTTACCAAAATATGAAGAACAAAACAAAGCAAACAACAGCAACAAGAAAAATAAACAATAAAAACCTACACCAAAATCTTGGACTTTTAAATAGTGCTTGAACATTTTCTTCCTTCTTTTTTTTTTTTTTCCTTGGTTTGTAGGCAAGTAGGAATTTTGGAATACTTAGGAAAGGCATCGTAGTTGCCTGCAAGTAAAGGGTATCTTATGATATTATCATCCTTTTTTGGTATTGTTGCAAATGGAGGTTTTTTTCCTCTCAACACAAGGAAAGAATTGTCTAGCAATTTGAAATTAATCCTATGTCAAGAGAAGCACTTACATTACCAGAACTCTTCAAGTAACAGATTTTGCATCTTGCATGAGCTTACAAGAATGTAAGCAGAACAAAGAGGGAAATGTGCAATTTGAAATTAAAGCACAATTTAGTAAAATACCACTCTAACATATTGGTTTCTGATATTCTGGATTGTGGCAGTCTTCTCTAGGAACAAGTACAAACTGATAAGTGTCCCCAGGTTTTAAAATAAATATTGTGAAATTGTAGCTGATCCAAGCAGTGCATTTATTTGGCATTTTAGAAAATTGTCATACTGACCAAAGGAATTTTTTTTTGGATTGAGGGTTTTGGAAGCATTAGAAACTCAAATTTTTCCTGTAATCCCAGTGGTTTGGGAGGCTGAGGCAGGAGGATCGTGAATTGGAAGCCAGCCTCAGCAATTTAGCAGGGCCCTAAGCCTCTCAGTGAGACTCTGTCTCTAAATAAAATATAAAAAAGGACTGGGGGAAGGGGCTGGGGATGTGGCTCAAGCGGTGGCGTGCTCGCTTGGCATGCGTGCGGCCCGGGTTCGATCCTCAGCACCACATACAAAGATGTTGTGTCCGCCGAGAACTGAAAAATAAATATTAAAAAATTTAAAAAAAAAAAAAAAAAATTAGGACTGGGGATGTTGCTCAGTAGATTAAGCACTCCTGGGTTCAATACCCGAAAGTAACAAAAAAAAAAAAAAGGAAAGAANGATAATCATATGCCCACCCCATGACCCAGAAATTTTATTTCAAAAGAAATTAAAGCATTGTCCCAAAAAAACTTGAACAAAAATGTTTATAGCAGGGTTATTCATAATAATTCTAATCTGGAAAAAGCCTAAACATTCATCAGTAGGAGAATGAATAAATATTGGCATAGTATGTTTATATTATAGGATTCTTCTCATATTTCTATGCTTCTTCTATTATTTACTCATAATAAAGAATAAATACTGCTACATGTGACAACATGCATATCTAAAAAGTATTAGGTGAGTGAAAGAAACCAAAGACAGAAGTATGTGTACCCTCTCTTATGGTTTGCATGTGAGGTGTCCCCCAAAAGCTTACATGTGAGACAATGCCAAAAGGTTTGGAGGAGGAATGATTAGGTTATAGCCTTAACCTAATGAGTAAATAAATCCCTGAGTGGTAACTCGAGGCAGGTGGGATATGGCTGGAGGAAGTAATTAATTGGGCTGTGGCTTTCGAGTATATATTTGTATCTGGCCAGTGGCATCTCTCTCTCTCTCCTTTCTGGTCACCATGTGAGCAGCTTTCCTCTTCCACACTCTTCTACCATGATGTTCTGCCTCATCTCGAGCCCTGAGGAATGCAGCTAACCTAATATGGACTAAGACCTCTGAAACTGTGAGCCCTCAAATAAACTTTTCATCCTCTACAATTGTTCTGGTCAGGTCCTTTTAATCACAGCAGTGAAAAAGCTGACTAAAATAATGTCCAATCTGGTCAGGTCTTCACATGACTACAGCCTCAGCTGATATATACCGGAAACCACTGAAGAGACCACAAATGAAAATTATCCAGTACAATTAACTCATAAAAGTCAAATAAATTATGGTTTTAAGCCACTACATTTTAGAATGTTTTGCTACCAGAAATAGATAACCAAAACACACATTGAATCGTACAACAGAAATTTGTGTACTTCACTATATACAACTTTTACCTCGATAAAATAAGATTATAAAAGAATATGTTGTACTAGGTTTTGTAATATCTAATAGAAAATAACAATAGCTCAAGTAAGATGAAAGTGTACTTCTCTTTAATGTTAAAAAAAATAAGTCCCCAAATAAACAATTTAGCACTATTTGGCAGCTTCACAGTCATATGAGACCAAGTTTCTATCTAAATCTTGCTTCCATTGTCATTGGTAGGGCTCATTTTATTTCAGGTTATTCACAGGCTCATGTAAGATCAACTCATTGGGGAAGCGCTATTGGTCACTATGAGCCACTGATTTCCATCTTCCAAAGGAGCTGTGTACGTCAAGTCTCCTTTTCATTCCCTTCTGCCATTCTTTTAAGTCAGAATGCAATTATCTTTGTCCCTAGATGAACACAATAACTTCTTGTCCTTTGGGTCTGTTTTTCACCTCTCTCTCTCTCTCTCTCTCCCTCCCTCTATCTCTCTCTCCCTCTCTCTCCCTCCCCCTCTCTCTCCCTCCCTCCCTCCCCTCCGTTCTCCCTTGTTCCTAGCTGGTGATACTGTAGTTGTGGTATGAGGACTTGGAAATAAAATATGCTGTTGAACATTTTCCTCATATTGTACATCTTCTTATATACTAATATTCTAATATACCTTTTAAAAATTATGTTTATTGCTTTTTTATATAAGCTCTTGCAAAAATAGACTTTTTTTTCCTTTTGCTTATTTTCTAGAACATTGCCTGTATAACTGTTAAAAATCTTATTGGCTAGATTATAGAATACTACTTCAGGCCGAGAATGTAACTCAGTTGTAGAGGTCATGCATAGCATGCAGGATGAGACCCTGGATTCAATCCTCCAGTATGGTAAAACAACAACATCATCAAAACTACTTCAGCATTGTTTTGTATTCCCAACTGTATGCAACATGATTATAATACTAAATTGCATTTTCTTTCTTGAACACACCTTATTGCTTCAGAATTCTCTTTTGTATGTATATATTATGCTGTCTTCCTAGAGTACTTATCTTTTTTTTTCTCTCTCTCCCTTTTTCACCTGGAAAACTAGTACTAATCTTCAGGTTAATCATCTTAACTGCTTAGACATTACCTTCCATCCCAACTCTAGTGTTGGTTAATTATATCTCCAACTGCATATGCATGTGTTACAGGTTATACTTGTAACTTACTTGCTTTCATGTCTTTCTTTTGGTGCTATGAGCCCCTTGAGGACTCTTATCTCTCTATTCCCAGCATCTACCATATTACCCCATAAATTAAAAAAATATACAATGGGGCTGGGGATATGGCTCAGTTGGTAGAGTGCTTGCTGCACATGCACAAAGCCCTGGGTTTGATCCCCAGTACCACAAAAAGCAAACAAACAAATAAAAAAGTAAAAAATAAATAAATAAATAAATAATGATTTTCAGCTTGAAATAAGTTTAAAACAGAGAGAGAGAGAGAGAGAGAGAGAGAGTGTGTGTGTGTGTGTGTGTGTGTGTGTATGTGTGTGTATAACAGCAGTCTTCTTTGTATACTTGTCCCAGGGTGAGACTCCATAATTTTCTTGTTTACACCTTATAACAGGAGCACATCTACTAACAAATGTTAAGTTTTAGAAGTTCAATATTAGAAAAGAATGAGTAAATTCTTCCTATAAGCAAGAAGTCTTTAAAATTCCTCACTGGTGTCCCATTCAACTCAAGAGACTACAGTTGTCTAACGTGGGATGATTGGGATGTCCAGAGTTGGGTGGAGAGACTTCCTTTTTGTTCCTTTTCTTAAGTCTATGTGTTAGTTTAGGCTGCTATAACAAAGTACCACAGTCTGGGTAGCTTATAAATAACAGAAAAATTGACTTCTTGTGGTTTTGTAGGCTGTGAAGTCCAAAAAAAAAAAAGGTGTTAGCAGATTCAGTGTCTGGGGAGGGCTGTTCCTTGGCTCACAGATGGCTGTCTTTTTGTTGAGTTCTCAGACTGTGTATGGTTGGGGTCTTTTTTTGTAAGGGCCCTAATCCTATTCATAGGGTTCTGGGCTTATGACCTAACCACCTCCCAAGGGTCCCACTTCCAACATTGAAGGTTAGGATTTCAACATATGAATTTCAGGGGGGAAATAAGTATTCAATCTATAGAAGTCTGTTTCAGTAGTTCATAAACGTTGGTAGAATAAAACTTCCTAAATAAGTCATGCATCTTGCACTTGATTAGCAATTTAAGGAAATTTCAAGGGCAATTTAGTTGATTTTTTTTTTTTTTTTGGCCTTGGTTGTTTGTTTTACAACCTAAATCTATATGAGTGCTTGGAATATAGCATAATCTGGGACTTATTATTTTTTCATAATTTTATTGGTGCATTATACTTGTACATTATGGTGGGATTTGTTAATGTATTCGTATATTCACACAGTGTAACAATTTACTTTGGCCGGTATCATCCCAAGCGTTTCCTTAGTAACTTGCCTGAAATCATTAGGGTACTTTTATTGTTTACAAGGGATTTCCCTATATATTAGCTCATGAGCCACACTTGAGTGCTGTGATAACATCACCACCTTATCATTGAAGAAACAGCCTCAACATTTTATTTTTGCCCATAATTACGAAGTGGTAAAATGCATTTTCGAAGTCTGCAAATGCAGATCATTTGTTGTTCTATTACACAATGCCTATGTTGGAAATAAAGAATACTCTATGTTAATGACATATACATAGAGCAAGTCTTTTTCTTCTTTCCAAATTTTTTTATTGGTGCATTATTGTTGTACATAATGATGAAATTTGTTGTTACATATTCATACATGCACATAATATAACAATATATTTTGGCCTACATAGAGCAAGACTTTAGTGAAATAAAGTAAGTTTGGTATTTTTATATTAACCTTTGAACATTCTTCATTGTCTAATAAACTCATAGTTTTACCCCCAAAATATATCTGATTTTGGAGTTAAATCCATGGCAAGTCTAGGACTTGGCAAGCAGTTGTAACAAGATACTCTTCTTGAATTTTTTTTTTTTTTTTCCTAAAGGGTAGTGGCTCAAATTCGACCTGGTCATGGATAGTTTATTCAGAGGGGCAATGAGAACCTGTTCTGGTTTGTCTTTTCAGGGCATCTGACTAGTGTTCTGAGACGACTAAGTATTTCCTCTTTGCTCTGGTATTACTAAGGATGAATGAAAGCCCAAATTGTCTCCATTACTCTTGGTTTATATGTATTATTCTATAATAATTATTCTGGTTTTGTTGGTAAGTTCAAAGACAATGATTATCTATTGCTGTGTAAAATTTACTCTAAAGCTTAGCTACTTAAAACAACATTTATTATTTCACAGTTTCTGTAGGTCAGGAATATAGGTGTGGAGTAGCTTGGACTTTTGGCCTTAGGTCTCTCTATGAAGTTGCAGTCAGTGGGTCAGGTGGAGCTGCAGTCTCATCTGAAGGCTGTTCAAGGAGAATACAATTCCTTGCTCACTACTCTTGTCATCAGGCAGAGTTTTAATTCCATGCCAGTGGACTTTTCCATAGGGGAACTCATAACCAGACAGGAGGCTTCCATCAGAGAGGAAAAAGGTAGTGGTGGGGAGAACCTTGAAATTTCTAAAATAACATCTCATTACCTCTGCTACATTTTGTTTGCTAGAACAAAGCTATAGGGTTCATTCCTCACTCAAGGGAAGACTGCACAAAGGCATGAATACTGGGAGGTGGGAATCATTAGGAGCCATCTTGGTGGTGCCAGTCACATGTAGTCACCCTAATAAGAGGTACATTGTTTCCACATGATACTCCTTATAGTAGAGTGCAAGTAATTATTTGCTGCTATTTTTGTTTTTCTGAAAGAAGAAAATTGGTTCAGCTGTCCCCTTCCCATCTTTTCTCTGTACTTGTTGGGTACACAGTACAGAATTTACTGTACACTCAACTTCTTAGAATAAACCCTAATTGACAGATTTGATGTTCACAAATTTTCTGCTGAGGAATGCATGTATAATTTCACATAATATAATTTTTGGGTAGTACTATTAATCATAAAATGCAACAGTTTATGCATTGTGATGGCTTTATTATTTTGAATATGGAAAGTGAGTTCAGAGCCAGATTTAAAGCTTGCTGGTTCGATTATTTGAAGCCCTATGCCAAAAGGCTGCAGAACTACAAGGCTGACTCTGATTAACTTTGCTGTTCAGACTGTGCCCTGAGCTTTAGTTGGCTGCTCTTTTGTTTGGAGAATGGAGGAATCACCATGTATACAGATCCCTTGCTTTTATTTTGTTTCTTTCACTTTACTTCCCTTATGCTCAGCCTCTTTGAACATTCCCTTCATCTTTTTATTGAAAGTGCAACCAAGATTTTCATCTGTTGACCACTCTTTCCCTAGCCTCTCAGTCTTCTTATCTCTTTTTCTTCCTATATCCCTCATAACATCCTTGAAAAAAGATGGTTTAGAAGTCCTCCTTGTTCCTCATTGGTGCTTTCAGACCCTGCTCTTTCCCTCTTAAAAACCCTACCTTTAAATCTCATTATATTCTACCTTATATTCATCTATAGACCTCCTGATTGTTCCCTCATTTCTTTAGGATTATAGCTCATTGTAAATTTTTTCTAGCACTACTTCTGTGATGATTTATGGAAATTTCATTATCTATGCAATTTTGTAAAATTCTAGACTTCTCTAAAGATCATTTACTCAATCTTACCTTGAGGTACTTGCTCCCATGGTTGTTTCCTAAACCTTGACCAATTTCTAGTGTCTTGGCTGGCACCTTCTCTCAAATCACTCTTAGTACTCCAATGCCAGCAATCCTTCATTGCCCATTACCTACAGTCTATTAATTATACCACTTTTGAATTGACCTTTAGTAGGTCCATCACTGTTATCACACCTTTGCATATACCCTCAATTCAGTTGACCCTTTCTCTAGCCTTTCTATCTTTGCCTGGAAAAATTCCCATCCTCTTATTCATGAATTCTATTATGCATTTAAATGTAACTGGGAAAAATAGCTGTGCTTACTATTCTCACTTTAAATTCAAAATCACAAACTTCAAGGGGATTCTTAGTACTCCCTAGTAGTCATGGTAAACTTTCCCAGCTCATTCAATCTGTGTCTTATTCCTTCATTTCTATCTTCAAACCACTCAACACTTCTTACTTTTATTCTTAGCAAAAGAGAAATTCTACTAGCTCTCTCACCGATTAGTGGATTCCCTCTGGGTTTTGCTCTCTTTGATCAGTAAGCCCCATTCCCTTTCCAGTATTCATGAACATTGTTCTATAAGTTCTCCCCCTTCTCATGCAGCATTGGTTATTTTTTCTCTATTAAGAATTTCCATTCACGAATAAACATATACTAACTTACTCCATCTTAAAAAATAAAATCTCAAAAAAACCCTCCCATAATGAAATGAAATAAAATCTCCCTTGACTCTCCTTTTCCCTCCAGCTACTACCTTATTTCTTCTTTTCCTTTTACCATGAAACTTCTTGAAAGAATTGTCTATATTTAACATTCTCTAGTTTCTCTTTTCCTATTCTCTCTTATACCCTGTCTAAACAGCTGTCGGCTCCACTGTACTGCTGTTGTCAAGGTCAGTGATGCCTTGCATATTTCTAAATCCAATGGTCAGGTCTTTGTCATTTTCTTATACTGAGCATTGCTAGGATTTGTCATGGGTGGTTATTCCCTCCTTGAAATGTTCTCTGATTTGACTTCATGGAATTCTCCCTATCACTCTGGCTGTGAAGCACAGACTTGCTCTATCCATGGTCTGTCTTTTACTGAGCTAATCCTGTTTACAAGCTGACAACTTTCTGATTTGTATCTCAAGCCCACAACTTTTCCCTAAACTCTAGACTTATATATTCACAGCCACTTGACAGCCTCTCTTGAATGTCTGATTGGATTCTCAGTCCTAACATGTCCAAAGCTGAACTTTTGCTCTTCCCACTTAAATCTGCACCTCTCACAGACTTCCTTATCTCATTAACTGGCAGCTCAATCTTTCCACATGCTCAGGCAAAACCTTTAAGTGTTGCCATTGACTCTCTTCTCTTACCCTACATCCTGTCTGATAGCACATCCAGTTTGACAGCTACTTCAGACTACCCCATTTATCTGGATTCTGAGTAAATCTTACTACCTCCTAATGTTTGCCCTACCCCAGGCTATTTTTGTGTCTGAAATACCAGCATTTCTGATTATTTAAATAGCCCCCTACCTGATCTCCCTGTTTCTGTCTTATAACCCCTCACTCTTCTCTACACATTTGTCTGTTCCTAAAATCACAACCAGAATGATCTAAAAACAAGTCAAATTATGTCTCTATTTAACATTTTCTAGAAGCCAATGCTATTAAATAAAAAAATGTAATTAATTAATTAATTATTGTGGTAATGGGGATCACAGCCAGGGCCAGAGGCACACTAGGCAAGTGCTCTTCCACTGAGCTATATCTATATCCCCAGCCTGAAATTAATTTTAATGTTATTTAAACTCATATGTCAAAATATAATTCCTGCAGGTAATCTATGTGAGAAGTTATTAATGAAATTATTTTACTTTTCATTTAAATTCTTCAAAATCTAATGTGTACTCTATACAGTTTGGATGCTAAATTTTTATTGGACATACTCAATTTCTATTTAGATTCCATAAAATTTATAATTAAAAAAGTAGATTCATATGCTTCAAGTAGCCTTAAAAGTTTTCTAGTCACTGAATCCACTCTTGGTTTTTAAAATTTTAATTAATGTTTTAAAAATTAACAAAATTGGGCTGGGGTTGTGGCTCAGTGGTAGAGTGCTAGCCTAGCATGCATGAGGCACTGGGTTTGATCCTCAGCACCACATAAATGTAAAATAAAGATAATGTGTCCACCTAAAACTAAAAAAAAGTAAATATTAAAAAAATAACAAAATTGAGTTCCTAGCCACATTTCAAATGCTAAAATAAAAAAAAAAAAGTCATGAGGCTAATGACTATCATATTGGACATTGTAGCTCTCTCTTATCATCTGGCTCCTGTTCTTTCACCTCATCTCCTACTACTTTTTCCTTTGGTCCTTCTCCAGCTGTAATGGCCTCCCTTGCTTTGATTATGTCAGATGAAGCCTATTTTAGAACCTTTGCATTTGTTGTTTTCTTTGCCTGAAAAGTTCTTCTTAAATAGCTGCACAGTGTGCTCCTTCACTTTCTTTAGGTCTTTTCTCCAGTGTCCCTTTTAGAGGTGTTTTCCCTTGCCAACCTATTTAATATCTGTACCGGTTGTCTTCTGTATCTAGTTCTTCCATTTGTAAGCTGCCTTCTGAAAGAAAAGAGAAGTGAGAGGGGAGAGGTGACCTGATCTACAAAGGAAAGCAGTGAAATACAAGAATTGTCCCATATAGACATCCAAGTAAATGAGTATGTTAGGCAAAAGCACAGAGTAAAGTAAAATTGAGTAAGTGACTATATCCCCTGAGCTTGCTTGCTACCTTAGGTGATATTTTTGTATGCATGCAGACCCCTTATAGATTGTATAAATGCAGCATTCTGCCTTAATGTCCTCTTGCACCTTCTTTGGCACTTAGTATAGCTCTGAACAAAAGGCAGTCTGAAATCTCCTGTATGGGCCTTTTATGTTATATATTCTATGGTGGCCTCTTTACCTCTTGTTCTTTTTCAGTACCACCAACTGTTATACTTGCTGATGGTGTAAATGTGTTGGCTTCACGTGTCCTGTGGCTGTGATTATAAATTATACACTGACTCATTCTTTCTTTCCTTGTCCATTGTGGTACACTCTTAGTCATTTTCTAAAACCAATTCATCTAAGAGGCCTTCCCCAATTCTTCTAACTTAACTCTTCCTCATTGTTGCCTTTACATTCAATGTACTTCTGTTTTTTATATTCTTAGTAGGAACCCAATTAAAATAGGATATGAGTTTTTGAGGGCAGGAACTATGCCTTACTAAATTCTTCATCTTTAATGTTTTCCTCACTGCCTTGCTATAGGTACCTAGTCAGTACTTGTTGTATTGAATGAATCAGAACACAGAGGAGAAAGCAGAATTGCTATTAATGGAGGAAATTTGTGTTAAGATATGTGTCTTGAACCCAAGTATTGTACCTTTTTTGTTACTTTATTATTTTATTGGTTCTTTTTGAGCTATACATGATAGTAGGATTCATTTTGATATAATTATATAAGCAAGGAATATATCATATTCTAACTAGAATCCTATTATGGATGTACCTGATGGTGGGATTCACTATGGTGTATTCATATGTGTACATAGGAAAATTATTTCAGATTTATTCCACTGTCTTTTATTTTCTTATCCCCTCTCCCTTCCCTTCATTCCCTTTGTTTGTTGATATTTTAACCACTTTGGGAGACAAGAGATATAGAGCCATAGTAAAGGTGGAGAACAGTAAAATCGAAGATCAGTCCCTGAATAGGAAAGAGGCTAAGGATCGGGCTGGGGATGTGGCTCAAGTGGTAGCGCGCTCGTCTGGCATGCGTGCGGCCCAGGTTCGATCCTCAGCACCACATACCAACAAGGATGTTGTGTCTGCCGATAACTAAAAAAATAAATAAGTATTAAAAAAAATGTGGCATTTAAACACAATGGAGGGTGGCTGGGGATGTGGCTCAAGTGGTAGCACGCTCGCCTGGCATGCGTGCGGCCTGGGTTCGATCCTCAGCACCACATACAAAACAAAGATNAAAAAAAAAAAAAAAAAAAAAAAAAAAAAAAAAAAGAGGCTAAGGATCGCAATGCTCAGATGAGCTTACTGTGTAAGAAAATCAAGAGAATAAATATAGGGCTCAGTGGCAGTGTGAGACATTGGGTTCAATTCTCAGCACTGCGTATAAGTAAACAAAATAAAGGGTTCATTGACAACTAAAAAAATTAAAAACAGAATGCAAATATACTGCCAGGTACACTGGCACACTCCTGTAATCCCAGTGGTTTGGGAGGCTGAGGCAGAAGAATTGCAAGTTTAAAGCCAGCCTCAGCAACTTTGCAAGGCTCTAAGCAATTTAGCAAGACCCTGTCTCAAAAATGAAAAAGGGATAGGGCTGTGGTTCAGTGGTTAAGTGCCCCATGTTCAATACCCAGTATCCCCCAAACAAACAAAAAAACTAAACAAAAACAGAATGGCAGAACCTACCTGTTTGTAATACAGATATGCTTTTTTCTCTTTTACACTACCTTTGTCCTTATGTCCATTTGATGGTCTGATATCTGGGTGAAGAGCGTTAAGAAACCTTATTTGTAAACCAAGGGATTGGGATAGATAATTAATAAGCATCTTTCTAACTCTGATTTTGTTTATATTAGAAGTGCTTTAATGATACCCTGGTGGGCACAGTACTTTTTGTAACTTCTGCTTTTTTGCTTCTGCTGTTTGGTCTTTATAGATGGAATTCATACTAAAACCACTAAACTGTTTGAGTTGCCTATGAGGATATTGGGGTAGCAAGTTCAGAGTATGAAAATGTGTATTAATTTTTAAAAATTATGTGTAGATGGACACAATACCTTTATTTATTTATTTTTTTAAGTGTGGTGTTGAGGACTGAACCCAGTGCTTTACACATGATTGGCAAGCGCTCTACCACTGAGCCACAACCCCAGCCCTATTTTTGAAGGAACTAGAGTTTGTGCAGTTCTCCAGAATTATTTTTGGTGACTTATAAACCAGCACCCTATCTTGGCATTGAGCTCTTTACTGAATTGGGTATCTGAGTAAACTGAAAAAGTTACTTCTTTCTTCCTATGATAATTCATTGCTAATGGGTGGTGGCAGTGTGTAAGTATATTCTAGCAGGAATCAGCGCAAAGGGACAAAAATCTTCTTTCCCTTATTCTTCATTTTATTTATTTTTAAAATTTGTTTTACTAGTTACTCTTCATTTTAAATAATGTTAAGTATTGCAAATTAATATAAAAAGATATTACTGACCAAAATAGATATTCAAGAAATAGTATAGTAGAGCACACCCCACATACAAGTAAAATGAGGTAAGTGTCTGTCCTTTATTCTTTATATTCTTAACTTTCCACGCTTACCCAGCTTTACCCAGTTCAGATAGATTGCTCTGTTGGACCCATAGATCACCCTGCTTCTGAACTGTTTCCTTCAAAGAAGGTATGTCAACTTCATTATTGTAGTCACTGTTTTTGCTTACATCTGCCTCCTCGCATTGAAGCCCCTCTGCGACTGTCTTAAGGGACTTCCACTTGTATCTGCTTGATGACTGTGAAGTCTGCACCCTTTTCTTGGCCCATAGCCAAATATTATCTCCTTAATTGTGTACTGAACAGAAGTACATTCCTATCTATTGCTCACATATGTGACATCCAACAGTTAATGAAGAAACTTAGCTGATTTCATAGCACAAATGCCCAGTTGCTTTATTGACAGTTTGCAGGACTTCCTTCCCACAGTTGTTTTTAGTGAGGACTGGATGTCTTCTTTCTTCTTCAATTTATTATTTATGGTATTGTCACATTTTTTTTCTCAGAATAATTAGTAAAGTATTTACAAAATATATTTACTATTTCCTCTCTAATTCTAACTTTAAAATGAACCAAGTTATTGTATACTCTATAAATTATGTTGATTTCCCAAACTCTTCTGCCAGTTTCATTTTCAAAATTTGTAGTTTTTCATTGATTTTCTTTTTTTTTTTGTCATTTTTTTTTTTTTGAGAGAGAGAGAGAGAGAGAGAGAGAATTTTTTTAATATTTATTTTTTAGTTTTCGGTGGACATAACATCTTCATTTTATTTTTATGTGGTGCTGAGGATCGAACCCAGCGCCCCGCGCATGCCAGGCAAGCGCACTACCACTTGAGCCACATCCCCAGCCCTCATTGATTTTCTTATTTTTGAAATTGAGTGTTCTTTTTTTGCCATTATACATGAGCTCTATTATTATTTTATTATTATTATTATTATTATTATTTTGCATTATGATTTTTTTGCATTTCTCTTCATATCTACATTTTTAATAATTTATTTATTTATTTATTTTGCATTGCGATTCTTAATACACCTTTATACCACAGTTTATCATATCTCTGTATATAAGGTATGTTGACACCAAATTCACATCTTCATACATGTATTTTGTATGATGATGGTCTCTTTCCACCATCCATGCTATTCTCCTCCTCTCTCCCTTTCCCTCCCACCCCTATTCCCTATCTAGAGGTAATCTTCCTTCCATGCTCTCCCTCCCTACCACATTTTGAGTCACCCCCCCTTATATCAGAGAAGACATTCGGCACTTGTTTTTTTGGGATTGGCTAACTTCACTTAGCATAATCTGCTCTAATGCCATCCATTTCCCTGCAAATGCCATGATCTTATTCTTTTTTAGTGCTGAGTAATATTCCATTGTATTTATTTTTTATTATTATTATTTTTTAATATTTATTTTTTAGTTATCGGCAGACACAACATCTTTGTTTTGTATGTGGTGCTGAGGATCTAACCCGTGCCGCATGCATGCCAGGCGAGCACGCTAACGCTTGAGCCACATCCCCAGCCCTCCATTGTGTTTATTTATTTATTTAAAAAAAATTTTTTTTTTTGAGAGAGAATTTTTTAATATTTATTTTTTAGTTTTCGGCGGACACAACATCTTTGTTTTGTATGTGGTGCTGAGGATCGAACCCAGGCCGCACGCATGCCAGGCGAGCGTGCTACCACTTGAGCCACATCCCCAGCCACCCTCCATTGTGTTTAAATGCCACATTTTTTTTAATCCATTCATCCACTGAAGGACATCTAGGTTGGCTCCACAGTTTAGCTATTGTGAATTGTACTGCTATAAACATTGACGTGGCTGCGTCCCTATAGTATGCTGTTTTTAGGTCCTTTGGGTAATAGCTGGGTCAAATGGTGGTTCCATTCCCAGCTTTCCAAGGAATCTCCATACTGCTTTCCATATTGGCTGCACCAATTTTCAGTCCCACCAGCAGTGTATGAGTGTACCTTTTCCCTCCGCATCCTCGCCAGCACTTGTTGTTGTTTGTCTTCATAATGGCTGCCATTCTTACTGGAGTGAGATGGTATCTTAGAGTAGTTTTAATTTGCATTACTGAAATTGAGTGTTCTTTAGGGGAAAAACAGAAAAAGATCTTTGGCATTTTGAACCGAACACTGCAGTTTCCATTTATTTTGATACCTGAGAGAAAAGTCACCTGCTTAAGTGTCCCACATAGTGAGGAAGCAAATAATACTTAGAGGAATCTTGCTTCATCTTCCTTAGGTTAGATTATAAGTAGCTATTTGATGTTGTGGGTGATGCTATGAATTTGTGATTTGCATGGCTTCAGATGTCATAATTTTTCCCCTACTTTCTAGGAAGTAACAGCTAGCAGTCGCCACTATGTTGACAGGCTATTTGACCCTGATCCCCAGAAAGTTCTACAAGGTGTCATGTAAGTAGTATGCATTTAAGAGTCTATCAAAAAGTCTTGTTTGTTTTCATGTTTTAATCTGCCAAATTTTATAATTATGAAAATGCAATTTTCCTTCCATTTGGCTTCTTTTTGAAAAGACTGCTTGACATTCATGACTTTTAACATTTTACTATAAATAATTGTCTGTTGGATAGCTATTAACTGACATAATTATCTTTATTTTTTGTAGAATTATTGTTTTAAATTTAAAAATTTTCCTCTGGAGAATACTTTTGCTACTTTAATATCCACAGAAGCCAGAGAATAAAATTAATCTTTTGTAATTAGAATGCAGTGGGAGAATAGGTTAGTAGGTTTTGTTGTGCTTTGTTTTTTGGTTAACTCACCAACTGCCACTGAGTTTCCCAGTGATGTTTTATATATCAGAATTTCGAACTAAACAATCATCAGAAAATTGAAACTCTTGATAAGCTTAATGCCCTTTTTTTTCTCCAAAATTTCATCATGTTTAATGAAAAGAAGCATTTTTAAGCAGTATCCTGGAGGTGATTATTTTTAAAAAATGAAATGGGACAAATCGGGTAAAATTTCAAGTGACTGAAAGGTGAATTTTCTCTCCTTTTGATGTTTAACACAGTATGCTCCTAACACATTAGTTTTAAGGGAAAAGTTCTAACCTAAGGCTCCTCACAGGATTAGAAACACCCAGGACCCACAGGCCTGAACTGTGTTCGACGAAAGAAGGATACAAAAAATGGTAAAGATGAGGTACATTAGTGGTAGCAGTGAGGGCACAAATGCCTTTTTTCTTCTCTTACCCTGTTGTTGGTGTCAGCCCAATAGTACCTTAAGTGTAACTCTTTCTCAGCCATACAAGGCTAGGATGCCTTATTTGTAGAAGTTTCTTCTGACTGGAATTTGTTTTCAAAGCTCCCACTGCCCCAAAAGACAATATGGAGGGATGTTTGGGAGGTGTGAATTTGTAAAAGGAGGCAAAAGAAGTGTATATTGCTCTTCAAACTGAGCTGGAGCTGCCTGGGACCCACCTAAGATAATTGACACTTTACATCTTCTGTTTACAGAAACAATAATAGATATATTTCTTGTTTTCTCATTGTGGTAGTGTTTGTCTTTGTCCCCTTAACTAGGACACTTTGTGATGATTAAGTCTGCTCTTTTAAAAACTAGTTTGATTATTACCAGGAGAAGTGGTATTAAATCCTTCTATTAATCAAATCAGTTTGGATTATACTTACATGCACAAATTAGTTGAGGGGATAGGTTTAATTTGACATTTCTCCTGAGACCAGACAAGCATTCTCCACATGCAGCCAGACAGCTCTATATATTGACAGTCCTAAATAACTATCAATAGTTAAAATATCGAAAACATAAGACTCATTTAAGATTAGAAGATGATGTACTAATGCTGCTACAGATGTTTAGGAGGAAGCTAGTTATTAATCAAAGATTTTTCACGATAAGTATGTATACTGAGTTGTATCTGATGAGTAGCTTGTCACTTTGAGAAATTTTTAATTTACCAAAGAATACTATAACTTTTTAAAAGTTGATAAGATATGAAATAAGAGACTAAAGAACATTGAGAAAGATTGAATTATAACAAAGCAACTAAAGTGTGGTTTGATAGCCTTACTGCCTCTTGAACAATTATGAAGTCTCAAACACAATTAGCTGCCAGCTAGACAGACAAAGAAAGGCTGTTCATGTGGGATGGTAGAGTGGAAAGAGCAGGGACTTTGGTGTTGGACAAAAGTGGGTTATGACATTTCCTGGTGGGGTTCCTTCCTAGCTGTGTGATTGGGCAAATTACTTAATTTCTTTGACCCTTCATTTCATCGTCTGTAAAGCATTGTTTTGCCAGCTGTTTGTGAGAATTAAGTCAGAAATAAAAAATTCAGTGCCTGGTGTGTTGTGGATACCCACCAGCTGGCACTTAAGTAGTTAGTTGTTATTAGCTCCAAGATAAAATAACTTCAAAAATAAGATGATTCTCTGCACAGAATTAAAAGGAGAGTTCAAATTAAAGAAGCAAACATAAAGCAATTTGAAAAAAAAGAGGAAGTGGGACTAGAATTCTTGACTTAGACAAGAGAATACAAACCATAACACATTCTGGTAAATGTGATTGCTACTTATAATACTAACATCTGTTTATAGTTTGAAAAGAATAGATTACCCAGCATTTTTTCCCCTTATGTCAGAGTAGAGCTGGCCTTATGGAGGTTTATTTGATATGATTTTACAAAGCTTCCTTTTTTCTAGGTAGAAATACTTATTCTTTATGACTTAATTCTTTCTTGAGTTACAACATTATCTGAAAATTAATTTTAGAATGAAAAGTAAATTATATTTTAAACATTTTATTTATTTAATACAATATTGATAGTGTGAAAGGGAACCAAAATGATACTTAGGAAAAGAAAGTTGACCAATTTTTTTCCCTTTTTGTGTGTCTTATACAACTATTGAGTCACACAGAGACCATTACTAGACCAAAATAGGTAGGTAGGTAAAAAAGATGGCCACAGAGTGTAAACAAGTAAGGTACTATGCTAATTTTAGGCAAGAAAAAGAGAGGCTGAGGTAATCTTATTTAAATCCAAAATATCCAATTGGAGGGACATAAAATTTGACAAGAATTACAGCTTTGTCTATAAAACAACTACAGTTTTATCATTTTCTAGCTACATTTGATTTGATTTTTGTCAATAAAGATTGAAAACATCTAAAACATACTAACAGAAAAAACAAAATAGAGGAAATTGAAGGTAAGTCATCAGTTTTCATCAGTTTATAATCTACTCTACTGAGTTAGAGCCATAGCTCCACCCGTAAACATAGGGAACATTTTTGTAGATAACCCATATCACCCAGGAGTGTTTTACCCAATCAGTGAAAAATAATATTCAGCATCAGAACTGGTTGTTTTTCAGTTGTTGAAGAGTGGGAGTTATCAAAACGTAACATTTTTTTGGTATAATATTTAAAATAAATTTAAATGATCTTACTGTATCAAAGGCTTGAATACAAAATCAGGTCTTTTTCTCTATTTTTTAATGGAGTACTTCATGAATTTACATGTCTTCCTTACAGAGGGGCCATACTAATCTTCTCTATATCATTCCAATTTTAGTATATGTGCTGCTGAAGTGAGCACATGTTCTTTTCTCTACAAGAGCAAAATATCATATGCATAACTGAATAGATTATTAGACATGGTATAAGATATGAATAGAGAGAAAAGGGAGGTCCCTGGTGTAAGTCATGAACTATATAGCCTTTGTAACTACATGAAAGAATATGTATCTATATTGGATGAACTACCCTGCATTGCAGATTCTGGGCTTCCTCTCATGTGGAGATCTGCATGTAATTTTAAGAAACAATTGCAGGGCAATTTTGAGTGAGGTTATTATGGTATTGGTTCAATCATGTTAAATCTCATAGTTGAAGACAATAGCTTTTCAAGTGCTTTTGTAGCTCGAGTCTAAGTTACTTAAATACTGTGTAGTATATGTGTCTTTTAAAACATATCTAAACTAGAGCTCTTGATCTGGTTCTTACTTTACTGATTCATAATGAAAAGATTGGCAGATATTCCTTCGTGGCCCTGTGTTGATATCCCTGTGATAAAAGGCAAAAAACTGATAGAAGCAAATGTGACTGGACTTGTCCTTTCAAAGTTGAATGGAATCAACTAGACTCTTCTGATTTAATATACCGACAGTTGCAGATGGTTTAAAATTGTGTGTGTGTGTGTGTGTGTGTGTTTTTTAAACCAAGAATCCATTTCTAAAGTGTCTTATTAAGTATTTTACTGTATTGATGAAATGAGTTTATTTTGATAATGATTTTTCTGGTTCAATTTACTGGTCCCAGAAATGATCTAACTCTGATTTCAGTATAGACAGATTCCATTTTCTTACATGAACTAAAGATAAATTTCTATAAAATGAAACATTAGGGTTTTGAGAACTAAGGGTTAAGTTTTAGAATAATTCTAAATATCCTAAAAAAGAAATGCCTTTAAAAAGCTTATCACCTAATACATTTAATCTGTAATTTTAAAAAGTGTTTTGAGTAGCCAGGCATGGTGGCACACGCCTATAATCCCAGCAACTTGAGAGTCTTAGGTACTAGGATTGCATGTTTGAGGGCAGCCTGGGCAATTTAGTGAGTCCTTGTCTCAAAAATAAAAAAAAGAACTGGGGTTGTAGCTCAGTTGTAAAGTGCCCCTGGGTTCAATCTCCAGTACGCACGCACACATACACAAATGAATGTCTACAAAGACAGTGCTAATATCAGATGTAATAGAGTAATCTTGAGTCTTAGTTGTTTAAAACTATGTATTCTGAAACAGAATTTAGTCAGAATTATGGTTAAAAGGGTGGCAGGATTTTCAGATTTTGTTAGATAACATTGGGAGTCCTGCATACATATAAGCTGTTTGTATTTGTATGTGTGTAGTATTAACTTTGAACATCAAGAATAGCTGTATATTTGTATGCCTATGTGTATATATATTTTCATATATATAAATTGCCTATTTGCTGCCACATTTTTTCTATAATGTTTAATACATTTTTATGTGTCTTTTGAATGATCATGTTTAATTATTCTACAAAAATATTTGGGCATTACTAATGCACTTATTTTAAATTGTACTCTTCATTTTTGGAGAATGTGATTTATATTCATATATTGATAAAAAATTAAATACAATAAATATCCTACTTTCTGAGCTAGTATTTAATTTTAAAATTTATGCATTCACTTGTTATTAAGGAGCCATTAAAATGCGGTAGAAGGAAGATTAAATATTTACAATAATTTTTTGATGGTTTTATACAAATCAGAACTATATCTGAAACTACATGTATTCCAAAAATTTGCATCACAGAATAAATTTGTAAGAATGAGCTGGGTGCAGTGATGCACGCCTGTAATCCCAGTGGCTTGGGAAGCTAGGCAAGAGGATTGCGAGTTCAAAGCCATCCTCAGCAATTTAGTGAGGCCCTAAGCAACTCAGTGAGACCCTGTCTCTAAATAAAAACAAAACAAAAAAAGGGTCTGGGGATGTGGCTCAGTTGTTGAGTGCTCCTGAGTTCAATATCCCCATTATAAAAAAAAGTATGAAACTAAATTTGCTGTCAATTCTCAGGTCTTTTTGGTTTATATATCTAGTAGATATACAATAAGTACCTAAGTTAACTTGAGCTAAAGTTTTCTGAAAAAAGTTTGCTCCCTTTTAAAGCTTTTTGTAAAAATAACTTTAGTTTGAATAATAGATCATCATTATGAAACTCTTTTTAAATTGGCAATTTACATATGGCCAGTTGTTAGTTTGGAATACCCAAACAAGCCTGGTAACGGAAAGCTAATTGTACTGGGTGTTTTTAGTACTGCGTTTTCCAAAAACAGCTTTATAATAATTGTTAAGGCAGAAAATGAGTACTTTTATAATTTTCAAACTTCAATAATTTTTATTGGTTGTTTACCTTGTTACCTTATTCTTAGCTACTTATAAATATGGTTTCCCCCCTATTTTATGGGTGAATGTCTTATGAACAGTGAGTGTTCATAAGTAGGTCAAACCTTATCAGATTGTAGTTTTTATAGTATCTACTATAATGTTTGGTTACTTTATATTGATTAGACTTAACATG
Organism: Marmota marmota marmota; assembly: GCF_001458135.2. NCBI lineage: Eukaryota > Metazoa > Chordata > Mammalia > Rodentia > Sciuridae > Marmota > Marmota marmota. The sequence goes on along the minus strand of NW_026000240.1, from coordinate 25,612,106 downwards.
ATTAAAGAGTTGTGTTCTAAATAAGAGCTGCTTCAGGTAAGTGAAAAGTAATACTGGTTCAAAATGAAAATAATATTGATCTTTAGCTCGGGGCTTCAACCTTCAATACTTTTTTAAAGATAATTTTTGTTTTTAGAAGATAATAGGTTTTCAGTTAAAATTTATGCTATTTTTGACTGTTTAGAAGTAAATGCGCTTATACCTGATTGACTGAAACTTTGTTTCTCAAGGACATTCAAATTTTTTCTTTAGCTTTTGCTATTATTTTAATGGCATAGTTAGTGTTTACTTTCTCTCACTATTGATTGCCTTTACGATCCTCTAATTTAGAGGTAACTGTGGTATGTTTTACAGTGTATGTTTTAATATTTGAGTCTTTTTTCTCTAATTTCTTTCAGAGCAAAAGATGCTTATTGACTGAAATTTTGTTTCTCTAGAAGATTCCAATTCTTTTGTTAGCTTTTGCTACTATTTTAATGGCATAGTTTAGTGTTTATTTTCTCTTAGTATTGATTACCTTTATGATCTTCTAATTTAGACATAATTGCAGTAGGCATTGTGTGTGTTTTAATATTTGAGACTTTTTTTTTCCTAATTGATCTCTTTCAGAGCAAAGAAAGGAAATGAAGTACAAAGTTTAACCTACATGTGAAAGTGGGTGCCTCATATGTCCATTTATTAGTTTGCAAATTTAAGATTTTGTCTAGATTTTAGCTGAAATTGTTACTTGACAAATGCATGTTTAGAACATCTTAATATTGTTTTCTTTCATCCCCTGGAAGTGGGATATCCTCAAGGCTTACTTTTTTTTTTTTGCCTTTCTACCTGGATATTCTTATCTCACCTCAAAATAATTCAGTGTGTTTCAAGTCAGGATAGATGCTTATCTTTAAGCTTCCTAATGTTTTCTGTGTCCAGACATGAATTAGTCATTCAAGATATGCCACAAAAAATTTCCTGTACCTATTGAATCATCTCATTAACTTCTTCCTCAAAATGTCCTTTGTTTTAATGATTCCAGTGGCTGTTATCCTAATTATTCTCACATAATCAGATCACCAGAGGGTTTGGTTAATTCTTTTAACATTTATTAAGTGCCATGCATTGTGCTAGTATAGGGGTGTTTAAGAATGAATAATGTAGTCACTGGCCTAGAGAATTTAAAGGTCTAATGAAGAAGTCAAATAACTAAAGAGGCAATCCACATATAGTTTGGTGAATACTAAGATGATAACAAAGCACAGCCTCCTTGGAACCATAAAGGGGAAGCATCAGCCATTTAGGTCCCCGTTGACTCTTAGTCTTATCAGCATGCCAATACATTCCACATTCAGCTTATCTTACTTAGGCACTGCTTCCTTCATGCCACTTCTGTGTTCTAAACCATAATTGCTCCTTAATCCATCTCCCTTTAGTTTGTCCTTTCTCCCTGTTACTTTTCTAGCTTTGTTTCATGCTACCCTGAAATTAACTTTCTTTTCAGTTCTTGTCTCACCCCAGAAACAAGCTATATTCCTTTCTAATATGATCATCTGTGAAGGCTTTTCATTTCGCCCTCCCCATCCACTTATCCAAGTCCTGACCATTTTTTAAGGATTGTCTTAGTTCCTACCATAGCCTCAATGATATGTTAACCATCAAATTTTCCTGTCCATATAAACACTGAGTTTATAGCATAACACTGCCTTACATTGTTAATGTTATTTTTATCTTTCTAAAGAGATCTTAAACTCTTCAGAACAGGCATCTCCTTGTGTGATGGTTTTGGGTCCTTCAAATAGCCCACTATAGTACTCTGCTCAAAAACTAATAGTTGAGTTTCAGTAGAATATAAGTAGGGCATCACTGTCCCACATTTAAAGTTGATAGGCAGAAGGTTATATTCCATTGATCTCTGGGAAAAGGATGTCTGAGTAAAACTTAGAGATACTTTTATTTTGTATAACAATGTAAAAAGTGAAAAAGGAACTGAATTTATCAAATTCATTTTTATTTTCCATCAGTTTGTTATAAATGCCTAATGTGCTGGAATGGAGGTAAGGCAAAACTCATTTGGCTTAAAAGACATTGGTTGAGATTATTGACTCTGTCATTTAATATGGAGTTCTGAAAAAAATCTCCAAGCATGAGTTATAACTTCCTCATTTGTAAAATGGGGTTAATATTGTGCAAGATGTAATGAAGGTGAAATAATGTAGTGGTTATGGCATATTTTATAAGCTTTAAGTAATATATAGATTTTACATAGTTTTGTTGTATTCCCATCTTCGTTGTTAACTGCGTTTGCATTTTTTAAAAAGTATGTATTTCTGGGCTGGGGATGTAGCTCATTGTCATTGGTGAGGCCCTGAGTTCAATCCCCACAGTGTGGCAAAAAGAAAAAAAGTACATATTTCTATGTAGTACATTTTCTCAAATCACTATAATTAATGATCCCTTGATAGTAACTTCTCTGATATTTCCAGACCAGATTTACTTTAATGCTGCTAAAGATGAATAGATTTCTATTCTAACAAGTGATAAGTTTATTTTGATGGAGGGACACCTAGCCCAGACCTTGAGGTCCCAGGTCATGCTTCCTAGAGGAAGTGACATTGACACCTAAGTTCAGACTGGAAGAATGAATAAAATTAGCCAAGGGACCATATGAGGAAGGGGATAAGAAATGTTGAGTGAGTGAGAGAGTGAGAGAGAGAGAGAGAGACAGACACACACTACATTGTACTTAGATCTGCCAAAGAGGGGGAAATATGATGATTATTGTCTCTTTCAGTTTTATCCCTTTCATAGAAGTGACCTACTAGCATCCCTTTATAATAATAACTGAATAGAATTTATTTGCTGGGCATGAAAATCCCCCACCCCCGCCAATTAGCATAGATATATTTTCTTATCAGAGCCAAAACAATTCTTTTTTCCTTAGACATTACTTCGTTTTTATTAATAAGTGTTCTCTTCAGCTTGCATTTAGTCTATAACCACTGGCTGCCTCTTCATGTCTTTTTTTTTTTTTTTTTTAAATTAAGAGAACTGGAAAATTGTTTTTGGAGTGATTTTTGTTTGCTTTGTCTATAAAAACATTTACTTTAGCACAGTTACCAATGTTTGAAATGGGCTCATAGGTAATATGGAGACAAATACCTCATTTCTGCTTAGTTTTGGAAGAATGGAGAGGAAACTGGGAAAATATTAAGATGGGGAGTTCTGTAATAGGATACCCAGAATGGCACCTGGCACAAAGTAGACTCTTATCTAGATAGATGAATGCGGTGCATTTAGTGAAAGCTGAACACAGTAGAGAAGGGAAAATGACAAAAGTAAATGAATAGCTGCAGAGCTATAAGCTGATGAATTGAAACTAAGCCTGTAAGAAGGAAACAGAGGCATCCACAAGGAGGCAGGAGCCTGGACGTGAAACCTTTCTCAAACTACAATTTACTAACTGAACTGAGGCTTTGATATTTTACCATTCTATAATCATATGTCAGAACTTGGTAAAAACTTCAATAAACTTCATTTGGTTTAGTAACAAAATAAAAAATTATTGTTATATATCTCTTGTAAACCATATAGAAACCTGAGGGATAGTTTACAGAGAGGGATATCTCAGGCTGTGTAAGACCTATATGCAGGTACTGAGCTCATGGAAGAAAAGAACAAGTAATTTCAGTGTTTGGCTCAAGGCTTGTAAAAGTGCTGTTCAGAAACTTGTGGGGAGAATCTACTTTCAGCACCTCCCTTGTCATAGCAGTATTTTTCTATAGTAATTGAAGAAGGTAAATGTAAAGAAGGATCGTTACCACCACCACCAGCACCCCACCTTGCTGGGGATTGAATCCGGGCCTTGCACATGCTAGACAGGTGTTCCACCTGGGCTGTATTCCCAGCCCATCACCAGAGTTTTACATGCCAGTGAATATATCTGGTGTTGTAAATATGTATTTATTTTTTTAAAGTAACTTTTCCTCTCAGGTTTTCTACAAGATTTATGTTTTGCTAACAGTACAACTTCTTGAGATTGTAACTTTTAAGGTTGTCAGAAAATTTCTACATATTATAGAGCTCTGCTAGCCAGAAGAGGAAAAGTGAAAAGAGATGTTGAATCAGTGTTTAGGAGCTTATTGGGATGTAAAAGAAATGATTGAGCTAAAAACTTCAATGCTACCAATGATCTTAATATTTGCACACCTAACTTCCCTGTATTAGAAATATTTTTTAAAATATTTATTTTTTAGCTGTAGTTGGACATGATACCTTTATTTCACTTATTTATTTTCATGTGGTGCTGAGGATCAAACTGAGAGTCTTGCGTGTGCGAGGCAAGCGCTCTACCGCTAAGCCACAACCCTAGCCCCTTATTAGAAATATTTTATAATGCCTCTTGTTCGCTCTTGAAATTAAGTTCACAGGTATATAACCTGCTTACATACATAATTCCAAAATAGTATAATGCCTCATCTGCTTATAATATAAAAAGAGAAAAGAAAGATATAATTTATAATGTTGCGATATGTAAATGCTTTGGTCTAACTGCAGTAGGAGATAATATGGATGCAAGAACCACAATGTAGACTGATTATGGATATGTGGTATTGACTGATACAAATGCCACTGAACTGGTGATCTGATTTTTCCATAGTGATAAAAAGCACATCTTTCTTTTTTTGTCAGGAGAAGCACAATACTGAAAAATTCAGTTTTCTTTTAAACTACGCAAAGATGCTTTTTATCTGTTTCTAAAACCATTTCCTCCCTTTCTTGTACACTTCTAAAAACTGGTTGGGGGCGATAATGCCTCCCTGCCCACTTTGAGAACTCCTGCTGTATATTAAGATAGCAGTGCTGTCCAATCAGGGAAGTATTTTTAAAACATTAGTAGTTCTGGGTTTGTTTTGAGCTGTACATTTTTTCTCAACATGTCCTTTGGAACCAATCATCAATTTGTGAGCTAATTGATAGAAGTCCTCTTATTATGAAATAGAGTTTTACTTGTGGGGAAGTAAATAAAGAGTTCTTTGTATCTAAACAAAAAAATACTGGTGAATATGTTTAAGAAATATTACAGTGGTTCTTAAAATATTTTAATCTTACAAGACAGTTGGCTGGTTAAGCAAAATAGTAACAATGTACTATGTTGTTTCTGTCCAATTTGAAAGTAAAGTATGTTATACCAGTAGCGGAAAGAACAGGAAATGGAAGTACACTTGCAAGGCTCTTAAAACAAGTGCAAAATACCACTTTAAGATTATGATAAATTGATGAATTGGAAATTCTAAAATGGCCACTAGAAAACCAATAAAATGGGACCCCAAGCCATATATGCTGAAGGTGTCCTGTATTCCTTTATGGGCAAAGGACTGGGGCCTTTTTTAGAAGAACCCAACTCTGCTTGTATTGGAGGTCTTAGCCAGTATGCAGAATATCTCCCACTTTCCACACTACTCTTCTGTTTTATAGTTCCCATGGTCACTTAGCACCTCTCAGTCCCTTTTCTTTAGTGAAAAAGGGTCAATGCTTTGACTTTGTCACTGATTTCTGTACTTGCCAGCCCAACTTGTTGCATGATAAAGTGCAATGAATTAATCTTTGATGTTTATATTTCTCTGTGATATCTCAACATACTTCATACCTTTTTCTCTTCCCCTGAATTCAGAGACATGAAAAATGCTGTAATTGGAAACAACAAGCAGAAAGCCAACCTCATTGTTTTAGGAGCTGTTCCAAGGTATGTTGGCTGTCTGTGCCCTTTCTGCCATTCATGCTGAATACATTCTTAATGTATTTCTTACTCTTAGGGAAAAGACCCCTTTTTTCTGTATTGTCTATTTTTTTAAAAAATGAATGCCTTGACATATGTAAACCATCTCTAAGAACCATCTCCAGAGAATGGAATAAGAAGTTAATATATTAATACTCTTTGGAAATTCAGAAAGATCATTAACCTTGCAGTGTAAGAATTTGTTGGATGGATCCATAGGACTGTATACCTGCCTGATAATTTCTTTTCCATCTCCTTAGAGTCCTCAAAGTTTTTGTGTGAGTAGATAATTTATTAGAATTTTCAAGACATTTTTGAATTTAAACAAAGGGGGAAAAAACTCTCCTTGGTTTTTTTTTAATTAATTTTTTTGTTGGTGCATTATATATAATATACATGCACATAACATTAATTTGATCAGTCTCATTCCCCAGTACCTTCCCTTTCCTTCCTCTCTAGCCTTATTCCAGCTTGCCCCACTCTGCTAATCTCCTTCTATTATTGTTGTTTCAATTAGCACATTATTATAGTATATATAAATGGAATTCATTGTGGTATATTCATATATGGCATAGCATTATTTAGTAGATTTTGTTCCTCAGTACTTCCCCACACCCTCTTCTCCTCCCTTCTTCTCTAGCCTCTTCCTCTACATTGTTGGTCTCCCTTTTATTTTCTTGAGATCCCCCTTTTTTTATTATTATGGAACTCCCCCCATCTTCCACATATGAGAGAAAACATTCAACCTTTGACATTCTGATCTGGCTTATTCTACTTAGCATGGTGTTCCACAGTTCCCATATATCCATTTACCAGTAAATGACATAATTTCATTCTCATGACTGAGTAAAACTCCATTGTGTGTACATACTACATTTTCTTTATCTATTAGTCTTATTGATGAACACCTAGGCTGTTTTCATAACTTGGTTATTGTGAATTGTGCTGCTATAAACATTGGTATGCATGTATCCCTATAGTAAACTGATTTTAGTACTTTTGGATAAATATCAAGGAGTGAGATAGCCAGGTCATATGGTGGTTCCATTCCTAGTCTTTTGATTATATTGATTTACAGTCCCATCAATAACGTATAAGTGTACCATTTTCAATTCTTATCCTTGCCAGCATTTATTATTATTTTTATTCTAACTGGAGTGAGATAAAATCTCAGTGAAGTTTTGATATGCATTTTCCTGATTGCTAAAGAGGTTGAACATTTTTTTCATACATTTGTTAGCCATTTATATTTCTTCTTTTGAGAAATGTCCATTTATTCATTTGCCGATTTATTGATTGAGTTATTGGATTTTTTTTCCTTTTGGAGGTTTTTTTTTTAGTTCTTTATATATTGGATATTAATTATCTGTTGGAAGAGTAGCTGGCAAAGATTTTCTTTCATTCTATAGGTTCTCCCTTCTTAATTGTTTCTTTTGCTCTGCAGAAGCTTTTTAACTTGATGCCACACACTTACTCTTGGTATTATTTCTTGAGCTTTAGTATCTTATTGAGGAAGTTGATGCCTGTGCCATTATATCATAGTGTTGACCCTGTTTTCTTCTAGCAGTTTCAGACCAGAGTCTAATTCCTAAGTCTTTGATCCCTGAGTTGACTTTTGTACAGGGTGAAAGATAGAGATCCAGTTTCATTTTTCTACATAAGAATATCCAGTTTTCCCAGCACCATTTATTTAAAAGGCTGTCTTTTCTGTAACATGTTTTTGGCAGCTTTGTCAAGCATCAGATGACTCTATCTATGTAGAATTGTGTCTGCGTGATTTTTAATCCTGCTTTAAAAAAAAAAATCTGATTTTGAGAATTTGTTGTTTCTTGAGTTATCATAGGAAGTTAGATTTTTCTGACAACCTAGATGTTTCTTTTAGGCAGGCAGTGACATTTATATAACTTTCTTTATGCTTTTGCTACTTAGAACCAAGGTGTTTTTATTTTTCCTCAAAAATTGTTATACATTTTGAAAAATATTTTTATTTTTTAATACAGGATTAATGGTTTTAATGTGTTTGACCTCACTGACCAGCAGCCATTCATAGGGTTTGTGTGCAGTATATCTAAATAGTGCTTTAGGGAGCATGAAATTAGAATGTAAAAGAGAAGATCCTAAGTGGTAGAGCATTAGAGTTTGGGGATTAGCTGTTTGGCGAGCTGGGCTAGAGTGGAATTTGGAGGATTTCCTCAGTCCCCACATGGGAGAACTGAAGAGAAGAAAGCTTTCCTTGTTTGAAAAACTGCACAAAGATTATTCCCTGTATGCTAGACCTGTGCCATCTCAACACTATAGCTCTGGATTTCTGGTTTGAGTTTGTGATCCAGCATGTTTTGAAAAGACTAACCAGGGAATAGCAGATAACATGGACTATCACACTTGTTCTGCAGATACCATTGTACACAACTCTCAGATTTACAGTTTGATAAACTCTGAGATCCTATGATAGTCCTGTTGTTCAAAATGAAGAAAATCTCTTTTTTTTAGATGTTTCTTTGTTGAAGTAGCAGATAATATAAATAAATATTACCTAGAGAAATTCAAATAAGCCAAATCAACTCTAATTTTAGTATGTAGAATGTATTTATCACATTCCTTTGTCACAATATTTTAATTTACTTTTGTTCTTTTAGTCTCTTTGTTTATCAAGTGCCTTCTTTTTAGATTGTTGTATTTGCTTCAGCAAGAAACGTCAAGCACAGAGCTGAAAACGGAATGTGCAGTGGTATTGGGAAGTCTTGCTATGGGTACTGAAAACAATGTCAAGTCTCTGCTGGACTGCCATATTATCCCTGCCTTACTACAAGGTATGCAGGGAGGACATTTCACACAAGAAAAGATTAGAATGAGTTTGCAGTGTTTTAAGTACTGGTTGAGAAGATGAATCTCACATGTAGTTTCTGTTAATAGGACTACTGTCCCCAGACCTGAAGTTCATTGAAGCTTGTCTCCGATGCCTACGTACCATCTTCACCAGTCCTGTCACTCCAGAGGAGCTACTGTATACAGTGAGTTTGGGATGTTTTGGGGTCATTGGTTATATTTCACTAAAGGCTATTTGCTTCTCACTTCAGACTCATAGCTGTGATATACAAAAAGTCTCAAGAAGTATTTGAGTTCCTGATTATTTTCAAATATTAAGTGTTCTAGGCTTTGTTTAAAAATGAACAATGATAGAGCATTTGCCTATAATAAGCAAGGCTTTAGGTTCAATCCCCAGCACCACAAAACAGACAAACAAGAAGATAGCCTCAGATCCTAGAGGAATTTGCAAACTGTTAAAAATAAAAAAGATCAATTTTTATCTCTTTGTATATTAAGGGAATATATTTTATACTAAATGAGTGATAGGGAGTTCTTCTCACTTTACGTTCTAGTTCAGGAAGGTAGGCTTTGTAGAGTAGCTATAATTTGTCCTGGGTCTTGAATAATAGATAATTTAGAAAATTGGAGAGGAAGGAGGCCATTCTGGGAAGGATCTCTGTGAAGCAGTTGTAGTATGTTGGGCAGAACAGTTTGATGTGTAGAGGGCATTGCTGTTAGTCTCAGCTGGAGAGAGAGACCAGAACCAGCTTGCAGGAGGCTTAGCTGACAGACCAGAATCAGAGCATACCCATAAGAGAATCCAAAGATGTTTGGAGTCAGTCAGTGGTTTTTCAGAAGCCTCAGGGATTTATCAAGGGTTCTTTTTAATCTATTGGTGGGACTTTCTTAATGAAAATTACCTAGCAGTGTTGTTGAAGCACTATCTACAATCTATAGTAAAAATATATTTTTCACTGCCTCAGTATACACATGTATAACTTTGTGTGTGTGGAATTCTGAGATAACTATCACAACACAGTTCCACAAATTTGATGTCCTCTGGTTTCTCTTTTGTTGTTTCTCATTAAAAACAAATAATGCCATTTGTGGTTCTCAGAGTTCACAAAGAATCACTTGTTTGATCAGATACACAGAAATCAGAAATCTTATCCATATTCAAGATTTATAAGTATTTCAAGAATATAAACAAACAAGAGGCACAGGGAAAACAAGCATGGAAAGAGATGGTACAGGGCTTCATACTCCATCCTACATCAGATAGATACGTACTCTTCTGTCCTCGATGATACATAAGGTCTCCAAGTGAGCTTTGTGGGTCACTTCACAAAGTAAGAGGTGTATAAGTTATGAAACATCTCAGTTTTTATACCTTAGGGTTTATGTGACATTCTTGAGAGACTTATGCCTCATAAGTCTAGATTGTTCACTACAGTAGTTCTCAAACATGAGCGAGTTCCAGAATTACCTAGAGGATTTGTTAAACAGATTCTGGACCCCACCTCCAGAGTTTCTGAATAATAAGATGGGTAGGGCCTGAGGGTTTGCCTTGCCTACAAGTTTCCAGGTAATTCAAATGCTGCTGCTTTTTGGACTGCTCTTTGTAGTAAGTGTCACAGTGTTTTGCTGGGTGTCAAATTGTCATGTTTACAAAGAGATTAAACCAATGACCTGTCTTCTCTACCCTAGAAATTTCTCACCCACCCCAGCCCTGGGGAAAGAGGGGGAGAAATTAATCCTAGCCAGCTGTTTTGACTCCTTCCTCACTCTCTGAACTGATTTATGTCCCACTAATGGATCATGGTGCAGTTTGGAAAATTCTCGTCTAGGTCAACTTAACTTTTTTACATGACAACAGTTAAGATACAGGTAGGTTAAATTTAGACAGTGAGATCATGGAAATTATGAAACATTTCAGTTTTATGCCTCAAAAGATTTTATACTTCAGAGTCAGTGGGGAATCTGTAAAAAGTGTCGGATGAGGGGAAGCAACAGAGAGCAGTACTTGAGTGTAGGTAGACCCAGCTGCTGCAGCAGCTCAAGTACTAAATAGGACTGTCTAGTCAGAAGAGGGCAGGATTTCTAGTTTGAAATCCTGTTTATCGATGTTCCTGCTTCCCTCTGTCCTGCCAGTGGAACTATTGTTTCCCCTTGCTCTATTTGAAACTCCATTTTCTCTCTTCCTTTTCTTTCTCTGCATTTAGTACCTAACGTTCTCTGAGGTTTTCAGGTTTTGTGTTTTGTTTTTAAATTGCTGTTGACAACACAGAGATTATACTAACAAGCAGGGGAAAATATTCCATTTTAGGGAATGAACAGACTGCTATTTTTCTTAGCTTTTATGTGTCTTGGCATTTTTTTCTTCAATGCCCTCTGTGTGAGGGTCTTCAAAATGTGGTCTGTTGATCAGCCTCTTTTGGGAGCTAGTTAAAATGCAAACTCTTAGATCCCAGTCCAAATCAGAATTTGAACGTGAAGAACAATCCCTGGGAATTTGCAGGCACATTTGTACTTGAGAAGCATAGCTTGAGGACTTGTGACAACATTGGCTAGGAGACTTGAGCTAAGTCCATCTGTGTTTAAGGCCAAATTCTCTTTCAGTTTGTAATTCCTTTTGTATTAAAAATAAATAGTTACTTGAAGAACCTGCAGCGGGGTTGTTTGATTTTTCTCTTTACCTGTGTCACCATGTAAATGTTAGTGAAGGTGATAGGCAGTAGGTTTTATGTTGAAAAATTGCTAATCATATAAATTGTCTTGTACAGATTGCAAATAGCCAACTACAGTCATTATGCGAGATTGTAGTTGTTACTGATGCTTACCATATATCTCAGAGATCAAAATGGTCAAATTTTATTTTATAATTCTTTCAAAATACTTCTTTATACTCTATATCTCATTAATCACCTCACATTTTGATTCTAGAAATGATTAGTCTTATTGTAATGATATTATTTTATTATTAGCATATAGGTGTTTGTGAGAGAGCTGTTAAGAGGTTCCTGTCCTCATATGTATATAGTTTTCAAGGATGGATATTGAAGTCCCTTTCCTTGTCCTTGACCTCAGCTGTTTTGATGGCCATGTTGTTTTTGTTTTGCTCTGTTCCTTCAAAAGAAACATGAATTATTGCCATTAGGATAAGAGGCTTAAACTATGTACCTGCTCATGTAAGTACTTTGTCAAATGTGTATACAGTGCCTAAGTTCCTTGTTGCTGTGCTCTCATTCCCATCCACTCCAGGATGCCACAGTGATACCACACCTCATGGCGCTGCTGAGCAGGTCCCGCTACACCCAGGAGTATATCTGTCAGATCTTCTCACACTGCTGTAAAGTAAGAACCAGAATAAATACTTTCTGTTATGTCAAATCTTACATGCCCTTAAGTGATGTGCCTTATTTGTATGTCCTCTCAGGATTTTATGTGTATATTTTATCCTTTTTTTTTTAACACAAAAGGCAGCATGTAGTGTATACTGCTTTGCATCTTGCGTTTTTCACTTAACATATCTTGAAGGCTGTTCCATATCAGTACATGAGGAATTTCTCTGTTCCTTAAAAAAAAAAAAAAAGGCTGCATAGCATTTTACTATGTAAATATACAATAATTGATTTAATTAGTCATCTGTTTTTAAGCATTTAGTTTGTTTCCAGTCTTAAGCACAAAGCAATGTTCCAACAAGTATTTTGGGTAGAAGACATTTTATAAGAAATGGAATCGCATCAAAGAATATGTACAAATTGTAATTTTGCCCATAAGGTCCTGTCTGGAGGTTGTACTGGTATTACTACCAGCAGCATGAGATCATGTCTGTTTCCTTACAACCTCAGTTTCCCATGTTGTTAGAAACAGTTTTTAGTGATCTCTTATAAGAAATAAGAATGATTCTTGTCTGCTCATGGTTAAGTGTGCTCTCTCTCCCCCGTCCCTTTTTATAGTCATATTCAGGTAGGTATTTATGCAAGTATCCTGAGGTAAATAAGTATAACAGAGATAATTTCGCATAATTAGAAGAGCTTGTACATTGTAGCCATTAACACCCAGTTTTAAATTCCAGTTCTGATTTGTGATGACTGAGGGACAATGAGTATGTTATTTGACATCGCTGAGCATTAGTTTCCTCATCATAGATTTTAGCAACCTTAGTATATGATCGTTCTTTCCGTGTTAAGTGGAGAATTTTTACCTTTTCACTTAAAAAAGAAAAAAACACTTTATGGCTTCTCTTTGGCATATCTGAATTACCATCCTCCTTATTCTTGCCAGATAAGAAATGAATAGGGTGGGATATGAGAGAAAGAGCTCAGAGCTTTCATACCCTCTTCAGATACATCACCCTGTAGGATCCTCCATATTTCCCATCTCCAGAAGCTCCAATTTCTCTGTGTAGCTTCCAAACCGAAATAGCTGGGTACTATGAAGTGCTACTTATTTTCCTTCATAGATTATATTTTGAGTGTACTCGTTTTGGTAGCCATGGGTGATGATTTGAGAGTTTTCTTAATTTTAAGCAGTTTCTAATTCTCACCAAATAATTGGTTATCTTCTGAGGGAGGATTCTGTGTTTCAGGATAGCATTACCTGCCTTCCTATCATTTGTAATATAGATACCAAATGAGGTAAGAAGGACTAAGAGAAATGAACACCTACATTGCAAAGTGGAAAGATCACAAATCTTTGCTGTTTTAGAACATCTCCCCCAAATAAATGAAAATTAGATCATTTGGTCCCAGAAAAAATACCTACATTAAAATCTAATCATTTAAACTTCTTCCCAAACCCTAGCTGATTATCACAGTCTCTTTACTTCTGTTTAAGGTACTTTGAAATTAAGATTTTTGTCAAAAATTTTTGAGGTTTTGCTTCTTGATTCCTTTGACAATGTGTAAGTTAGCTCAGAGAACCAGGGATATCAAACAGTGCCTCTTTTTGTTTGTTTTGTACCAGGAATTGAACCCCATCCCCAGCCCAGTCCCCCCCCCCCTTTTTTTAAATTTTTTTTTATTGGTTGTTCAAAACATTACAAAGCTCATGACATATCATCTTTCATACATTTGATTCAAGTGGGTTATGAACTCCCATTTTTACCCCAAATACAAATTGCAGAATCACATCGGTTACACATTCACATTTTTACATAATGCCATATTAGTGACTGTTGTATTGGTGCTGAGGATCGAACCCAGGTCTCTCATGTGCGAGGCAAGCGCTCTACCACTGAGCCACAACCCCAGCCCCCCCAGCCCTTTTTTTATGTTTTGTTTTGAGATAGGATCTCCTTAAGTCCTTAGGCCTCGCTAAGTTGCTGAGGTTGGTCTCAAACTTGCAATTCTCCTACCTCCTGGGTCGCTAGGATTACAGGTATGTGCACTCCCATGCCTGGCTACCTTCATCATTTGAGGTAGGCAAAGGAATGCTCTAAGAAAATGAAGTTTTGTTACAATTCATTTGCTAAAAATGAATTCAAACCAACAAGATATAGAATTTTCCAACAATAAAATAAAGTCTTGCCTTCCATGGCAGGTGAGTAGAGGATGATATTCTAGAATTCAGAGCCTTATTACCAACCTTTCAGCATCTATTCCTACTCAAGAGAGCATGGTATCTATTAGTCATAACTACAGTGATTCCAGAGGGTACTGAAATTTGGACCTGGAAAAATAACTACATATTATTTTGTTAAATTATAAGAAGTTTGAATAATGCCATTCCTGAAATTAAAACTCAGCCTTCAGGACTACTCATAGAGATTTCTCAAAACTTTTGGATTTGCTCATCTGAAATTTCCCAGCGCCATCTTAGCTGGAATCATAGATAAAGGAGTACCATTAAATCACTATACCTTTTATTAGACAGAAACTTCTCTTGAGGATAATAATTTACAGCCACCCTGATGCCACTGATAGAACAGAAGATGTTATCAGAGAGATTACCTTTAGTAAGCTTTTTTTTAACCTGATAGTTATCATTTTCTACTGTAATTAAATTACCAAATTTAAGTATTCTGAGATATAACTAGACTTAAAGAAACATTGCCCTATTTATAAACCCAGCAAGAATAGTAATCGTTAAAATACAATATTAACTTTCTCCCTAATACACTAACAATATATCTTTGAAAACAACTTATTTGATGGTCTATATATTATCATTAATTTCACAAACCTTATTTTCATGTTTTGTTTTTTTTTTGGTACCTAGATGCAAAATAACAAAATTTGTAATAAATACTTTCAAAGGGGCCTAGTTAGATACAAGTAAATGGGATAAGACATTACTAATTTTCACAGACTGGTATTGTATCAATTGGTACAGTTGGAGGGGAGACAGAAAAAGGGAGACTATGAAAACTTTTATGTATATAAACTCATTATAATTGTATCTTTGGAATTCTTTCCATGATTTATTAAGGATCAAAAAAGGCTAGAAATATTTGTTAGAATTGTAACTTATAAATTGTTGCTACTTCCTTAGCAACAGATTTGCTCAGATTTCTAAGTCCTATTTTTTGGAGTTTAAAACTGCAGGGGCTTATTAATATCCAACCAGGTGAATGCTGCCTTGTTAACCACCTCCTGTCTGCAGAGAGACTTGATAAGAACCAAAGAATAGCTACTCCTCTCCAGTTGTTTCTGCCACTGATTCCTTCCTTGTGATCATTTTTACCCAATCTTATACATAGTCTTGGAGAGGAGGAAGACCTTTGATGATACATAGTTGTTGCCATAATTGAGGCAAAGTATTTGAGGGATTAAAAAGAAGGTATCTTAGCAGTAGGGAATAATTATGAAGAGTGAGAATTGTAAATGCTTGATCTTTTCACTGTCATTTGTAAATACAACTCTTTCAGCAAGGATATTTCAGAATTATTTAGATCTTAGAAAAAAGATACATGCACATGGGTATACTTTGAAGTGATATTGTAATAGTGAAAGACTGATATTCTAAATGTCCAACTAAGGGGTACTAGTTGAATAAAGTATGAGACTTTTATGCGATGAATAAAATGAGAAAACTGATGTGAGCGATCTCTGAGATATTTAGTAAAGGAAATAAAAGGTTTAGAGTAGTACATATAGTCTTCAACCATTTGTGTTAAAATGGGAGAAAGAATATACTTGTATATTTATAAAATGTCTAGAAGAATATAAAATAATATAATTAGGTCATTGCAAAGCACAGGAACCAGTTGGCTACATTGACCAATGAAGGACAAAAGGTCAAGGAAGCACCCTGTCTATACTTAGCCATTCTGATAAGCTCTGCCAGTGTTTAAACTGAGACCAATAGAACTTGACCATGCTGACATGTAAGCTGGGGCTAATTTAGATTCACCTTCATAATTGATTCTAGTTCCTAGATAAGAAAAAAAATGGGTCATATTCTTAGGAGAGTTTCATCATTATTTTTATATGAAATAAGCCAGAGACCCTTTTATTTCAATCCAGAGAGTGCTAGTAAAGCATTTAGAGCATTGTCCAGTCCACTGCACATACCCCTTAAGTAGGACCTATAATAACTCCTTGAGGTGGGAGGAAAGGGAGCTCACTTAAAATCTATGCCCTGAGAATGGGATTTGCATGTGTAAACTATGAAATACTCTGTAATAATTTAAAATAAGAAATTAAGGGCTGGGGATATATCTCAGTTGGTAGAGTTCTTGCCTCACATGCACAAGGCCCTGGCTTTAATTCCCAGCACCACAAAAAAAAAAAAAAAAAAAAGGAAAAAAGAAAGAAATGAAGTAAGAAATGAATAGAAATTAGAGAGTTAATTGGAAAT
>NW_026000240.1:25591618-25595712 GCF_001458135.2 Marmota marmota marmota | reverse complement strand
AAAAAAAAAAAAAAAAAAAAAAAAAAAAAGAAAAGAAAGAAATTAGAAAATGAATAGAAATTAAGAGAGATTGTTGAAGTTTCTTTTTTTTTAAGGACCTTTTTGATAATGTATGAAATGTTTAGGGTATTGTTACCGTGGCACTTGTGTTATTTAGAAGTATGACTATTAATCCCACTTCAAATGATGTATGTTTTGACCTAAGAAAGAGTGAATTGACTACAAGATAGTTTTTAGTTGGCTAAATAACGGATTAGAGAAACTATTTCTAGAGTTTTTATTCTAGATCAATAACTGACTGTTGAACCTAGATAGATTTCCTACCTTTGGTGGTATGTTCTTCTCTTCTGAATAAGAATAAACATGCAGTACTATACCTGCCTTGGCTTTAATTGACTTTTAATTAATTGGTTGGAAGAGATTGGACGCAAATGATTGAATAAGAGTCATAGCAAAATTAAAGCTTTGTATTAACCTTTAGCTTCTTCCCCTTTGAAGATCTTCAGTACATTGTTTAATAGAAAACAAAGTGATGAAGCCAGGCGCCTGGCACAAGCCTGTATGTAATCCCAGCAGCTCAGGAGGCTGAGACAGGAGGATCGCAAGTTCAAAGCCAACCTCAGCAAAAGCAAGGCACTAAGCAACTCAATGAGACTCTGTCTCTAAATAAAATACAAAATAGGGCTGAGGATGTGGCTCAGTGGTTGACTCCCCCTGAGTTCAATCCTCGGTACTCTCCTACCCACCAAAAAAAAAAAAAAGAAAACAGTGAATGAAAAACAAAATACCTCTTTTTTCCTCTCTTCACCTTCCTACTCTAAGAAGTAATCATTTTCAAAAAAGAAATGAGAAACAGAAACCAAAACATGTTCACTTCTTAATTATGGAGTATTGTGTTTTTTCTCATTATAGCATTGCTGAAACCTCCCTGATGTATTATCGTAGATTAGGTTCTTGGAATTAGTTTTAGAGTTTCCCCTGAGTAGCTCTTCAGCCCTAAGTTGTAAGAATGGCCATGCCCTTGTCTCTTGTGGGCATAGGGTGAGGGTGTACACATGAAATATAGAATTCATAGTGGCTCTGTGGTGATATTGCTATGTAATCATTGTGAAGGTCCTCTGCTGGGACAGCTTCTCTGTCCCTTTCCTTATTTCTGGAAGTTATGAGAGCAACAGTTCTCAAACTGGAATGAGGTAAGACGTGGCAGCCCCTTGCAGGAATAAAACCTGTCTGCCTTCCTTTTTGGGGTTGAGTTTACAAGCAGAGGGTAACTAAGAAATCTGTAGTATTGTGGATGTAGTTTTCAACATTTATTAAATGAGATTTTGTTGGAATGAATCACTACTCTTCTTAATTTATTATTATGTTCTCTGTTTTTACAGGGTCCAGATCATCAAACGATTTTATTTAACCATGGTGCAGTTCAGAATATTGCTCACCTACTAACCTCACTCTCCTACAAAGTAAGATGTTAAAAATTGTGACCGGATTTTTAACTTGTTTTTGGTTTATAGAAAGAGGTCCACATATTTTATTGTTTCTTTGATAGATGTTGTAATCAGGAGTAGTATTTTATCAGTAAAATGTTTTAGGGAATTATGTTACCTCTAGAATGTTCTTTCATTATAGGGGGAAAAAATGTTGCCCTTGCATCTCAATTTTTCCAGGCTATGGTTGTGCCATGAGTCACTGTTGATTTTTTGCCTGTTCAGTAGTATTTCAGGTCTTTCCTGGACAGCTTCCATGCTAAAGCTGCTCTTGAAATGCTGCTTTAAAATGTGTAGAAACAGTGGCTGGCTAGTTCAGGAAAGACTATGGAATTCACAGTTGAATAACTCAAACTTATAGCCTCTACTCACATATATCTCAATATGTGTAATGTGTTCTGTTTTGTATTTTGAGTTAAAAAGTCAAGAATTTTCAGACTTACTAATTAAATTTTCCTTACTATCTTTTGTATATAGCTAAGCAGTTTCATAGTATATTATCAAGCATTGAGTTAAAAGTTAGGACATTTGTTGTTGGCCAGTTAGCAAACTGTGGCAAATATTAGGATATTGTTGGTATTGTGAGACATCAGAGCTGGGTATGGCAGAACAAGAAGCAGTCATTTTTGTCCTGTATCTATTTGTAGTGACTCTAGTCTGCTATTTTGGTTCTTAGCTTTATTTCAGGTAGGGCCTGCTAATGGGTATGTTTTCCCTACCCTAGACATCATCCAAGGTTTGGTCTTGGGGAAGAGCTCACAAGGATAGGAATGGGGAATGGAGTAGCTTGAAACTAGCCAGAGGCAGGAGAAGGAAATATCTACCGAAACTGCTTCCTCTGTCCTGTGCCACATGGAAGCTGAACTCAGTCAACACGAGCACATCAATAAAATGTTGTTTGGGTCGCTATTTATTGTCTCTTTGTTATCCTCTGGTTTCATTTATTCCCCAGCTCTTCCTCCATTTCTTGTCTTTTCTGCATTAGACTTGCCTATTATGTCAAATTTTAAAACTTACCAGTTGTGGAAGGGCAAAATGGTAACATTACTCTTTTGCTAAGGTTTGTTCCATTGTTAAGAGTGTCGTGACATCTTCTAGGGTCCACCTATGGGGACGTGCTAGTGGTGTAGAGCATGAAGGACATTTCTTCACACTCCATCTATGTGTCATGTGGGTGCCTTCCAACCTCATAAAAAGGTTATGTGTAGACTCAGATTCAGAAGTGAGGATGACATCTCCTCGTGAAAACTAAAGGAGACAGTGAAAATTAACAGCCCTCATAGGAACCCTTTCATATTGTAAAACGAGAGTGAGCTCTTGATATCAAACCCAGTAACCTGGTTTTGAGGAAGAATAGCACAATTCCTAGGTATTTTAAAGTGAAATTAGTCCTTCTCAAACTTCTATTGTAACGCTCTTTCCTCTCCTTCTGTTCTCTTGGCCCCATTTTCATCCCATACACACTTATAAGAGTACTCTTTCTTTTTGTCTTCCCTTCAGTTCTCTGGTTTATAGTCAGAGAAGAAATGTCCCATGTGTTGGTTACATTCCCATTGTCTTAACCAACACTATACTTTGTACAATGTTCTTTTAGATTTGATTAGGAATCTGTCTTGTTCACTTTTAATTTCTGCTACTTCTTCCCTTTTTTTTTTTATTACTACAAAGTTAATTTTAACTTTTTATAACAAACTTGAACTTTTACTGTACTCTTCAGACAGGTGTTACTTTTATTCTCTGAAGGCTTCCTTTAGTACTTTAAGCAGAATTAAATGGTTATTTCTTCAGAGGTTCTGAGACATTCAAATAATATTTGAAAAATTAAAATAAATGCATTTTCTTGTCTGTTTAATTTTATAGGTTCGAATGCAAGCACTGAAATGCTTCTCAGTTTTAGCTTTTGAAAACCCCCAGGTATCGATGACCCTGGTAAACGGTAGGCTGGAAATTTCAGTGGCACCTACATGATTCAATTTGTCAATTTTGTAGATTTAAAGAATTTCATTAATACTTGTTTATTTTTTTATTTCTAGTGTTGGTTGATGGAGAATTGTTACCACAGATATTTGTGAAGATGTTACAGAGGGATAAGCCTATTGAGATGCAGCTCACATCAGCAAAATGGTAAAGGTCAAAACAATGACAGTACTTTTATCAATATCTTAGAGAATTTTTGAATGACCTAATTTGCTCACTTCCAGCTGCCATCTTATTTTGGGATCTTGAAATTAGATAGTCATTGGGCTTTCTCACGTTTTCTAAAATGGATATAAGTTTTTATACTTAGTTTATTACTATTAGTATGTAGAATAAGAACTCTTGTATTCAAGAGTAGCTATACAAAATTACTTTCTTATTCTCAACTTACAGTCCTTGTATGCCAGCTGAAATAATACAGAATTATATCAAAATTAACCATATTACAATAAGCATGAAGCCCCCCCAAAAATAGAGAAATATGGAAAGAGAAGTTGAATTATCAGTACATTAGCAGATATGTTGAGCACCTGCTGTGCAGGATTTACCTCAATGAATCATTCATGCATCATGAATTTTATTTTATTTGTATTGTGCTTTGTTTGCTTGCTTTTTTTTTTTTTTTTTTTT
>NW_026000240.1:25509850-25590936 GCF_001458135.2 Marmota marmota marmota | reverse complement strand
TTTTTAATTTTTTATTGTGGGTTGTTCAAAACATTACAAATTTCTTGACATATCATATTCGACACTTTGATTCAAGTGGGTTATGAACTCCCACCTTCACCCCATACACAGATTGCAGAATCACATCAGTTACACATCCATTGATTTACAAATTGCCATCCTAGTGTCTGTTGTGCTCCGCTGCCTTTCTGTTTGCTTGCTTTTTGTCTTAACTGCAAAATTAGTGTTTGCCTCTTTGTTAGTAAGGTAATGTTCTCTTGTACATAGTTTAAAAAAATAATATGGTAACAAACCTCTCAGTAATAATAGCTACAAGGAGTTTGAGCCTTCTACAGTAGAAAAGAATTTTACTCTTTTGTTTATAGCGTTTTTAAAAAATATTTTTTTATTTATACATGGACACAATATCTTTATTTTGTTTGTTTATTTTTACATAGTGCTGAGGATCGAATCCGGTGCCTCACATGTTCGAGGCAAGCGCTCTGCCACTGAGCCACACCGCAGTCCTGTCTATAGTTTTGTAAAAGCCAAGTATGGAAAGTTTTCAATCCATACTCCCTCCACTAGCTTACTAAAGGACTGTAACTCAAAAAGGAAATTCATTAATATAAGTTTCTCAAATAATGTTCAGTGTCTGCCTATGGAATACAACTTAATTTTTTATTTTTATTCAAAGCCATATATAATTATGAAGATAAATTGATTTTCAATAGAACCATTGATGAGTCCCCAAAACCACTGCTGGTTACCTCTAAATAATTCATTTCTGATGGATAGCTGTATTATAATTTAAATACCTCTTCTGTGATATTTCTACTGCTTTTGGAGTTGTAATATCCCAACTTAACTTCATCTAAGCTAAGATACTTTGTTATTCTTATATTTTATTAATATTTTTCAAATGTAAAAAGTATGGAGAAAATAATAAAGAACCCACACATGCCCAGTTTTCTTCAAAATGTGCACTCATTAGGCTGTTTATTTTTAAAACAATTTTGTAGGGTTTTTTCCTAAATATCTGACTGACTGTATGTATCTGTTAGTTTTCTTTGATGATTAAATTGAACCACATAAAAGAATGTCAAAGTGTTCTCTCTCAAAATAAATGATAGTATTTATTTTCTTGTGTGTTTTTTTGTTCAAAGAAATCTTAAAGGCAAATAATTTTTTCTTTTACCATTGTAAATCTCAAGCAAAAACTTACTTTCTGTTATTTTATTCCAGTTTAACTTACATGTGTAGAGCTGGAGCGATTCGGACAGATGACAACTGTATTGTATTAAAAGTAAGCTAACCAACTCTTTCTAAAAATGTTTGAATATTATGTGATCCTATAAGTGTTAATATGAATGTTGATATTTGTTTCTTTTTACATATTTATCATTGTAGTAGTGTGCATAAGAAAATAATATTAAATGCCATGTTTTCTTTTCTGTGGGAAGCCATGTAGCTTTTAAAAATTGGTTTAAAGAAATTTTGAACATCACAGTGAAGTAATTCTTCCCTTGGCACAACTCCTCCTGCCTATTTTGTGATAATTAAGAGCATATGGAAATTGTAAAAAGTAGGTAAAATTCAGGTGAAACAGGGAATGTATTTTAGTCCTTGGTTTTCATTAAATTTGCAGTATAATTTGCCATTCCTATAGATATAGACTTTCTATCACTCTGGTAGCCAGTAATCAATAGCATAAGAGATCAGTCCTGAAAGTCCTAATTAAGACCTGAATTCTGGTTTTAGCATCTCCACCACTGACTGGTTTGATCTCCCTTATTCTTTTGTTGCCTCGGACTCTCAATTATGAAAATGGAGGTGATAATTCCTGCTCATTTGTCTCAGAGTTATTGTGAGGATAACAATATATTAAATACAGTAACATGTCTTATTTGCTATAAAGAACAAACAGGTATAAAAAGAGTGTCATTTTATGAATGTGACATCTTTTATTACCATTATTCAAAAGGTGAACCCAAGGATAAAGGAGCATTAAGAAGATTAATGTTTGCTTTAGTATTCTGGGAAGAGAGTCAGCTAATTTTTATGTGTGCTGAGGCTTTCTGTACTGTTTTTTTTTGTTTGTTTGTTTGTTTGTTTTTTTCCTCTTACCCTTATTTTCTTTCTCATTGGTAAAATAGGTTTAGTAGCATTACCTTCATGTAGTAATTGGAAGCATTAAATAGAAAACTGTGATTTTTTTAGTACAGATAAATAGTAACTAGTAATGTTGGGAAAAGAAGAATGGCACCTTCTCAGAAGCCTAGGCTTGAGTTGTAAAGTCAGAAGTAGACAAATATGAAATCAATAGTGAACAATAAAATGCTGAATTCTGTGGTAAAAATATGATAGGATCATAGAAAACAGTAAAGCACAGTAGACGGTAGCTGTTGAGGAAGACTTCATGTCATTATAACATTTCCATTTCTACTTCTACATTATCCATCAAATTGGATGCATACGCCTTAAGAGTAGTAAACACATAGAACATTTCTGTTGAGATTCTAAGGTAGACAAATTACTAAAGACCGGTGCCAAGATTTCTGAAGGACCTCAGAAGTAAAATTGAACTAGTTGATAATACAGTTATTCCAAAAGTTCTTGGAAAAACCTAATGATTGCGATTGTTGCCATTCACTTACATTTTTAGGAGAACTGGTGGAATCTGAGAAAGATAAGATCACTGAATTTTTATAGCCATATTTTGTTTTTACAGTTATGGATCTTAATCCCCAAAGCAAAAATAAAAGCCATTCCAGCCATGTTACTCACTAAGGAAAGAATTACATGCTTTTTGTAAGGCAAAAGTCATTCCTGATTAAACTGCTGCATTTCTTTTAGGTAAAATAAATGCATACATGGGGCAGAACCCTCAGGCGTGATATGTAAAGGGTTCTTAAATATCTTGATAAAGTTGTTTAATAGAGTTTGTCTCGTCACAAAAGCAAATTAGAGTTTCTAATAAGTTGCATTTTAGAATGTAGTGTGCCAGCACAAATGATTAATCTGCACTCAGTTTTGTTTGATTTTGCATTTTGAAAAATCTTTTATTCTCTGAAAGTCAGTGAAGGAAATACTTGGTCACAAGCATGACTCCCAATGAAAACCATTGAGTTAATCACTATATGCTCTTCATCAAGCTTGCCTTTACCAAAAAGCAAATAATAATGTCCCTACCTTTCAGACGTTGCCTTGTTTGGTCCGAATGTGCAGTAAGGAAAGATTACTGGAGGAGAGAGTTGAAGGAGCTGAAACACTCGCCTATCTGATTGAGCCAGATGTTGAGCTGCAGAGAATCGCTAGCATAACCGATCACCTCATTGCCATGCTTGCTGATTACTTTAAGTATCCCAGCTCAGTGAGTGCTATCACTGATATTAAAAGGGTATGTTCTCTTTTCCTTTTCAGCAGCTCAGGAGTTTTTTTAAGTTTTCTTATTGCTCACAACTTTGAACCAGTTGGTCATTAGAGCTTTGCAAAGCCCTTTTAAAAGAAAATAATCTTTTATATTGGGTAACATAGGTGATATTGCTTTGTATGTTTTTAATCCAATTTGCTTAATGTTTATTGTCAGGAAACTTTTACTAAGCACATAAGGATGATATAAGAAAATTGCATCCCTGGCCCTAACTGAAACCCTTAAATAGTGGGTTTCTAAGCTAGATATTGACATCATACCAACATCATCTAATTCTATTCAAGGTCATGCAGTCATCTCTGTTGGCATATTCTTGTTCTTTAGGTCAAGGGTGATCTTTTTTACAGGTGACTGAGTGTCTGCATTTTATTCTTCCCTCAGTCTTTGATTTTTACCACCCTTTCCCATTCTCTTTTTTCATTTTTCAGTTTTGCACTGTGCGTTCAGCTGCCTACGGAGAGCTAAAGCACTATTGAACCTCTAGTTTGGGACTATCAAGGGCCAAAGTATGCTTTTTCTGAAAATGTAATTTCCTTAAAATTGGAATTAGAAGTCCTTTGACCTATTGTCTCTCAGCCTGTTTGACATGCCCATTTTCCTAAGCATGAGAGATTCTACTAGAGGAAGTTTATTATAGGAAGTCATGGTAGAGAGACCATAATTAGTAGCCAGTACGATTTCATGAATGTGACTATGGTCCCAATTTTAACTGTTCTCTTAACTTCCCCCATGCTCTGAGTTCCAAAAAACCCCATTCAGTAGTCAGTAGTTCACTTGGCATTAAGGGTATACCTTTTCTCTGTCTTTGGAAGGGCCTAAGAGCACCTTGGATAATAATTCATTAGTAATTTGCACCACCTTCTGTCTGTCTTAATGTCCTAGGCGTTCTCTTCCTCGATAATCATGTTTTCCTAGAAGAGGTGATGGGATACATTGAACCAGTTGCCTCCTCTTGTTTCCCTGTGGCCATTTGTTCACACTGACACGATATCTCATCAGCCCAAGATACATAAGCAAGACCTAATCATAGCCTGATAAATACCTGACAAATACCCTGAGATGCAAAGAGAATGCTCTGCTGGGCTTGAGAGTGAGGAAACATAATTTTAAGAACTTCTAGCATAAACTCTGCATCTCATTCAGCTAATATGTAGAGGATTATCCTTGCTGTCAGAGTTTTTCCATTTCATTTCCATCACAGTAGAACTGAAATGACAATCTTTTAAATGGCCCCCTAGTGCCAAACTTAAATAATAGATTGTTTTATCATTTTGGTGGTAGATTATCCAGAGGTTTCTGGCTATAAAAGTATCCATAGAAAGAAATTCCCACATGATAATAAATGTGTGTGATTTTCATGGCATTTTAGATCCAAGTCAGCATTAGAATATGTAGGCTATGGCTAGAATGTAGTTAGGACTTTAAGGATAGATACTTTACATACTTTGGAACAAAAAATAAGTATTGTATATTGCAGAGCTCCTCCCATAATCTGTCTGTGCCTGATGTTAATCAAAACATTTTTGGAACTACTTTTATTCCTGCCTACAGAACTACCTCAAATGTGTTGTTATTCTTTACTTTTTATTTAGTGTAGTTATCCTAAATTGTATTATCCAGCTGGATTTATCCATCTCCATACACCACAGTGACAGTTAAATTAAAACTCTTAGGTTGATGAAGCTATACCTTTCAGGGTCTTCTAACTAGTTATTTCTTTAGTGAATTTCAAAAGAGGCTCTCCGAATGTTTTGAACAACATCTTCATCATTGGATAAGAATTAACCTTTCTAAGGAAAAGATGAGTAAGTTAGGGCTTTTAGTTTAAATTAGAATATGCCTTGTGTAGTTACTGGTTCAGAGTCATTGGAAGTAGCTGAGAACATGTTTCTATTTTGTTTTTATGATACTTTGTTGGTAAATCAGTTTTACAAATGAAATGTTAACTTAGGCCATTTTAAGATAGCATTAATTGCTTCATACCAATAAATAATTAATTTTCTTAAAGAAAAATTATATACTCTGAATATGAATCTTAGGTAACTTATGATAGTAGTGATTACCATGGTATGTTGTTTATTAAACATTTTCACAAAGAATTCCCTGTTTGTAAAGCTTTTTGAATATTGAAATTAGGCCAGCACTATTGTTAATGTTTAGGAAAATCTAAAGATATTGATAGAATAGAATTCAATATATCAGTGTCAAATGTTGTATTTTTGTTCTTAGAAGCAGACTGCATTTTAGGTCCCATTGATACAAATTCAGCATGGTCTCATTCACATGAATAGAACTAGGGAAAAAAAAAAAACCTAGGGAATTGAACAACATCACTAATGTTAATAGTCATTAACACACTTGTTTTTTTTTTTTTTAAATATTTATTTATTTAGTTTTCGGCAGACACAACATCTTTGTTTGTACGTGGTGCTGAGGATCGAACCCGGGCCGCACACATGCCAGGCGAGCTTGCTACCGCTTGAGCCACATCCCCAGCCCCACACTTGTTTTTTTAATCTTCAAACTCAGTTATTTTTGATAAAAATTTAACTTACGGACTGAGTTAGAATGTATCTTTTCTTTCTCTTGTAGCTTGATCATGACTTAAAACATGCTCATGAACTCCGCCAGGCTGCATTCAAGCTCTATGCCTCTCTTGGAGCAAATGATGAAGACATCCGGAAGAAGGTGAGTCTGGGAGAGGGGCGTCCCCCAGTCCTGACAGCCAGCAGGCAGGGAGTGACATCAACCTGAAAGTCGTGGTGAAGAGCACTAACAGTGACTGTTTGAATATAATAAAGCAGAGTGACAAAAGGCAGAATTGAAGAATGAATGGGACCTGGATTTGGGGGTTTGTTTGTTTTTAGAACATAGAGTGGCATGGCCATGATGGAATGACAAATAACTGGCCTGCTTTTTTTTGTGTCATTAATATGGATTATTATGTTGCACATTTTTGCATGTGTTCTGATAAAAATCAATTCTAGCACTGTGAAGCTTCAGACACCTTGAAAGACCTAACACTAGAATTGTAAATGTTATTTATGGAAATTCCTTCCAATGCCATTAAGAAGTTCAAATCTCTATTGTATATTGTTCTTTGATATGTGGCTTAGTTTTATGTTTTGATTTTTTTCTTTTCTTTTCTTTTCTTTTTGCTACTGTGCAAGTTTAATGTGAATAAAATCTTTGTGGAATGATGATTTTATGTTTAGTGAGTGGTCATCTGAATTTTCCAGCTCCCCAAAAGTGTGTCTCTGGTATAGCACCTGTATGTTACTAAAGTCTAGTCTAACACTGAACTTACGTTCTTTATGAGAGTAGTTCTAGATAGGAATAAAGTATAGTGGTAAGTTCTGACCTGGCTCCCTCCACAACCAAAAGGCTGGAGCTTCCCACTCAAAATTGTGTGTAATTTAATAAGTGCCACACAAGGCTTTTAAAACTATCAGTGAGCAAAATGACATCTGTCTTGAGGATCAGTAGTAGAAGGAGCAAGTGGCATTATTTACTGAACATGACAATTTACTGACTCTCCCCATCTATGTTGGTATTTTAAGGAGAACTGAGGAGAGAAATCACAAAGTATTGGACTGGCATTTACATGATTCAGGAAGTACTGCAGGCCTGTAGAAAGAGAAATACGGAACAACCTTACGTTTGTTGAAATAAACGAAAAGGAAACATTCTTAGAGAAATTGAAGTAATAGCAATAAGATTAGATGTGTGAGTAGCTTTGATTTAAAATCAGCACAAAAAAGCACAAGAAGCTTGTTGTTTTCCATGTAACCTCAGACTAGTTCAGTTAACGAGGTTTTTGATCTCTTTTGAAGTGTTTTTAGTACATACCTATAAAAATAATTTTTGATACCTCTAAGCTTTCACTTGTAAAGTGTTACTTCAAGACACACATACTGGTGATAATGTTATTTCCTGTGTCTAAACGTAATTTATGAATGTTGACACTGATGTATTTCATTCACTATAGGTATGTGGTACATTATAAGGGAAGAGGCTTTTCTGGTAATTCATAGATAAAACTAGAGAAGACATGGACTGTATAATTTAAATACATAATGATTTGTTTGGGGATGGTGATTAGGACCTGTTGAAAACAGAAGTATTTTACCCATTCTAAAACCTCCACAAGACCGTGTCTTGGAATGAAAGGAGGATAAATAGGTAGATAGATAGACAGACCATATGGGGGAAATAGGATGTGCGTTTGTACTTATTTGTACTTTTTTGTTAATAAACTATTGCTTTTGGAATTAATGACTTACTTTGTGATGTCATGTTCTAGAAAAACTTACAATACAACAGTCTAAACAGTAGTCTATTAAAATTTGTATTTATAACATGTATAATTTGCTGGTAAGGCTAACTCCTGATCATTTCTGTAGAAAGATGACAAATAAAGAATAAGTTATAATTATTAATTATAGTTTTTTGTGTGGTAAAGAAGACGCTATGACATTCTTGTGTGATTGGGATCACATAGTGTTTTTAGGAAGATATTTAATTTCTAGGAAATTAAATGTTTGGATGATTTACAGTTCATAGTATTTATTTTGAAGAGAGAAATGGAAAATGGAAAATATAAAAGAATTTTGTGACAAAATCTGCTTGAATCCTGGTCATAGGAATGGAAAATCCTTATTTTCAGTGTGTAAAAAATGATAAATAGCTCATTTCCTTTGGATGCATTTGTTTCTATTCAGCTTTTTGTTGAAATAATTATTTGGGTAGATTTTAATTTACTTTTCCCATGAAATATTTATTTCTCTTTTATGCTTATGCCTTATAAACATTGATTGTATTCCCTTTTTATATGTAGATTCTTATAGTTCAATGTTTATTGTTTTATTTTTCATGTATTTATAATGAGTGAATAACCTCAAAAGAAATGCCAAGGAATATAGACCTACTCTTTTTGTTCTTACTGCCCCCTCCCAAAAAACAGCAAAAACAAAAACAAAATGAAGTTTTTTGTTTGTATCATCAGAAAAAGATGAAATATTCAGTTGGTCTGCTTTTCAAACTAAAAATGGGAACATAATTCAGTAATTACAATTAACAGTATGTGCCCTGCTATATCCAATTAAGGAAAGGAAGCAGAATAAAGAAAACAAGAGCAAAGAAGTAGAGACAATGAGAAGTATCCACTGCAGTAAAGGGAAAGGACACTGGCCTTCTCTCTTCATAGAATTTTGTCTCCATCTTAATGCTTCTAAAGACTTCTGAAAGTGTGCCGTTTTCATTTCTTGATATCTTCTCTTTTGGCCAGATTTAAGCTGAAGACTGAAAGTGACTTCCAAGTCAGAGGTTAACCAACCTTTCTTTGGAGCAATGTTGTCATATTCCTATTAAAAGAAATTAATTTTCTGGAACCTAATAAGCATTCAGCAAATATTTGTTACATAAATATAGAAATGACAATGCAGAAATCATATGCAGAGTGACATTTCCTTTAATCTGCCTGGATCTTTCTGTATCCTGTGCAGAACAAAGTTGGGATCCTAATTCCTAACTTTGCATCTTTTATCACTCTAGTGATTACAAGTGTGTGGTGGCACACACCTCTAATCCAACTATTTGGGAGACTGAGACAGGAGGAGTATTACAAGTTTGAGGCCAACTTGGGCAACTTAATGAGACTTTTATCTCAAAATAAAAAATAAAAAGGACTGGGGATATAGCTCAGTGGTAGAGTGCCCCGGTACTGGGGTGGAGAGGGGGAGAATTGACCCTGATTCTGAGTGGATTATGGTTAGGGAGAGTCAAGGTATAGGTAGGAATTGAGAGCTCAATGGAAGACAGGACCAGAGCACATTAACTACTGACAGCAATGTCATTAGCTCTAATCTCTGCCAGGGGAAATCTAGTTTCTAATGGTGGCTTTTACCAAAATATCAATGCTATTTAGGAATCAGAAGTCCACTTCATGGGGCAATAAAAGCAAGAGAAGTTAAGATACTAAACAAATAGATCAGGAAATTGCTTCATGTACTGGCATCATTAACAAATGGTTAAGTAATAGGCAGCAGTAGCAAACAATCCTATAATTTTTAAGAAATTCTTTTATAAGAAAGTATTGTTTTTATGAAGACCATCACTTGTTGGATAATTGATCATCAGAATGGAAATTTTTAAATATCTCTCTTTTAATCTCTTAAAATGAAATAATATTTATCAGAAATGTTAGAAGGTATAAATTGAAGAGAATTAGTGGTAGTATACAGAAAAATTAAAATGCAAGGAGATTAAATTAAGCAGGATGCTGTTTTTATTTTTGAGAAAAATAAACAGATTACAAATGTTAAACTTGTAGCTTTGCTCCTCTAGGTTATCTGACCCATGGAGACTTTCAGAAAGCTTTCCTCCTATATTTGAATACTTATATTTTAGCTGGAGATACCTTTTGAGGATTTAGAGTGTAAGCTCCATGAGGGCAGGGTTTTTGTTTTTTTTTTTAATGTTTCGTTCATCATTATGTTCCCAGCAGCTACAATACTGTGCGTAGCTGACAATAAATATTTAAAGAATGAATGAGTGAATGAAAAAAATAATGAGTAAATGCAGAATTGTGTTACTCTGTACCCATTATCAAATTATATACAGTCCTTTCTACATTAGTAATGTTGCTAATCTTACTAGCAATTCTTGTGTATGTAAAGAGAGGAAATATAAAATAGTAGAAATACATATGTGGACATAGAGACAAGAGGTTTCACTATACTTACTATAGAGAATACGCAGAAATTCCCACTTTTCAAGTTGCAGGTAATTCCAAGGATATGTATTCTTTCTATTCACTTGGGTATAGGTCAAAGAGCACATTTTATTTCAAAATAATTTTGACCATTATTTCTTAAATAAAAAATATAGTTTTCTTTTCCTTTTCTAAATATATGATTTAAAGCAATTTATAGAATTCACAAGTGTGACTCTGGTCTAAATTTTCTAGGGATGAAGATATGATTTGGGCCTGGGGTTGTGGCTTAGTGGTAGAGTGCTTGCCTAGCATGTGTGAGGCACTGGGTTCGATTCTTAGCACCACATATAAATAAATAAAGTAAAGATCCATTGACAACTAAAAGAAGAAAAAATTAAAAACAAACAAACAAAAATATAACTTGATTTATAGAAATTAACCTGACTTTTTAGGAATAGACTTACCCTGTAAAGTGGTATTATGTGTGAAATATTATCTTCCCACTTATTGGATGTCTGAATTTTAAAAGGTCATTAATTTAAGTTAGTTCTAAGTAGATTGATTGAATTACCTCCATTGTACAAATTGTCCACTGAGTAAGGGGAACTATCTAGAAAGGAGAGATAAACAACAATTAGACAGCCCTAAAATTCAGTATGTATAATAAAACCTTGGTACTAGAGAAAAACATGAAGTGATCAGTGAGAATTTGCCAAGAGCTTGAAGAATTATTTGGAACCAATTAAAATGTACATCTATGGAGCTACCCTTGAATCCTTTTGAAATTGAACAGGTTTTTTTTTTTTGTCAAATTTTTAAATGCTTTTTAGTTCACATTTTTCAAAAATTGAAAATATAAACTCTTTTAAGTTTTGCTCCTTATCCAGAGAAAAGTTATCCATTCACAGTAGTTTTCCATGACATGAAAAAAGTATCTGACAGTGGACAGTGGATGTTTTCTCCTCTTCCCTCCCCTTTCCTTCCTTTCTCTTTTCTTTTCTCTCTCTCTTTTTTTTTTTTTTTTTTTTTGAGGCAGGGTCTCTGTATATTACCCTGCCAGCCTCCTACTCCTAGGTTCAAGAGATCGCCTGCCTGAGCCTTCTAAATAATTGATTTCTTTACAGTTATAACTGTAAAGTAAGTCATTATGTAGCTATAAACACTGCCACTGCACCTGAATTATTTTTTCTTTTTAAATTGAACTTTTTTTGTTATTTTTAGGAAGCATAGGCAGAGTAATATTCTATTGTGTATATATATCGCATTTTCTAAGTCCTTTGGGTATAAACCAAGGAGTGGGTTAGCAGGGTCAAATGGTGGTTCCATTCCAAGTTTTCTGAGGAATCTCCATACCACATTCCATAATAGGTGCACCAATTTGCAGTCCCACCAGCAGTGTTTGAATGTAGCTTTTCCTCTGCATCCTCGCCAATGTTTATTGCTTGTATTCTTGATAATTGCCATTCTGACTAGAGTGAAATGGAGCTGGAGAATATCATGCTAAGCGAAACAATCCAGTCCCAAAAAACCAAAGGCTGAATGTTTTCTCTGATATACATATGCAAATTCATAGTGGTGGGGTGGCTAGGGAAGAATAGCATTACTTTGGATTAGGCAGAGGGGAGTGAAGGGAAGGGAGAGGGTAAGGGAGTAGGAAAGATAGGGTAACAATGTCCCATTCATTCCACTATGTGCATATATAACTACACAACCGGATTGATTCTACATCATGTACAACCAGAAGAATGAGAACATATACTCCGTTTATTTATGATGTGTCAAAGTGCATTCTACTGTCATCTATAATTAGAACAAATTAAAAAAAAAAGTATAGGCAGAGAAAAATAAGAAAAGGAAAACAAAAAAGAATGAGAATTTTTCTTTACAGTTATAACTGTAGAGTAAGTCATTATGTAGGTGAGACAATTTGTAATATTTAGCATGATACCTGCCACATAATAGGTGTTCAGTAAGTGGAAGCATTTATTAGAATGTCTTAAATTACTTTGTTGGAAGAATCAATATATATGCTGTATTTATTTTAGTCTATTAGGAGAAAAAGTGAGCAACATTGGAGGTATAATTAAGAGAGGTTTACAATGAAGAAAGTGATTTTATGCTGTACATTCACAAAATTATTAATTCATTCCAATAAAAGAATACTAATATTCAGAAATATACTCTTTCTATAGAATATCTCTTATTAATGACAGGTAGTTTTCTTTATCTTATAATTTTATTTTTTAAATATACTTAAAAATCTGGATTTTAAAGAACTTTCTGTTATAAAATGTCCTCCAAAGCACCAAATATAATTTTGTTTGTTTTTCTTGGTGCTAGATAGAATATATAGTACAAATCAATAGTTGGTTAAAATCAAAGATAATAGATCTCTTGAGAAAAGGAAGCTGACTGAATTCTATCTTTTTGGTGTTCTAAGTATTACTGTCCATGGTTGTCATAAATATCATTTCTCCAGAGGACCATCATTCTTATGAAACCAAATCCCTAAATATGTTCACATTTTGAACACATGTAAATTTTTTCTGTATTTTTAATGGTATAAGATTTTTAATGTATTTGTAAGTTTAGGCCTGTTTTTTTAAACATCTTTCTATTATATCAAAACCTTGCTAAACATTCACTTTGAATGTTTTTATCCTTTGTTATAGCTTGATTTTATTACTAATTGGTCTTCTGGTTAACTGTACTGTATAAATATACTGTAAGTTTATATTTTTAGATATTATGCAAAGTTTGTTGATTCTAAATGACCATTTAAAGGGCACAACATCAAAATTCTGTATTTGTCTCTGTCAGGAAATTAAGCAGATGTAAGGAATTATTTCTGAGACCTAGCCTGCATATTGAAACAAAGTACCTTGAACATTTTAAGGCTTTCCATGATATCACTTCAGTAGCACCTTTAAGAACTTGGCTTTACTATTAAATAGCAGCAGATTCATTCAGAATTCAGAATTCCTTAAGTTGTGGCTAAATTGTTGGCTATCTTCTTAAAGCTGACCTACCCAAGAATTTTTAATGAACCCTGCAACGTTCATTCACGACGGTAAGTATTTTTAAGGAGATAACAGTAACAGGGCCAGGTTTTGCCCCTCGCCCAGTCTTAAGACCCTTGGTTTTCAGTATACTGAAAGAAGCAAACCTGGGAGTGATAATGCTATATATATAATAGAGGTATTTATAAAATAAAGTAACAGACTTTTATCTTAGAGTTTCATTAAATGGAGATATAAAATTTTAGTGTCATATACAATTTGTGGTATGTAGATGCTTAAATTAAACTATTGACTTATAAAACTTTCTGTTTTTAAAGCATAAAGTACAGGTTGGTTGTTTATAATCTAGTTAAAAGCTACAGATATCTTTTAAACCAAGTAATGAGCTAAAATATCATCTATATTGCATCTGTAAAGCTAATATGAGTGACTTTGTTGGATTTTCAAGAACATTTTATGTGGAAATGGATGGAATGTTTGGGATAGTTAAATATTTTTAGAATAGTAGACTTTGAAAACATTGTGTTTGTGGTGGAGAAGCAGGACTATTGCTGCACTGTTCTTCCATGATTAAAATGCTAGCATAGGGTCAGCGGATGCCACCCTGTAAGTACTGTTACTCATGTAATTCTGTCATTCTATAGCCTATGAGGAAATAATGGGTTTTGCATTTTTAAATGCTTGGGGAGAAGAATAGTTAGCATTTCCTGACATACAAAAAGTAGATTAAATTCAAATTTATGTCCATAAAGTTTTTTCCTCCTCCAGTGCAGTCATATACATTTGTTTATATGTTGCCTATGACTGTTTTGTATTGCCAGGGCAGCTTGAGTAGTTGGAACAGAATCATGTGACCCCTAAAGCCTTTCAGGAAAATAATTTGCCATCTTATGCTAATACTTCATAGCTAAATAGAAATTGTCATAAGCTAGTTTTAGTGAAAAACTACACTTCCCATTTGCCTCTCTGTCCTGGATTATAGAAAGAAATGGGATCCCATTAAAGCCAGGAGAGGGAGAGTTGGTTGTCTGACATTTTGAAGAAAGGTATTATCAAATGTTGACAGTATGACATTGACACTTGGTATTTCCCTACAGGGTGATTCCTTTGTTTGAATGATTATGGCATGTGACAGACTCTAGGTGAATTGGCTTTTAGTTATGATAGGAAATGTTATCGGATTCTGTGGAGTGGTTAACAAAGTTGCTTCAATAAGATGCCATGTCCAAGAAAAAAATAAAGATCCTGTTCATTGAATAAGCTTTGCCAAATATAAAGCATAATGTTAGGTGGCATAGGGACATGTAAAGATCATTTAATTTAAATACTTATGTCAAGATATAATCTCTTTAAGAGCCAGGAATGGTAGTGCAATGCCTGTGATTTCTGCAACTCAGGACGCTGAGTCAAAAGGACCCCCAATTCAAAGGTAGCCTCAGCAACTTAGAGAGGCCCTAAGCAACTTAGTGAGACCCTGTCTCAAAGAATAAAAAGGTCTTGGGATGTGGTTCAGTGGTTAAGCACCCCTAGATTCAATTTCTGGTACCAAAACAAAACAAAAAAACCCCACCTGTTTAAAGCTGAATTCAACATTAATATAACAACTGCTCTTTATTGAATCCACACTATGTGCCGGGCCCTGTGCTAAGCATTGTACATTATCTTTCTTAAACTCATTACCATCCTGTGAGACAGTCATTGCAGACCAGGAAACAAGACCATGGAATTAGAGAAATTGAGTATGAATATGGGTAGCAGTAGAAAAGTAAGAACAGGGAAGAAATACTTTGCAAAATGTTTACTAAAGCTCCAGAATATGTATTTTTAATTTTTTTGTAGTTGTAGATGGACAGAATGCCTTTATTTTATTTGCTTATTTTTATGTAGTACTAAGGATCGAACCCAGTGCCTCATGCATGCTAGGCAAGCACTCTACCACTGAGCTACAGCCCCAGCCCCAGAATATGTATATTAATCAGTGATCTAAGAGAAGCCCAATGAGATTTTGGTTAAAAGTTTTTTTTTTTTTTAAAAAGGAGCTACCCTTTCTTTCTTTTCAATATTTATATTTTGGTTGTAGTTGGACACAATACTGTTTATTTATTTATTTATTTTTAACTCTTTACTGACCATCCTTCTTTTTNCGAAAACTAAATTTTTTTTTTTTTTAAAAATAAAATGATTGCTAAAGGAAAGCATCAAAAATCTTACATTGGCGCACTGACAAATATTACATAGAATATAGGCTATCATTGGGGAAAACCACAGTCCTCCACAACAAAGAAAGGGAATTTGTGGCCTGAAGGCAGGAGAGTGTTAGTTCCCTTTGGCTCATATCTGAGAGAATTTGATTCTAGAATGGAAATAGATCAGAAGGGAATGGAATTGAAAAGGTAGTGAAACTCTACTTTGTGTTTTCTTCCCAGTTTTTCTTACCTTATCTCCATATCTCTATATTAGCTATCTGACCATCTTCTTTTTTTTTGGTACTGGGACTTGAACCAGGGGTGCTTTACCAACTGAGCTAGATCCCCAGTACCCTCCCCACCTTTTTGTTAAGTTGCTTAGGGCCTCACTAAGGTGTGGAGGCTGGCCTTGAACTTGTGATCTCTCTGCCTTAGCCTGGGTTTACAGGGGTGCACCATCATACCCAGCCCTCTCTGACCTTTGCAATTTGTAGTCCAAACCATAGCTGAATCACTTATTTTCTTGGAGGTGCTGTAGAATGTCTTTTTTTACCTTTTCCCCTTGTTGGTACATTCATGAAGACCTCTCTTCCCTACTATATAGTTATAATTACATATCCTTATTGGCCTAGGATGTCAGTATATGATCTGTGATTCCTAAAGCACTGATAACTTTTCAGATTTCTTTTCCATTTTTAAAGTGAGATTTCAATTTAGTTATGAAGCCTAGGAGAAAAAAAAAAAAATCTTATCCCTACAGCACATTGATTAGAAAGGATCCCACACTCGAAGTAAGAAAACCCAAGAGAATCATAGCTCAAAA
Source organism: Marmota marmota marmota (assembly GCF_001458135.2). Classification (NCBI taxonomy): domain Eukaryota; kingdom Metazoa; phylum Chordata; class Mammalia; order Rodentia; family Sciuridae; genus Marmota; species Marmota marmota. Next base: position 25,574,780 of record NW_026000240.1, on the reverse strand, counting down.
ATAAACAGATATCACTAGTTCTTTCTGATGGTCTGTTGCCATTACAGCCATGTAGAAGAATGTAGTAAGAAAATTTCCTAGCTGAATCTATTTAGGAAAAAGCACCAAGATTGCCCACATTTTATTGATCCATTCTTCTTTTGATGGACACCTTAGGCTCATTTCATAACTTTACTATTATGTTCATAGTGCTCTTCTCCTAAAAAGAGAGAGGTAAGCCATTAGACCTCAACTACGTGTTCCCTGTTACGAAAGGCCCACCCATATTGACACTTAAGAAACAGAGCACTGCCATTCACATCCAGTCTAGATCTTTCTTCCTGACCTCCTTGTACTGCATCCTGCTTGGCTGCTGGATTATAACTAGACTTTCTGGATTTGATAATTTATGCACTTAGATCTTAGGAGACTACCTTGCCTAACTTTCAAAGTTTAATTTCAGGTCTTTACTTTTTCAGGCTAGTTCTGTCTTGTTATTTATCACTCACACTTCATTAGAACTTCTTCTGGAACCTTTTACATTAACTCATTTGGAATTAAATTATATTTGCCTGGCTATTGTATACATAAGCATAAACAATTGATGTAAAGATAATGACCACTTTGCCATCCCTACCTCATTGATCCCAAGCCCATCCACTTTGAGTTGTCCAAGAAGTTCGCTGATACCATCAGGAATCTGACTGGATTCCGTTTCTCCATATTTTGCTTGACTTTAGCTCAAGTCCAAGCTAAAGTTATTCTAATACCTAGAGAATGCTTCATGCTGAGTCATGCCAAAAGAATAATTGGATCTGTTTTTTTTTTTTTTAAGACTATATCTCTGACTTTGCCAGTTCTTAATATGTTCTGAGAGAGGTAGTTTGTGTCCTGGATACAGTTAAGTTATAAAACTAGAGCTCATGGAAAGCTGGAAATTTCCTTTCAGTCAAAAGCCATCTTCAGATTGTTGACATTCCCATGTGTATGGTGGACCACTCTCCTAGTATTGTTTGGGTTCTGTGTTTTGCCCATAACCCATAATGTAGGCTGATTGCTTCTCTGTCTTACATAGGCCATAAGGGTCACTTGCCCTGTTGATCGGGAGCTTCAGTCTTGTTCTAATAGATCCGTGTCCATTTCTGCAAGAGCTGCATTGCCAGAGACAAAAAGCTTAGCTAAAGCATGAAGTCATGAAGACTAAAAACACTCACACAACACCAGTCCATCCTTGACTTAAAACTTGATCAATTTGGGACACAGTGATTAAATTCTATAGTTAGATTTAAAGCCCAGGCCCCTAGAAGAAGAAAAGAAATGGCCTTCTCCACTCTGAGGATTCAGTCTATCACTAATCCTTCTTACTGGGTTCTACAACTTGGCACCCTCTATCATGTAAGGCTTTGGAGCACAGTACTGGGATTATTAAAAGGCACCATAGAGAACAGGTTTTGTTGCTCCTGGCTTTCAAACCATAGGTCTAAAAAGCTATCTGGTGCTCTTTTAGACCATGGAGTCAAAGGACTTTGGCCATGGACACCACCAGCTCCTTGCCTGCTGACTTAATGTTTTTTTCCTCTGGATTTCCAAACCTCTCCTGTCTCATAATCACATTTTCCCCCCGATTTTGGTGCATGTATTCACTATAATCTCCCTTTTATCCATGCGTAAATGGCCTTACTGACCTGAAGGTTGTAAACCCTCCGTTAGATTATGTTACTCATTTATATGGCTTCTCTGCATACCTTTTGGATTAGAATCCTAGGTTCACATTCTAATTTTGTGTTATTTTTACTCTCTCACTGACTGATAATCTTGATGGAAGTCAATCAGATACTCTGGTAGTAAACTTTCTAGAACCCTAGAGCAGGGTTACTGAAGTCTTTCATAACCAGGTTACAAATCCAGACCTCTTGCTATAGGCATTTTGATAGACTTTGATATAAGAAAGTTCAGCTAGATAGTCCTACTGTTTTTTATCCTGACTCAGGGAGAAAGTTCAACAGCCACTTAATAGCTGTACTACATCTCCAAAGGATCAGGCACCACATGCTTCTAGAAAACTTGAAAGTACAAAGTTCCACTCTATTAATGTTACAGTATTTGAGTACTAATAGTTCACCGTCCTCTGATCTGAGCCTGGATATTCTCTGGCTAGGTCATTAAGAAACACTTCCCAATGGATACTAAAACTCCCATTCTTGACGATGGTTGTCTTTCCTACCTTCTCTGCTTATTTCACTGGGTGCCTTGAGCCGGTGGCCCCTGTCATTCCCATGTTCTCTGCCAGTAACTCAGATAGTTAATTATACTTAATCCTACTTGCTTATTCCACAGTGAGTTTGGTGGTAGAAAGAGTTTTCTTTCCTTCACTGTTTATGAGTTTTTATGTTTGACATTCTCTGAGAACCCAGGTATTTTCTGAATAAATAATTATTTATTCAAACAAAAAATATTTGCAGGACTGAAAATAGGAGCTCTACCCTGTTTTCCCTTGCCTTCCTCCTGATTTTGGCACCCTAACTAGACCTTGCTATCTCTAGCCTCTCCTCACCTACCTTGTTTCTCATCTTGCTTCTAAATAGCATGATAGTTTTGCCCAGACAGATTTTGTTTACCTGCTGATTGCAAAGGATTGGAGGTAAAGTAATCATTGCTATGTCCCCTTACTTTATTTTTTTAAAGAGAGAAATTTTTTAATATTTAATTTTTAGTTTTTGGTGGGCACAGCATCTTTATTTTTTTATGTGGTGCTGAGGATCGAACCCAGTGCCCCACACATGCCAGGAGAGAGCGCTACCACTTGAGCCACATCCCAAGCCCCTATGTCCCCTTATTTTACTGAGGGTCCAGAGAAGGTAAAGTGAGTGAGTTGCTCAAGATTAATACAGGAAACCCACCCCACAACATTCACCTTACTGCTTCATCCACTGAGTTGTCTACCCACTCATTTTATTTTTGCTCACACCCTGTTCCCTTTCTCCAGGTTCTTTGATTGTCAGCTTTATTAACTTTGGGAAGGATCAGTCTGGACTTCAGCCCATATTAAGCTTGTAGAATCATCTGGCCCATCTCATGTATAGAATTAGGATTTTTCATGGTGCCAAACAATTTCAAGGATCTGTGACTCGTGGCCCAAGCTCTATGGAGATAAACTTTATAAAATACCTAAATGATTGCTGCACTGGTTCCCTCCCTTGGTAGATTTACATATTTGGTTAAATTGGTCAGTAAATTTTATCCAGAAGTGTCTTTTACCTTGCTGGGCCTTAGGTTCTAAGCACTTTTGGAAGCAGTGCTAATAGTATTTCTAGTTCTTCTTGGAGAGTAATCACTTGTCTCATCCGTTCAATCCCGTACTTCTCTCCCACTTACTCTCTGATATTGTAACTGTCCAACACAGGCAACTGTTTCTTCCCAGTTGCTACTACTCTTTCTAAGTAAAAATAATTTCCTAAGGCATCAGAAGGTTCCAGGATTCACTCCCCAGCCCTTCAGTGCCTGAGACTGCCTCCAGGTTATAATTTTTTCTCCTTGGGGAAGGTCCTGGTTTAGCTTTGCCTCTTTCAAGAACAGTGACTAGTGCTTGACTGAAGTAACTAATCCATCAACCAGCCAGTCTTCTGTGGTTGCTGTAACAATAAAAGATGAAGCAATTTGGAAAACATATTACTGTCACCCCAAGGGAATAGTAATAAAGTCCTAACTATTTTAATGGAGTGAGAATGGTGGTGGGATGAATATAAGACATAGTGCAAAGGAAATTGATTAGGTGTTAAGGGAGAGAGTTGAAGTAAAAATTAATAACAGATTTGGGGCTGGGGCTGGGGCTGGGGCTGGGGCTGGGGCTCAGTGGTAGAAAACTTGCCTAGCATGTGAGGCACTGGGTTGATCCTCAGCACCACATAAAAGATACATAAATAAAATAAAGTTAAAAAATAATAATAATACAGATCTAGTGCCTGGGTGGCTGACTAACAAAATAAGCAGAGACAGACAAAAAGACATAAAGAAGAAACAGGTTTAGCCTGGACTGGGGGGCAAGGAGGTAGGCAGAAAACGTGGCATGGGACATGAACAATCAGAAATTCCACTGAACATCCATATCATTGGAAGTATGGAACTAGATATGAGGAAAGAATTCTAGGAGCAAACTTTAGATTAGGAAATTACTCATACCAAACTGGTTTTGAAGTCACAACATTGTCTTATGTAGAGTGAGAGTTGGACAGAACCTTTGGAACACAGATCCCTTTAAGGATGAGAAGCAGAGAGGAGATTGTAGCTTCTAGAGGTTGAAGTGTGGACCCTTTGTCTTTAGGGGTGGAAGCAGGAGGTGAGGCAAGCTGAGGGAGAGAATCCGGTGGGCAAAAAGGAATGGGAAGGTGGTTTTTGGGTGAAGATAGAAGGGCTTTGAGCTTAAAGTACTCAACTTCAGCCTAGCAAAGACAAAAGATATTTCAATAAGAAGTGGGAAGTTGAGCCAGGCATGGTGGCATACCTTTATCCCAGCAGGCCCAAGTGGGAGGATCACTTGAGTGCAGGAGTTTGAAACCAGCTTGAGCAATATAGTTAGACCCTGTCTTTAAATTAATTAATTAATTAATTTGATTAAAACAAAATGTTGAGACAGCTTGTGTCCCCAGAAGAAAGCATATTCCCCTACAAATTTGAGTTAGGCACAGAAGGGCTGAGGGGGTGAGTAATGTTGGAAGAAATTGAAATGGCAGGTAGGGAATATGGAGGTCTTCTGCAGGTGAATACGAGGCTGGTGAGCCAGCAGTGAGGACACCCAGGTGCTGTAGTGTTTGCTGAGAGAGCAAGCAGTCAGACTTTCATATTGGGGTTGGGGTAGAGTTGAAAAGAATGAATGGACTGAGAAAGGGGTAGGAGCTAGAGATGGGAGAATAGAGTGGGTGAGCATAAAGGTCAGCACAGGATCAGATTTAGTCTGGGATAAGGAGTGGATCGACATATTCATGTACTTTGGCCACTTTGGGAACTTATATGAAAACTACTGTTCTGAACCTACAGCTAACGTGTGGCTCCCTGTTTTGAATAGTAGATATTCTTCTTCCTGGTCAATGTTAATTTCATTTCTATTTCCTGCAGTCTTCCTGTTTGGCTTGGAAGATCCTGAGGTTTCCCACCCTTGCCTGTTCTGAAATCAGGCTTCAGAATCCTCCAGATTTTACTCCAGATCAGTGATCTTCAACATTGGTTCCACCAAACTCAGGAACTTTTTTAAAAAACATACATACAGGTTCCTGGGCCTCACCCCAGAGAAAAGGATTTAATTGGTGTGACCTGAACATAAGGATTTTTTTTTTCCTTTTTGTTTTTAAAGCTCTTTAGGAGGTTGTTCTGTGTGGCTAGGGTTAAGATCTTTGGTATTCTGCCAGGCAAGATAATGACTCCCATTAATGGAAATATGACTCCCATACTGGCAATACCTGATAAATATAGAACTATTTCTCTAACCAGGACAGAATAACAGGTATGGCTAAGCATATGGACTCTGGAGTCAGATGCCTGGGTTTAGCACTTTGATTCCAGGAAAACTGTATTAGCTAGAATCCTCAATTTCCTAATGTGTGGATGGGAATAATCATGATAATGCTCACAAGACATTGAGGATTAAATTAGATGATATAACACGTTTAGCACAATGCCTGGCACGTAGAAGTCCTCAACAAATATTCATTGTTTTTGTTAATCTTTTTTGTGATGGCATTAACACTTTATTCTTTTTCCATGTGCCCACACAAGTTAAACTTCATTTCCTCTGAATACTTTATTTTGGCTCTGTACATTACTTGAAGGAAAATTGTAGTCCATCGTAAAAAGAATAAAGCTTCATGATTGGAGCTTGACTTGCATCGTGGGTGATACAGCAGGAGTTGGTGCCATAGTGAAAGATGGCAAATGATGCTTTTCCAGATACTTAACTTTGTTTCAATGGTCATGGTAAGAAAGTAACCACAGGGTGACTCTGTCAGAAAAATGATAAATTTCACTTCTTGAAGACTGAGTGTGAACTATGATTTTCTAGAATCTTTCTCTGGCAGGAACTTACCTAATAGGAATTTAGTTATACCTCTCTTTTTTTCCCCCCAAGGTTATTTATGCAACACCTCTGCAATACTTAATACCATTTAATTTTTTTAATTGTCTTTAAAAATAAAGAAACATAACCTGCCCCTATGCCCGTCATTCATCCTGGCTTGTCCTTAGTGGGCTAGCCCTACCTTTCTGATGAGCTGCCTTCCCTTACTGCGAGATGATTGTTCAAGAGGTAAAAACTTTTACCAAAAACATGAAAGTTTAATGGACATTAACATACTTGCATTTACAAGCACTGAAGTTTGTCACCTTCATGTTGTTATTTATGCAGCATTAACCTTTTTCTCCAGATCATTGAGACTGAAAATATGATGGACCGAATTGTGACTGGCTTGTCTGAGTCTAGTGTCAAGGTGCGGTTAGCTGCCGTCAGGTATGAGCTTTAAATGGTCTGAATAAACATCTTTTGCTGTGTGTTTAACTTGTTTCCTCTCCGGTCCTTCACCAAGTAAGCACAGAATCCAAATGTTACTGGAAAGTATGCTCAGGTGAATTCATACAGTGTGTAACATCACCTAACAGAAAACCCAGCCTCCAAAGCCCATGAAGTGTCCTGACATAGTTGACTTACTCTCTATAGATGTACTTGAAATGTACACTAGTAATAGTGAAAAGCCAAGCAGTTTATTTGAGAAGTAAGTTTTGGCTTCTTAGAAAGCTAATTTTGATTATTCTTTGTAGATGTTTGCACAGTTTATCGAGATCTGTACAGCAACTTCGAACCAGTTTTCAGGATCATGCTGTGTGGAAACCTTTAATGAAGGTAAGAAGAAAGGGACATTAAGTGACCCATTCACACAACGGCTTTGTGAGCTGAGTGAGCCAGTGGCACTCCAGGGTCGAGGAGTGTGTCTGACTTGGGTAGGACATTTTGAACATTTGTCTCCTTGAATCTGATATTTTGAGCATCTACAAATCTACAGACTATGTTTCTGAGATTGACATCTTGTGTGTGGGGGGAAAATACAAACCTGATTTGCTGTAGTTACTCATCTGATCTTCCTTCATGTTGAGTATTACTCTTTGAACTTGTAGTTTTTAGTTATAAAAAAGAAAAGCATTATCCATTTCCAGATATAACAGGTTGTTCTTAGTCTTTTGGCAATCTTTGAATTTTTTCTTCATTTATTTATTGGCATATTATAGTTGTATGAATTGATGGGATTTATTGTTACATATTTGTGCATGTATACAATATAACAAAATAATTTGGTCAACATTTCTCTCGAGCATTTCCCCCCTCCTTGTCTATGTCCCAACTCTTGGTCCCTTTCCTCTTCTGATCTCCCTTTGATTTTTAGGAGATCACCCTTACCTTTGTTTTCCTCTCTAGTTTCCACATATGAGAGAAAACATTAACCCTTAACCTTGTGGATTTGACTTATTTCACTTAACAGGATGATCTCTAGTTTCACCTGGATATTTTTTAACAGTAACTTTTTTTGGCATCAGATCTGCTCTTGAGGACTCCCAACCCAATTAAAAAAAAAAAAAAAAGGTTGGGGGGGATTCAGGGCAAATGAATATGAATTGGGAGAGTAGCAGGTTGCTGCTAATAATATTAGCTCTGTTTTATCACAGAACCACAGGTTACCTTGATCTTTCATCTTTTTAATGATTTTATATGTATGTATGTGTGTATATATATATATATATATATATATATATATATATATCTATCTCCCTTGCATTTAGTTCAAAGAATTTTCTGTTTATTTAGGTTTTTTTCTTTTGTTTTGTTTTTGAGTACTTACTTAAGACTAAGCAAGCCTTCAGACACGGAGGCTACTAAAATTTTTTACTACAGAGCTCTTGCCCTGGCTTAAACTTTAGGTTAGAGTAAGTGTGACAGAAACAATCAGGAAAGACTTCACGCAGAAATAATGTGATGTGGCTTAATGTTTATAGCAGCACAATTCACCATAGCTAAACTGTGGAGCCAACCTAGATGCCCTTCATTGGATGAATGGATAAAAAAAAAATGTGGCATATATATACAATGGAATATTACTCAGCAATAAAAGAGAATAAAATCATGGCATTTGCAGGTAAATGGGTGGCGTTGGAGAAGATAATGCTAAGTGAAGTTAGCCAATCCCCAAAAAACAAATGCTGAATGTTTTCTGTGATATAAGGAGGCTGACTCAGTGGGGTAGGGAGGGAGAGCATGGGAGGAATAGATGAATTCTAGATAGGGAAGAGGGGTGGGAGGGAAAGGGAGGGGGCAGGGGATTAGCAAGGATGGTGGAATGTGATGAACATCATTATCCAAAGGACATGTACGAAGACACGAATTAGGTGTCAACATACTTTATATAAAAACTTGAGATATGAAAAATTGTGGTATATATGTGTAATAAGAATTGTAATGCAAAAAAACACAAAGTACATGTATAAAGACATGAATTGGCATGAATATACTTTATATATAAAGACTTGTGCTCCGTATGTGTAATAGGAATTGTAATGCATTCCGCTGTCGTGTATTTAAAAAATAAAATCAATTTTTTAAAAAAAGAAATAATGTGATGTGGCTTTGAAGGAAAAAGGACCAGGAGAATTTTCTAGGGAGAGGAATAGCAAGAGCAGAAACATTATGTGTGGTATATGTAGGAAATAGCAAGGATCCCTTTATGACTGCCATAGAGGGGTCAGGTATGATGAGACAGGCATACCAGTGAACAGATAAGCACTAGATAGATAGAAGAGATGAATTGGTACCATAGGCTTTGGAAATTGACATGCTGAGCCTTTCTTATGGGGAGGTTCATGATGGCAGAGTACATGATTTATGTGTTGAGGTCCTGGAATAAGGACAGTGTGAACCCCGAAGATTTAAGTGGAAGGAATGACAGGATTGGGTACGTAACCACCCAATTAGGAACTGTCAGAGGACACCAAGAGGTTCTAAAAGATCGTCACAATAGGGCCTTCTGAGACTTTTCAGAATTTCTGCTTTCCAGTTGGCCTACCTAAGCAATCTGTGACATTGAACTTGACCCATTTCCTTCCATTGCCCCTCCTCCCTGAGTTTCACCCTGTTTCATTCAATTGGACATATGTCAGCCCTTCTGAATATTCCTCATTCTCTGCTCTCCTTTTGCTGCCTGAACCTAACTTAGAAGCTATAAACTCAGGGGATTTGCCCACTCCCCATTCTCCAACTATAACATCAGTGCCTTTCTACACTGGGTGGACACTTTGTTCCAGGAACATGCTGGCTCCCACCAACAAAAATCCATTTCAGATTCACAATCCCTTATCTAAGACCATTGGGACTGGGTTTGGCATTCGTGGATTTTCGGAGACTCTCCTCAGTTAAGCTCAGTTCAGAACTCCTCTGACATACAAATCAGAATGGAACACTATATGATTTCTGTCTAGTTCCCCCAGGGAAGCGGTCTGATGAGCAGTAATCTAGAAAGATTTTGTGCATTTGGGTACATGTGGGTATAATTACTCTCAAACTATGACTTTTAAAGTATTATTTTAATATTAAAAACTTGGAAGAAAACCAATGATTTGCTTTAGATATTTTTTGGTTCCTCATATTTCAGAGGCTATCTATCTGCAGGTCTGCTGATATTTCTCTTGTTTTTTTCCATTTTTTAAATTGTTGGTTAGCAAATTGCAAGAGAATAAGCTTGGACTTTAATTAAAAGTTTTATTCATGATTATTTTTTGTCCTTTTGGTGAAATTTAGCATTAGATGTCAACTTCTGAATTTCATAAGTTGTATTTTAAACCTTGTGTCTCTTCCATGTGAGAAATCAAGTTTAGAGATAATTATTTTTATATTGTCTTCTGTGGTCTCACCTCCATGATTCTAAATCATTAATGGTATCCTTTTGTTTATTCCAAAGGTTTTACAAAATGCACCAGATGAAATCCTAGTAGTAGCATCTTCCATGTTATGTAATCTTCTTCTTGAATTTTCTCCAAGCAAAGAGGTTAGTATTGATATTCTTTTCATGATGTTGCCTGTTCCAGCTAGCACTTAGTCAAATTAACTTTTCACAGTTGTTGACATTGAAATACATGGATTGGGTATAAAAACTACTTCTGAATTGTTTGATGGAGGTGATCATTTTTTAATATGACTATTATTTCCCAATATTCTTTCTATTCTACCTAGCATATTCAGTTTTTTAAAAGATTACAATGGGCTGGGGATGTGGCTCAAGCGGTAGCACGCTCACCTGGCGTGCGTGCGGCCCGGGTTCGATCCTCAGCACCACATACAAACAAAGATGTTGTGTCCGCCAAGAACTAAAAAATTAAATAAATATTTTAAAAAATAAAATAAAATAAAAAAATAAAAGACATTACAAAGCTAGACAGAGTAGCATGTGCCTGTAGTCTCAGTTCCTCAGGAGGCTGAGATGGGAAGATCCCTTGAGCCCAGGAGTTCAAGACCAACCTGGGCAACATAGCAAGACCCCACCTCAAAAATAAATAAAGAAGTACATTAATTAATTAATTAATTATTAAGATATTACAGTTTATAGTCAATCTAATCTGCAAGTATAAAAAATAATTATGCAAACAATAGACTATTTTCAAACTATACCTATACTAAAGAATAAATTAAGACTCATTTTTGTAAACCAGGATTAGTTTTTGGTTTCTTTTTTTTTTTTATTTTTTTTTATATTTACTTTTTAGTTTTTGGTGGACACAACATCTCCGTTCATATGTGGTGCTGAGAATCGAACCCGGGCCGCGCACATGCCAAGTCGAGCGTGCTACCGCTTGAGCCACATCCCCAGCCCAAGTTTTTGGTTTCTAATATTGATGGCAGTTGTTTGGGAAAGGAGAGAATATGTTTTCCCACCCCTCTTTCTGCATTTTATAAATTAATCAAAATTGTATTTTTTTTTTTTTAAATAGGGAAAACTAGAATTAGTAGAGGGGTAAACCTTAAAAAATCAGCTTGGCTGTATTATAATATCTCTGGTTTGGTGCTGGTAGTGTCTGGGCCTTGTATGCATGAGGCTCTGTGTTCAGTTCCTAACACTAAAACAAAACAAAAATCTGGCCTACCAAATCATGAACTCAAGTGTATTGGACATTTAGCAGTCCCATTTTTGTTTTTGTACATATCTCAGACCTTATTTATTTATTCTTTTAATTTTTAAAAATTCTTCTTAATATTTTTAGATATATATGACAGTATATTTTGACATCTTATACATACATGGAGTATAACTTCCCATTCTTGTGGTTGTCCATGATGTGGAGTTACATTGGTTGTGTGTTCTTATATGAACATAGGACAGTTAATGTCTGATTTATTTTACTGTCTTTTCTATTCCCATCTCACTCCCTTTCCTTCATTACCCTTGTCTAATCCAATGTACTTCTCCCCTGTCCACTTTATTGTGTGTTAGCACCTGCATATCAGAGAAAGCATCTAGCCTTTGGTTTTGGGGGGATTGGCTTATTTCACTTAGCACAGTAGTCTCCAGTTTCATCCATTTACCAGCAAATGCCATAATTTCATTCTTCTTTATGGCTGAGTAATATTCCATTGTGTGTATGTGCCACATTTTCTTTATTCAATAATCTGTTGAAGGTCACCTAAGTTAGTATCATAGCTTAGCTATTGTGAACAGAGATGCTATAAACATTGGTGGGGCTGTGTCACTATGGTATGCTGACTTTAAGTATTTTGGGTATATGCCGAGGTTTGGAATAACAGTCAAATGGTGGTTACATTTTAAGTTTTCTGAGGAATCTCTGTACTGCTTTCTAGAGTGGTTGCCCCAATTGCAGCCCCACCAGCAATGTGAAAGGGAACCTTTTTCCCCACATCCTCACCAACATTTATTATTACTTATATTCTTGATAATTGCCATTCTGACTGGATGGAGTGAGCCGAAATCTCAGTGTAGTTTTTATTTGCATTTCTGTAATTGCTAGAGATGTGGAACATTTTTTTCATATATTTGTTGGCCAATTGTATTTCTTCTGTGAAGTGCCTGTTCAGTTCCTTGAGTAGTCCCATTTTTGTTGAATTGATTTTCTTCAGGAAGGCAGTATTGACAGGTGGAGGTTCAAAGACAGTTATTAAAAATTTTAGAACAAAATGGGAGAGACTGGAAGCAGAGAAAGGCAGAAGAGTAGGGCAGAGTTTCCAACATGTTCTCTGCCTAGTAGTGGGGTCTTGGCTAGATTATGATCAGATCTACCTTCAGAATATTTAGGGTCCACTATTTAGGGAAATTTAGGTGGAAGAACTCAGGCAAAGAATCATTAATAATGATCATTTTTTAAAATATTAAAAATAAACTCGATTCTGTTCTGGAAGGGAGGGAAATGCTATAAGAAATTGTTGGGCCATTAGTAAAACTGGAATAGAGACTATAGAATGATAAAAGTATTGTTTTAATTTAATGTTAACTTTTCTGAAGTTGTTAACTATACTGTGATTGTGTAAGGGAATAAACTTCTTAGGAAATACACATTAAGGGTAAAGGGCATGGTATGTGCACTCAGATTTCAAATGGTAAGATAAAATAATGTGGATGTAGGTGAACAAAATGAGAGATGATAAAGCAACTATGGAAAAAATGTTAAAAAATACCACAATTTGTACAAATAGAAGAGTATATTACTCTTTCAAAAATGTCATCTTGCAAGGCACTGCACTTTTAAATATGGAAATCTGAATTGCTTAAGACATTTCTAGAATCCACTTGTCAGATGGCCTTTAAACATTAATTAGTGATAATAAATCTTAATCCTCTAAATTTTGAATTTTTCTAGAAATTGCCAGAAAGAAACTCATTGTCAGCCTAGTACTTACTACAGTAAGTGGTCAGACTAAAGCATGCTATTTTCAGTGTAAAATGTGGCATGACTATAAAAGTACAAATCTGTTTTGCTTACAAAATTGAAAAGTAGTCCCGAAAATAGTTCTCAAAGATGAATTCCATAGCATTTAGGAATAAAATTGGCTATTTGGAAAGAGGACGATTTGGTTATCTAAGTTCTGTTATATTTCTTTCCTAAACCAACCACTGCTTCATAATCCTAGATGGTAAGCAGCAAAGTCCATACACAAATGAGGCAGGCAGGGCCAGTGTCAGAGGGTGGTGAGAGTGAGGGTGGGTAACTAGACGGTGGTCACACAGGCTGTGTATGTGAAGTACAGACGGTCAGAGTCTCCAGAGTCTGTCAGGACTGCAAAGAAAGAATATGGCACAATGATGATGATATTTGTGAGAGAAAAGGTGTCCTTTCCCTCCTCAAGGTGATTTTTGTGGCTGTATCACTCCTCCTTTTTGAAGCTTGCTTGGAACTGAGTAAGAATGGGAAACAAATTATATAATACTAGGGTATATACACATTTACTTTGCAAATTGGACTATAAAGCTCTCTCTCTCTCTCTTTTTTTTTTTTTCTTAAACTTTTGCAATCACAGCCAATTTTAGAATCAGGAGCTGTAGAGCTACTTTGTGGATTAACCCAGAGTGAAAATCCTGCTTTACGAGTGAATGGAATTTGGGCTTTAATGGTATGTTTTACATTTTTTATTATTATTTATTATTATTTATTTTTATTATTATGGCCCAGTTTTCTAATGACCTAGAACCTAGAAGATATGGTATTCAACTTTCAGATTTGACTGTAAGCAAGTTGCTTGGCCATAGTATGCCTGTTTTCTTATTATTATGAAAAGTGAACAGATGTTGAAACTTCAGTTACTTAATCTTGGGAAAACAAAATTTTTTTTTTTTTACCATGAATATAGTGATATTTCTAGAGAGCTGCCTACTTTACAAAGTATTTTATTCTCTTCTTTGCTCTAAAGAACAACATTATGAAGTAGACTGAGTATTCTTATCATACTTTACAGCTGATTTTTTAATTGACAAAAATTGCATGTGTTTAAGATGTACAACATGTTTTAAAATATGTACACATTGTATAATACCTGAATTGAGCTAATAACACGGATCGCCTCATATGCTTTTCAGAGTGATTAAATAAATTGCCAAGATTATAGGTTTGGAACGTAAATGCTTAATAATTTAACATTTTCTAATAAATAATTTATAATAATGGATTTTGAAATTATGACATCAACTGGACAGTGTAGTGCACACCCATAATAACAGCTCAGAAGGCTGAGGCACAGGATTAAGGGCCAGCCTTGGCAACTTAGTGAGGCCCCATCTCAAAATATAATAAAAAGGGTTTAGGTATAACTCAGTGGTAGAGCACTTGCCTACCATGAGCTGAGTCAGTCTTCAGTACTGCAATAAATGAATGAATAAATGTATGAATAAAAGAAACACACACACACACACACACACACACACAACCCTTTTTCCTTACGATCATTAAAGTAAGTTTTATTGAAATTGGAAAGGAAGTAATCCTACATGATATTTTAAAAACATAATTATAGTAGTTATAATTTAATTGCTGTATACCAGATACTCTTGTTTCCTCTAATTCTTATTTTAAGTTATATTGGTATATATCTACCTTACAAATGGGAAACTAGGACTCCAGGAAGTTAAATGAATTGTGAGGGAGAAGGCCTCACAGCTAGTAAGTATGGAAATGGGTTCTGAAGCTGTCCCAATCTGTACTCTTCTTCCTGTTCCACATCTGCTTTGTTTTCATCTGAACTTTGAAATAGAAATAACCATCTTCTCCAGTACCACATTAAAAAAAAAAAAAACTAAATAAACAAAGGTATTGTATCTGTCTACAACTAAACATAATTTTTAAAAAAATGGTCATATTGTTTCTAAAATACAGGGAAGGCAACTTGATAACCATAAATACAAAATCTATTTATTACTTCTCAAAAGTAATAAATACATTTTGTATTTATCTGAGAAACCTTAAGACCTTCAAATGCCCATGCCAGAAAGTAATCATATTCATCATTATAGGTGTATACCTAAGAGTAGCAGTTATCCTTCTCTTGACAAATAGAAATATAGGAAATTAACAGGAATTAGAAAAATAGTATTACTCATGCTTAAGGATTTTAACAGATTCTGTTTATACTTTGAAAATTATCAGAATTACTACAAAAATAAAAATTATATAATTAAATAAAATAAATATAGAAATGATTCTTGCAACTTCTTTAATCCTTTCAGAATATGGCATTTCAGGCTGAACAAAAAATAAAAGCAGATATTTTACGAAGCTTGAGTACTGAACAGCTATTCCGGTTATTATCAGATTCAGATTTGAACGTGCTGATGAAGACATTGGGACTTCTTAGAAATCTCCTTTCTACTCGGCCTGTAAGTAAAATCACCCAGGCTTCCAGATTAGCTAGCCCTCCGTGTCCCTAACCCAACACTGCTGTCTCTAATCCCCAACATCTACCTCTGAGTATGACTCAAATGTTGCCCCTTTTCAGAGAAGCATGGAGTTGATGTCTTGACCTGCCACCTTCATAGGTGTTCTGGGAGCCCCCCTGCCCAACACTGCTGTACTGCCCATCCTGTCTGTCTCTCCACCCTTTGCACCAAATATATATCTGCCTTGATTTGTTACTTTATTCTTGCTTGGCTTGCTGGCCACATTTTTCATCTGCCTGAATCATTTATCTCTGAGGCTTCTGCTTGATTGGATTTAGAGAACTCTTCTTAATGCCGTTCCATAGACACTCCCATACCTTCCCCTCCCACATTTATTGGATTAACCTCTGGAGATGTCATTGTGGAGATTAGTGGGCATTTGTCAATAGAAAAGGCACAGCTTTGCTGGTGGGGTCACACTCAGTGTAGTTCTGTGATGTTCCCTGACCAACCATGTCAGGTGACCACTTCAGGTGGATGAAGAAACATGGTCATATTTTACTTCTCTGTGCTTTGCTTGTCTTTTGAATCATCTTCATACAGTTGTGCTCCAAGATAGTATTAATACCTATACTGTATTTTCCATGTCTGCCCCCCAATCCATAATTTTATGCTTCCTTTTTGTTTAATATCTTTGGGCTTGAGCACTCCCACTGATTTTAGTTCTATATTCTATCAGACCAACTCTATGTTCTCTTTGTAATAAAGTCATTCAGAAACGTATTTGAAGGCAAAATGCAGCTTTATAGTATAATAAATACTATTCTTTGGCATCTCGTTCTATATGCTGTGTTGTTCTGCTTGAAGCAACTGTGTATCATAGAATGTTAACTTTTAGAAGCTTTCTGTTCTTTCTGTGGGCTTTTCGTTTCCCAGATGATAACCGTGGCCTTCCCATTGTTTTACAGCATATAGATAAAATAATGAGTACTCATGGAAAGCAAATTATGCAAGCTGTCACCCTTATTCTGGAAGGGGAGCATAACATTGAGGTCAAAGAGCAGGTATGTGTCTTTTCTCCTGGGGAGTATTTTCTGAATGTGAGTACAAAGGCAGATCTTAGTTAGGAACCTCCTAAAATGTTCAGGTCTGAAGAAGACAGGGTGCGCTGCTATGGAGGGTCCATAGGCAAGAGAGAGGCTCCATCAGCCCTTGAACTCTTCAATATTTCTTCTTCCTGGAATAGAAAAAAACATGACCAGAGTCTATAGTTTCCCCCTGTGTCACACATTGTATACACTGTCCCTGTCTTTAAAGTAGCAGCCTTCTTTGGTCATCCTGGAATTATTCCTTTCTCCAGAATTCACTATTTCTAGCCCTTTCTGCCACCGTGCTATAAACCCAAACTCTTACAACTCCCTGGTCAGAGAATTTCTTATCCTGTTGATGGTTTTGGTTTCTTTACTCTTAGGCATCTTCTGTTCTTAGTCACCACCTGAACTCCCCCTTTCTGTTGGATTTTAGTAGGGCAAGATTGTGGTAGACATAAAAGTATGGACACTGCATTTATCAGGGAACCGCATGGGAATCACTTTTCTGTATTTTCTGGGAGATATCAAGGCAATTTTAATGTTATATATATATTTTACTTTGCCATAAAAATAAAGGTCACTTGCAAATTTAAGATTTTTACCCAGAATCTGAGGTGTTAGGTTTAAATTTATTGAGTCATACACATATATGTATGCCTATATTAATGCCAGAAACTTGCCAAAATCATTAGTGGAAAGTTAGGCATAGAGTCTAAGTGCAGGGCCCAGACTTCTCCTCCTCTGTGTTCTGGAGCTGGAGTAGTTCAGCCAGCTTCCAAAGAGCAGTCCCAGGAGTAAGAGCAGAAGGACTTAGCAGCTGTGATGTAATTCATGAACAGAAAATGTTAGATTGACAGACTGCTTTTAAGATGTTTCGATGATTTTTTTCTTTTTTTTTTTTTTTTAAAGTCAGGCCAATCAATTTTTTTTTTCTTGGCAGCGCTGGGGATTGAACCCAGGGCCTTATACATTCAAGGCAGGCACTCTACCAACTAAACTACAACCCCAGCCCCCGATTTTTTTCTTAAAATTAATCTCCAAAGCATCACTGAAGTGAAATGAGATGAAATTCATTACTGGAAATCTTATTAACAGGAAATACATTGTTCAGAAGAAACTATTCTATTGGGAGACCAGTGGAATAGATTTTGTCTAGGAAAGATAGCTCACCTGGATAGAATTTCCCTAACTTGAAAAGTAAAGCAAGGCAGGAAGGCTAGGTGAGATTTAGATGAGGACAAACAAAAAGACCAACAACAGTGGGGTTTTTTTGTAAGAAACAGATGACACTCTCATACAGATTTTGGAGATGATCCAGAAGTAGACAAGTATGGAATGCTTAAACTGCCTAGTCCTTAGCTGGGAGTTTAATGCTTCTCAAAAATATCTAATGAATAATTTTTTAATCTAGGCCTAATTGATGTTCGGTATGTTGCAGTGATAAGTTTGTATGTGTGTAAATACCCATGAAACCATCACCATAACCAAGATGGTGAACATATCTATCACTCTCTTTAAAAAAAGAGGAACTAGACAAGAATGTTCATCTGTCCCAATCCAGTTCAACATTATACTGTTATATCTACCAAGTATAGTAAGTCAAGAAAAAAAGATATACAGATTGGAAAGGAAGAAGCAAAACTATTCCCAGACAACATAAATAGAAAGTGCCATAGATTCATCATAAAAATCTAGAACTGATGGGCGTGGTGGCGCATGCCTATAATCCCAGCAGTTTAGGAGGCTGAGGCAAGAGGATTGCGAGTTCAGAGCCAGCCTCAGCAAAAGTGACATGCTGGGGCTGGGGTTGTGGTTCAGAGGTAGAGTGCTTACTTACCATGCGTGAGGCACTGGGTTCAATCCTCAGCACCACATAAAAATAAAATAAAGATATTGTGTCCACCTAAAACTAAAAAATAAATATTTTTTTAAAAAAGTGATGTGCTGAGCAACTCAGTGAGACCCTGTCTGTAAATGAAATACAAAATAGGGCTGGGGATGTTCCTCAGTGGTTAAGTGCCCCTGAGTTCAATTCCTGGTACCCTCCCACCCCCAAAAATCTAGAGCTAATAAATAAGTTAATAAACAGGTCACAAAATAGAAAAATTGATTTTATTTTTACATATAAGCACTGAACAATTAGAAGTGGAAACAGTGCCATTTAATAGTAGCTCAGAAAAAAATGAAATGCTTTGGTATAAATTTCAGAAGGATCTGTACACTGAAAATGACAAAACTCTGATAATGAAAGAAATCCAATAAATAGAGAATACTATGTTAAAATTCCATTTAACATTTTAACCATTTAGAGAATATTATGTTAAAATTCTCCCAAGGAGATTTACTGATTCAACATTATCTTAATAAAAATCCCAGCATATCTCTTATAAACATTAATATAAATGTAAATGCTAGAATATCTACTATGAAATAGAGTAATCAAGACAGTATGCCATCAGCAAATAGGTAGCACATTAATACAACAGATTAGAGTCCAGAAATAGGCCCACACATATATGGCAATTGATTACTGACAAACATGTGAAAGCACCATTTTCAACAAATGGTGCTGTAACAATTTTTGACAAAATATTTTGCCAAAAAATTTAACTTGGATTATATCTCACAACTTAGATGAAAATTTATTCATAGGCATAACAGAAAAGGCATAGAGAAAATCTTTGAAAGATTAGGCAAAGGGTTCTTAGATATGATAGTATAAATATCCAAAAGGGAAAACTGGTCTTCATCAGAATGTAAAACTATTTTTGAAATGCACTGTAAGAGAATGAAATGACAAAGCATCCACCTGAAGGAAATATTTGTGAATAATCCTATGTCTTATGGACACATTGGACACAGTGACTTTTATCCAGAATATATAAAGAGCTCTCAAAATAATAAGCAAAAAACCAACCAAATAAAAAAGCCAAGTGAACAATATTAACAGACACTCCATGATAAAATATCAGTACACTCTTTTAGATTGGTTAAAAATATTTTAAAACTGATAGTACATCAAATGGCAATGCAGATGATACACTTTGGGTTTTGCAGTGTCTTTTAAGATTGAAGATATACAGTTATCCCTCAGTGTCTGTGGGGGATTGGTTCCAGAACACCTAGGTATACCAAAATCTACAGACCCTCCAGATCAGTACATAAATTGGCATAATATTTGCATATAACCGAGGCATATCCTCCTGTATACTTGAAATCATCTCTGACTACTTATAATATCTAATGTAATATAAAGGTTATATAAATAATCATCATTTTTTAAAAAATAATGACCAGAAAAAGCCTGTACATGTTCAGTATGAACACATTTTTTTTTAAATATTTTCCATCCATGGTTGGTTGAATCAATGGATGTGGAATCCATAGAAATGGAGTGCCAACTTTACTTACCATAAACCCAACAATCCCATTCCTAAGCATGTGTTCACATAAAGCAAAAACCTATATTCACACAAAAACTTGCATATGAACAACAAAAAAAGTTTATAACAACTATTTTGGTAATCACCACAACCTAGAAACAAGCCAGATGTCCCTTAACTGGGCAGTGAATACACTGTGGGATACCAGTCAGCAATAAAGAAAGACAAACTGTTGATGCATTCAACAACATGGATGAATCTTAAGTGCCTTATGCTACATGAAAGAAGCCCAATTTAAAAAGAAGCATTCTCTATGCTTCTATTTCTATGAGTCTGCAGAAGACAAAGTCATAGAAGAGAGAACAAACATATCCCAGACTTAAGGGAGGAGTAAGGGACTGTAAAGGGATAACATAGGGCAAGTGGGGAGGGAGACAGAAGACCATTCTGCATGCTTAATGCTGATTGTGGTGAGAGTTATAAGATTTTATACATTTATCAGGTAGAAATCAAACCAAAAAGTGAATTTTACTGTATTTAATAATTGTGTCCTTATTTTTAACCCGAAAAAGTCAACTTGAATTTTATTTGTAATGACATCCAATAGATCAGTTTGGGAAAAAGTGACAATATTGAGTCTTCCAATCATCGAATACACACTATCTTCCCAATTAGTTAGGTTTTTTTTAAATTCTTTATAGCAATATTTTATAGGTTTTCATATACAGATCATATACTTCTACATTCTGAGAAATACTAATGGATAGTTTTCTTGTAATGTGTTTATCTGGTTTTGGTATTGAGATAATGCTGGCTCTAGGAAACAAGGTGGGGATGTTCTCCAATCTTCCTTGAGAATTTGTAGAGAATTGGTATTCTTTTTTTAAAATGTTGGTCGAAACTTCAGTGAAGCCTTGTAGACATGGTGTTTCTTTTGTGAAAAGATGTTTAGCTACACATTCAGTTCTTTAGTAGGAACAGGACTGTTCAAGTTCTTTATTCTTGAGTGAGCTTTGGTATTACAAGTTTCTATAATGCTGTACAATCTCTATAGTAACCCTTTACCCATGCTGTTCTATCCTGAAAGTAACTAAAGATAATATGTAAGTGAATATTCATGGCCTCTTCAGAAAAACTTTATTTACTAGAACAGGCAGTGGTAAATAAATCACCTGTCTTCATGAAGGAGGCTCTGCCAGGCTAAAACCAACAGGAAAAGAAGAGCCAGCAGCAGGGACAGAAGTAGAGCCTGGCTGAGGGTGCAAAGGGAACATGGAAGAATCTTTCTTCTTCTCAATTTTCTCCCCATTTCAATCCTATGAATTAGCTAAAGCAGAAAAAGAAATAATGGAAATGACCCTGACCATGGATAGGAATTCTAAAAGGTTTCGTGACCAAGGTGCCCCTGGGGAAAGGAGAATACATTTAGATTCATTGGAAAGAATGACATTTATAGGGAGATACCTCAAAATAGACTAGGGCAGCAAGATAAGTGATTGATTCCTCTTTTTGGAGTGTTAGAATAGACCCATGGAAAGCATACTATAAACATTTCTGTGGAGATAAAACCAAATGTTAAAAAGTTCAATTAGTTCTAGGGCCAAATCAATTCAATATACCGAACAGCAGAGATTAAAAAAAAATACACATGTGTGTATGTCCACTAATATGAACAATTAGAAATCAATGAAACAGACTAGGGATTAGCAAACTGTGGCCTGTGGGCTAAATCCAGCTCACTGCCTCTTCTGGTAAATAAAGATCACTCTTAAATCTGACATCTTCCCTAACTTGTGGGAAAGATCAGATTCTCCTCATCATTACCTAGCTAGTCCCCCAGTGTCCGCTTAGGAATATATGTAAATATATATATTCCTTATTTTATTTATTTATATATATATAAAATTATATCCTTATTTTATTTATATACATACATATGTATGAATGATTCTAAATTGTATTTCTTCCGTCTCTTGTTTCCTAGAGGCACCCTTTTCCTAGTTCACAACTCAGGGTTCACTCCCTAAAAATCTAGTTACTACACTGTATTAATCTAGATGAATAAAACTACATACCCTTTAGTATATTTGAGGGTTTAGGCCTGAGTAAAAAAAGAAAAAAATAAACAATCTCAATGGCATAATAAACTGAAGTCTTGCAAAGAAAAAAGTTAGAATTTGAGATAATTATTAGTCTCTCCCCCACTTCACCACTCAACCTACCGGAGCAATTGCTGACTGTACTGCAGGAGGGGTCAGTGTCACTTCCTCCAGGAAGCCTCCTGGCCCTTGCAGGATTCAGGCCCTTGCTCTTCAGGCTTTTTGGTTCTCTGTTCTACTTTAATCATACCACAGTGAAATGTAATTCCTCATGTCACAGTTTCCAAGTCGAGGAGTGTATCTTATTCCTGTCTCAGCTTCATGCCTTGCAGAAGGCAGCTCCATGATAGATGTTCAGTAAATCTGTTACTAAGTCTGGCACCAGCTTATTACCCCTACCATAGCCCTATCTCCTTTACCTTAACCCTTGCC
This sequence comes from Marmota marmota marmota, assembly GCF_001458135.2. Taxonomy (NCBI): domain Eukaryota; kingdom Metazoa; phylum Chordata; class Mammalia; order Rodentia; family Sciuridae; genus Marmota; species Marmota marmota. The sequence continues at coordinate 25,552,398 of NW_026000240.1, read as the reverse complement.
ATCTGCTGGTTTAGCTATCAAAAAGGACCAGCAGACAAGAGCAATCTCTTCTTCTGAGAAGAAACTCCAGGCAGTGCAGTGGTTGTCCTCTAGATGTCCCATTGTCCCATTGAACCAGTGGGTACGGGCTTCCTCCAGTCTGCACAGCAGGTCAATCTGGACTTCATTCCTTCACACATTTTGCTTCCTTTTCTGTTCTTCTAACAGGGGTCAAAAAAAGTTAAGAGGTTCTAATTGCACATGGTCAGTGTAGCTGGTGGACATAGTCTAGGCTTTCACCCAGAGGTTGTTAGCTTGGGAGCAAGTTGCAGGTGGAGGCTTGGGGAAGGGAGGGGGACAACACTAATGAAGTATTCACCAAACTGAATGCACTTTGAAGAAATCTGTGGGTTAATCACAAGAGCTTCTCTCAGAAATGAGCTTTCCAAGACAAAAAATAATAATAAAATACTTTTTCTTTTTTCCTTTTGTGGTACTATAGTATGACCTATATGACATGACTTTACCCAGCTTAATGCTCAGCAAGAAACCCTAGGAGTGTTTGATGTGTTTTTGCCTAAAGTAGACTCAGGTTGGGGGTGGTTACTTTTGTTGGCAGTGTCAGGAGTTGAGAAATCAGGGCCATTGATAATGGAACCTGTGAGAATACATGTACCTTCAGGTGAGAAATTGCCCAAACTCTTGAGAGACTGGGAGCCTCAGAGGATTCTTGATTTCTGGGTCTTTGTTCTTTTTCAGACGCTCTGCATCCTAGCCAACATAGCAGATGGGACAACAGCAAAAGAACTTATTATGACTAATGATGACATCCTGCAGAAAATCAAATATTACATGGTAAGCCCTTGTCCCCCAAAACTGCAGCATTGGAAGGCAGGGATTGTAGTGTTGTTGCAGGAATTTTCTAAGAAGAATAAATTATTGTGACAGATTCAGGGTACTCTTCCATCCAAAAGGGTGGAAAACACTAACTCCTTGAAGCTTGTGCCATTGGAGATACTAACATCTACCACCCCAATCCCCACTCCACTCATCTACTGATTGCCTCCTTACCCAGTGAAGCTGGGGGCTCTTGGCTTTCTCTCAGTGCCCCAATTCTGTCTCCCTTCTCAAGGCTTCAGTCCCATGGAACTAAGGTGCTTCCTTGGCACCTTAATTTCTCAACCCGTTTGCTTCCAAATAGCATGCCACCTACTGCTGTGGCCATGCCCTACGTCATTTCATCACCCATGGCTAAAATCTGTCCTCCTCTTTTCATTTTCAACATATCCTAACTGAATTCTAACCACAGAGGAACCTGCCTCCTCTTGGTCACCACACGGTTAACAATTGCAGAGGAAGGACAGAACAAGCTGATTGATTGATCCACTTCACAAAATCCACCTGGGCACTCAGCCTCACTGGGTTTCCTTCAGTGACTCTCAAGCAGTTTGGTACCCCCATTCTCCACAAACAAGAATAGGTTCTTACCCTCTCCTCATTCTTTAAACTTCATTTCTTCTCTCCCCATTACTCTTAGTGATGACCTAGTTTTTTGCTTTATTAAGAGAATAGAAGCTAAAATTTTTTGAGGCTCTTTGTACACCTTGAAGTCAAATCCATACTCGCTTATGACCGCCCATCATGTACTGCAAATTTAACCCCTCCTCATCCCCCGCTCATTGCCTTGCTCTCTTCTTTCATTTCCTCGGCAAGGCCATGCTCTTGCCTGCCTGAGGATCGTCACACATACTGGCTTCTCTTCCTGGAACACTTTTTTCCCACTCCTTCTCACTCTTCAGACCTAAGGTGAACTGACCCTTCCTCTCTTATTCTGTGTTCCTGCATTCTGTTTCTTGCCTTTACAGCATTCAGCTCAGATATAGTGAGTGTGCCACCTGAGCCTCTCCTCTACCAGGCATAAACTCCATGACATTAAGGACACATCAGTTTGTTCACAGTTCTGTATCCAGCACCTTGTAGTACCTGGCCTTTCATATAAGCTCAGTAAACTTGAGTGAAAACCTCCTGCTTCAACCAGGAGTTCCCTGATCTTTCCACATAGTAGCTTTCATCTCTTGACAGTCCTTCCATCAGCAGAGGAGTGCTTGCCTAGCATGTAAGAATCCTTGAGTTCAATCCTCACTACAAAAACAAAAAGCAAAGAAAGTTTCCCTTAACCTTGCATACACCTACCTCTCTGCTTCTGTTTGAAGTTACATTTCTTAAAAGCATCTTCTGCACATGCTTTCTCCCTCCTTACCTCAAAGTTCATTCTCTAACCTAATTCATCTGGCCTCCATCCCCATCACCTGAAACTGTTCTAGTCAGGGTCACCAGTGATCTCTGTGATGCCAAATCCAAACGGTGCTTTCTCTCCACTTCTTACCCCACTTACAGCAGACTTCAGCATTGCTGTTTCTTCCTCCAGAAAATCTCTTTGTCTTGGCTTCCATGACCTTCTCTTGATCCTCTTGCCTGGGCCGCCTTCTTCTACAAGCTTTCCTGAATCACTGATTCACAGCCTTGGCTATACAACATAATTTCCTGGGGAGCTTTCAGAGACTATAGCCTTGCTTCTCCCAAGATTCTGATATAAAAGGTCTGAAGTATAGCCTGGTCATCAGATTTTTAAAAGTTCCCTGAGTGGTTCTTACATAAAGAGTTAAGAACAATTGGCATGGGGAATCTTGTCCACCCTGTGGCTTGTACTGTCATTTCTATGCTGATGATTTCTAAGTATCTGCCCCCAACCTCGACCTCTCTTCAGAACTCTAGACTCATATCTCCCTGTCTACTCAGTATTTTTATGTGACTGTCTGATAGCCTCTCAAGTTTGGTATTCAAAAATGAATTCTTAGCTATCTCGCTTAGATTTACGTGTCTCACCTCCTGGTCTTTACCATTTAGTTTAGTAGCTTTGCCATCTACCCCATTGCCAAAACCTGGGAGTCTATCTTAATTTCTTTAGCTCTTACCTTCACTCATCTAATTTATTGCCAAGTCCCATGAATTCTTCCTTCAAAACTAATCTTGAATCTGTTCATATCTTTCCATCACCACTGACCCTTTCTGGTCTAAGCCATAGTATATTATGACTGATTGACTACATAATCATAGTAGCCTCCAGGATCTTCTGCTTTGTTACTTCAGTCCCATCAGCCAAAGTGATTTTCTAAAAGTGTAAATAAGATCTTGTCCCTCCATTGTACAAATCCTATAAGAGCTTTGAACTCAGAATGAAATCCAGAGTCCCTGCTCTGGTCTTAAAGGGCCCACAATTTGGCCATGCCTCCTTCTCTGAATATACATCTTCTTACCTCAGATCTTTTCAGGAACTATTGTTCTTGGAAACCCTAGCCTCTTGATTTTTACACATCTGGCACCTTCCTTCTTTAAATCTCTGTTAAAATGTTGCCTCTTTCAAAAAAATGTTCTCTGCACCATCTAAATTAAGTTCCTGCCCTCTAGTTTTATTGAATGATTAATGAACTTATAAATAGTAAATGCATTTTATAGTATATGCAAGTTCATTTATTCAGTTTACCCATTGATGGCCTGAGGCTGTGAGCAGATGGTAAGTTTTATTCTGTTTGGTCTTAATGGAGCTCAAACTGGACATCTCTTAAAAACTGTTGCCAGGTAGAAGATGAAGCACAAAGCATAGAATTCTAACAGAGGAAGCCATGTCCAATTCTTTTTCTTCTTGGTAGAGGTACAGTCCTACTTAGGAGATAAATCTGTCTTGACCTTCAAGAAACCATTAAGAATATTATGTAATTGGTAGTCCATTAGTTATGCATGAATTATTTAAATATGCTAGCTTTTTTTTTTTTTTTAATTGACCACTAGGTAAATAACCTGTAAGATTGTTTTATGCTGGGCGTGGTGGCACATGCCTGTAATCCCAGTGGCTCGGGAGGCAGAGGCAGGAGGGTCGAAAGTTCAAAGCCAGCCTTAGCAAAAGCAAGGCACTAAGTAACTCAGTGAGCCCTTGTCTCTAAGTAAAATAGAAAATAGGGCTGGGGATGTGGCTCAGTGGTCCAGTGCCCCTGAGTTCAATCCGCGGTACCAAAAAAAAAAAAAAAGATTCTTTTACTCATGAGTCCTCTTTCACTTAGGAAAAAGCACTCTATATGGATAAATGATCCAACTTAACCAGAAATAGTTGTACTTTTAGTATATAAACAAAAGTAAACAAGAATTATGTGTTAGAAGATAGAAGGCTGCTCAATGATAGTTGATACATTTGATAAAGTAGAGATTGGATCTAGTCTTTTTGATCCTTCTACAGAAATAGGAGTAATTTAATTATCACCTATGACATGTTACTCAAAAAAAAATGATCAGAAATGAGATCACCTCCATTTTTAATCCTTTTCTATATTACTAGGGTCATTCACATGTCAAACTGCAGCTTGCTGCTATGTTTTGTATATCGAACCTCATATGGAATGAAGAGGAAGGTAAGAGTCTGGTGAGATGTTTTCCTGAAGAAAAGTATGGGAAGATAAAAGTATGGCACAGGGAAAGCAGAAAGTTCCCCTGAGATTTTAGGCAGGGGCCCTACTCATTGGCCTAACTGGCCCTCACCACCCTACAGAGGCACCCCAGTAGGAGAGTCAGTGGGACTAGCCTGAGTCAGCTGACCTGAGCCAACACTATTGGAGCCAGCACTATACCGAATTACTAGGGGTGAGGAGTGAGTGACAGTCCTTGCCCTTGGGAGAGCTGATAAGAAGGATATAAGAGGCACTTGAAGAAGGTGAGAGAAGAGTGGATAAGAGGATGGCCTTCTGTTGTAAGCATAGGAAGCACATTTAAGGACTACTGGCAGATAAGCATGACAGAGAAGAGGATATACTGGTGAGATATAGTCTTACAGTAAGGTGGCTAGGGGTAGTGATCAAAGGTTCTCCATATATTAGAGTCACCTGGGGATTTTTGCAAAAGACCAGTTCCATTAAAATCTCTGGGGGTGGGTCTAGGTACAAGTAGTTCTTAAAGCTAACAGGTTGTTCCAGTATACAGCCAAGGTATGGAGAAGAGCACTGGATCTCAGTGCTAGGCTGGCTGCATTAGAATCACCGAGAAACTTTTAGAAGGCAAGTTTCTGGGCTTTGGCCATAGAGATTCTGGTTCACTGGGTCTAGAGGGTATGGTGCCTCAATGTAGGCTCTTCAGTGCATCAGTGTAGATTTTTCAGTGGGGAGGAAAGATTCCAGAGGGATTGTTATACTTAGCACTTGTATCCAGAAGTGGTAGGAGGCAAAACTGGATTTAACCCACAGGTCTCCATACCATGTAATATTTGAATTCCAAGAGAAAAATCCAGGCCTCAAAGTCTTGGTCTAGTTGGAAGGTGGAACAGAGTGGTATGAAATTGGAACTGCCAGTTGTGCTGAAAGGCAAGAAGTGCAGGGAGGAAGGAAAAGGGCAGAAAACAATAGAAGGAGGGGAAAACAAGGTCTCTTAGGAATAGGAAGAGACTGTCCTCCCCAGTGCTGTGGCAATGTCCTAGAAAAGCATCAGAGCTTGGGGCCAATGACAGAGGACCTTGTACCAGACTGAAAGAATCTGATCTTGATCTTAATAGTCTGTGGGAAAATTAGTCCAGCAGCAGAATATGGGGTGGACTGCAGGAAGGAGGGACAAGAGGTACAGAGACCACTTAGGCTGAGAGTCCAAGCATGAGAGGATCCAGGTACATTGCAGGAGGGTGGTGGATAAGAGGCAAAAGGTTGAGGAGTGAAGGGTCCCAGTAAGGCTGAAGGAGAACAGCTGTCTGCATCATTTTCCCAGTAACCTGGTAGCTTTAATCTTTTAGGTTCACAAGAACGCCAAGATAAATTACGAGACATGGGCATTGTAGATATTCTACACAAACTGAGCCAGTCACCAGATTCCAACCTTTGTGACAAGTGAGTATCAACATGAAAGGGGCCTCTATTTGAGCTACTTTGGAGTCAAATCTTTTATGAAATGGTTTGAATTGCTTAGTAATTCACATGGCCAAACTTTTAAGATCTTTTAGATTCTTAGAATTTCGTTTTTAATTTTCTGAGTCAACTGTGACATTTGAGTGAGGTATAAACTAGTAATTACCAAATTATTAAAGACTCTCACCCTGAATTAATGTTGAGTCTGCATCATCTTAGTTGGTATCTAAGATCCAGAGGCCATTCCCTTACTTCCTAAGATCATTAGAATAGAAATGCATGTAGCCTTTTGGAAAGCAGAAAGACAACTATTGAAAACGTTGATTAGATCACTGAAATCAGATCACTGAGCCTTGTAATCTAGCCTAGCCTACCCCTGCTGCTGGGAATCAGCAGTGACCACTAAGTAGTCCCTGTCCTCAGAGAGCTTGCCATTCCCCAGGAAGGGTAGGAGTTACAACCATACATCCAGCTAACCTCAAAATAGTCAGAAATACTCTTCCTAGCTGTGTACACTCCCTGATAGCAGACTTCATGTGCCAGCTTACTTCTGTGTGTAGCAGCAGGAGGGAACATCAGCTGTCCTTCTCCAGACACCTGAGCAGAGCTCAAAAGCCCTTCAGCTCCTTGTGAATTGGTTCTGCCTATCCCACCTCCACCATACCACCCTATACTCCAGCCTTACCTGCCTGCTTTCAGTATCACACTTCAGGCATTCACAAACTCTCTTATCTGTTTTGCCACCCTGGGTCCCTTCCCTCCAAGTCCCCATTCATTCTCTCTCTTTTTTTTTTAATACCTACCCTGCACTCACTCCCCTCACTGTTTTAGGCATTGGAGATGTATGGTGAATAAATTTGGTGAAATCCTTGCTCATGGAACTTACATTCTACTATAAAAGACAGATAATCAACAAATGAATGTAAGTTCAGTTGGGTAATGGCAGGTACCATGAAGAAGAACAAAGCAAAGATAAGGGAACGGAGATTAAAGAAAGTTGGTTATCATACTGGTTAGTCAGTAAATCTCTCTCAGAGGATGTGATATTTGATCAGAGAACTGGATGGAATGAAGGTATCTGCTAGACAGATGTTTAGAGGGAGAATATTCCAGGCACAGGGCATGGTGGGTTCAAATGCCAGGTAAACTTGGCATTTCCAGAGAGCAGCAAGAAAACCAGTAGGGTTGGAGGAAAATAATGAGGGGGAGCATAAACGTAGGTGGAAGGAGCCAGATCACAAAGAGCCTTGTAGGTAAGAATTTTGACTTTTTATTCAGAATTTGGAGGTTATTGGAGAGTGCTGAGCAGAAGAGGCATTAAATAATTTTGATTTTTAAAAGATCACTCTGGTGGCTATGTACAGAATCATCTTTAGTAGGCAGAAGGGAAGGAGGGAGACCAGTTGAAGTCTGTTGCAATAACCTAAGTAAGAAACAACAATGGTCCTGGTGAAGTATTGAGAAGGTGTTGGATTCAGAATTTAATCTGAAGACAGAGCCAACTGGACTTGGTGGAAGGTATTAATGAAAAAGAGGAAAGGAAAATGCCAGTAGCCTGAGCAACTGGATTGAGGTGCAGTTTACGACAGTGGTGTGGAACCTCGGAGAGTGAGTTGGGGTAGAGAGAATCGAGTTTTTGTTGGGATGAGCCAACTTTAAGAGACCCATTAGGTATCTAAGGTACTCAGGGGAGATAAGAACAGGGATATAAATTTGGATGGTGTTTAAAGGGAGCTGGATGAGTCATCTAACTAGACTAAAAGAGGGAGAGAAGAAAAGAGTGCCAACAACCAAGCTTTGGGGCCCTACAACAGTTAGGGGAAGATGAGAAACTTCCAGTAAAAGAGCATAGGAAAAACCAACGGGGTAGACTTGAGACCCAGGCATGTAGTGTCCTGAGAGCAAAGAAAGAGAGTGCCTAGACAGGGCCTTTCATCCTTCAAAACTGGATCAGCTTGTCACCTCTTCCAAAACATCTTGTCTGACCCACTCTCCTGCCTTGACCCAGGCTATGCTAGGAACCCCTTCTGTGCGCCATAGCATGCAGAACACATTGCACTGTGTTTCTGCTGCAGCCTGTTTTCTCTGCTGAAGGGACAAAGTACTTAGTAACTGCTGCCAGTGAATGGCTATTCCTGACTCTGGAACACAAGAGCAGGCTGGGCTTTTGCCTCCTTGGAGCTTGTTGTCCTATAGGTCAAAGAGGGCAAGCCCTTGAATAACCACAACCCCAATGCTGGTCAGATAAGTGTAACACCAAAGGCAAGTCCAGGCCGGCCACATGTCACAGGCTGGATTTGAACTTTTGCTTGAGGTTTGGCACCTCTGCTCCCCTCCATAGATGCCACCTTATATGGAGGGCTGTAAACCCACCTCTTCTGGCTGATAACCAGGTCATTTTCTGAGGGTTTTCTCTCATAATTGTTAAGAAGTGAAAACTGTTCTTCTTAACATTGTCTCTGGGATGATCTAGATTGCTGAGAGAGGCCTCACCAAGATGTAATGAGGGGTGTGTGGGCCCTCCCTGCATTGCTATAGACAAGTCAGTGCTTTCTCCCCCAAATTTGTATGGTATATATAAGTTTTCACCACTTCTTACACTTCAGCCCATTAAAAGAAAAAAAGGTGTGAGTTACCCAGTCTAAGTCCATCTAAGAAAAGATGATCATACCTCCGAAAACATCTGTCTAAAAAACTTCTTAGGTAATAATAGACAGCAGAAAGATTAGAGAACTTTCTGAGGCACAAAATAATCAAACATAGCCAGCCTCTGAGTAAGATCCAGAAGGAATTTGAATTGACAGTTTTTTAAAAGAGTAACACAGGATTTTGATTAAGACCCTCAAATGGACATTCCCGTAATCATACAGTAAAGTCTGTCATCTAGAGAAGACCTCTCCCAGGTACTTCTGTATTTAAGTCTTTGTGATCCTTTGACTTTGAAGTACTTAACAGTTGAGCTGTTGCTAACCAGCCTTTCCAGCCCAGGCTCAGAGGGCCTCAGGGTCGCAAGGCCCTGGCATTCTCACCCAACCCTCACACTGCTCTTCCCCGCTTCCTTATGGATTTACGGAGGCAGGTGAATGGTCCCTAAGGGGTACTGTGGCATTATTTGAAAACTTGTTTCTGAAAATGTCCTTTCTTAAAACCCATCTTGCCTGTGGCTCAGGGACAGTCTTTCTAGAGATTTCTGTTCTGATGCTTTGGACTGTTCACAGTTATCGTCTCTAGAGTCTTATGTAATTGTAAGAACATTCCTTAGTGTACCACTTTACAAACTGTAGACTAGGGCTGGAGTTGTGGCTCAGGGGTAGAGTGCTTATCTAGCATGTGTGAGGCACTGGATTTGATTCTCAGCACCACATATAAATAAACAAAATAAAGCCCATTGACAACTAAAAAAATATTTTAAAAAAACCTTTAGTATATTACTTTACTATCAAAACTGCACTAAATCCAGCTAATTGCATGCCCAGTCTACTTGGTGCTACTTTTGTCAGCTAATAGAACTGGAATTTTAGACTTATCTTTCTGTAATTTAGAAGGGGAGACTGTTGCTAAAACCAGACTTCCTAGCTCCACAATTGCATCCTCTCTAGAAACTACAAAGCTTATGATGGGAGTGGTAAAGGAGGCTCAGAGGAGTGGAAGAGGTTGGAGCACTGTTGACATTACACCTTTTCCTCTCCACCTGACCCCTTTCTTCCCAGTCACTTTAACATGCTGCATGTCCCACATTGATGGTATCATCAGGCATATAGAACAAGATGAAATTGTACCCTTCTTCCATGGTTCTGAGGCATTTGAACCATGAGGCGCTTCATCCCATGAGTAGCAGCTAATCCCTGGGTCAGATTTCCTTCCCCTTAGCTTCCCAGAACTCAAAGGGTCCTTCCCTAGTGTTGTGTATTACTATGTAAAACCTGCATGGCAGTAGGAGAAAGTAGAGAATTCCAGATCCATCACAACTCTGGACTAGTGACAAAGGAAAACTATAAAATGTGAGCACATACAAGGGGGTGTAGAATGTCACCAAGCTATAGCAGGTTTAAGGGTAAGGATGGCTGTCTAAGAGAACCACAGGAAGAAGAATATACCCAGTGTAGGTTTCAGAGCTCTTTGAATATGGCCCTCTGCTCCTTAAGTTAGGTGCCCAGCTGGTCACCCCAGTTCACTCTGGGAATCTACTTTTTTTAGGACACATCAACGCCAACTACCATCATTGAGCCACAGGGTTTTGGTTTTTTTTCTCTCCCTCAATTACAATTGAGATGATGGCTAACAGGAGAACTGTGATTTCAGGGCAAAGACGGCACTGCAGCAGTACCTGGCATGATGGGAGCGCCGGACATCTGTGAGCATCCACATCCTTGTTTAAGGAAGTACAGGAACTAGCCTCAATTGATTCCTTCTATTTGCACAAGTCACCTTGGACTGCAGGGAGCTGTTTTGCAAAAGCATTTTAGTAGGCTTAGATCTCAAATTCATCTTGAGGACATTTTTTTGAGGTAGTAATTTCCTCAGAGGACTATTGTGTTTTGTTTTGTTTTGTTTTCTGAGCTACCTGGACTCTTTATTAGAACAATCAATCATTTTCCTTTGGACCTACAATTTTTTGCCTATGCTGCAGCCACTTTGTGAGTAAGAATGAGTTTGTGTGTGTGTGCTTGCGTGTGGGTCAGAGTGAGTGGATGTGTGGGTGAGGGATACCTCAGATTTTTCTTTTCTTATTTTGTGTGAAAATCTCTTTTCTACAGATTTTCCAGGGTTTAAGCATTGCTTGCTGTATAAAACAAAAAACAAAAAAAACTTTACTGAATTATATACAGTTTGAATGAAATGTTATTTTAAAAACAAAACAATTGTTTAGTGTTCCATAAAGGTTATGTTGAATTTTGGTCAGATGAATATTTGTAAGTAAAAAAATATATGCATTTCTGAACCTCAACTTACATAGACTTTCTTTATAAAACAAAAACAGAAAAAGTTGGCTATAGTTGGCCTGAATAACAGGCACTCTACATGGTGCTGTGCAAATGAGTAAGCTAGCATCTTACTGCCATCAATGTTAGCAGGTCGAGCCACCTTTCAGCCTAATTTAATAAGTTCTCAGGCTTCCAAGTCAGAAGGACAGAGCGGAGTGGAGTAAGGCCACAGATTCACAGTAGGGTTTTTAAAACATCAAAGGGAAATATAACTAATGATAGTGAAAGCCAGTGGGCTCCCTTGACAGGAGACCAAGAGCCTCCCAACTACCGTAAATCCTATCATTGGTGTGGCAGTGTCTGGCAGAACTTAGCACCAGATGTGGAACCTTATTCTCAAGCTAAAAGAAGGCCATCACTTCTTGGAAACAATGTCAGATCACTTTGTGCTTACTGAAACAGCATATATCACTGTGAAACTAAAGAGTGTTCTACAGACACTTCTGTAGGAAGAAGCAAAAACAGAATAGTTCAGAAAGCAGTCTTCTCTCAGCTGCTACAGTGGTAGCTCAGGGTTGCTAGTTGGTGTGCTTTTGTGAAAATGAGACCTGAGATCTTCTCCTACAGGAAGCTAAGAGCTTGAGAGAAGGGAAGGGAATCTGCCCTGGATGACTGAGGATGGCATCTTTTTACAGCGAGTACTGCTTAGCCCTTCTACAACCCTTAGCTCGGCACCGGCTCCAGCTTCTGGGTCAGCTTCAAGGTGAATTCAACAGCGGTTGCTCTTGACTGTTTGAAGGTAGAACCAGCCTTTTCCCTTTGCTAGAAGGAGGCCAGAGGCACCGAGGCCAGGATGAGAGGTCTGCGGTCCAGAAGTTTGCGGTGAGTGTGTGCCATTGATGGGGCCCCACGCCCACCCACCAGCCACTCCCAGTGGGGTTGCTCACATCACAGCTGCCCTGTCACCAACCTGCACCTTCCTTGGAAGATTTCAATATGATTGATTGCAAATGAATGTTTTTTAGATGTATTTAATGCAATGTTTTCTGTTCTCAACATGGCCACTGAAGACTCAAATACAAGAGATTTTATTGTTATTTTTTTCAGAACATCACTGATTTTCTGTCCAACAGGAACTTGGGTTTTGTGCAGATATTAGAGTGCTACTGTGAGAGAGACAATTTAAAGAAAACCTAATTTATTGGGAGTACAGCCTTATTTAGGGCCCATTCACTGTCATTTTTAGTACTGAGAAAATATCGTTGGTTGGCATTTGTAACACAAAACACTATAGTGTTGGTATTAAAATGTTTCAGGTAAATATGAGGAAACCAATAATGAATTGCTGAGACAATCTTGAACCAGATAGCATTAGAGAGCTGAAGGCCCAAGGAAGTGACACTTTCACACTCCAACTCTGCATGAATCTTGCCTGTGGGTATACACAATGGTCAAGTAAAAAGTGCTTTACAATAAGTAACTTTTCTGATTTGAATGAAGGGAAATGTATTTATTAAAACAAAGCTGTTTGCTGCTTTACGCAGGTGCAGTGTTCAGTCAGCAAGGAAGTGGGAAGAATGGGACATGGTCTTGTGTCTACACCCAAGTTCTTAACTAAGCTTCTCGCTCTCTTTAATACTGCATTCTGTTCCTCCTCTTGTGCCCTGATTGTAACCCAGAATTTATGAACTAGAAAAGAATGTCCAATTTAATAAGTTGCATTTTTTTTTCCTTAAGCACTTTATTCAGAACAATACATGTTCTTCTGGTAGTGTTTGGATAATATGATTTTAACACATGCTAATAAAAGCCAAGAAAAATCATAGCAACTTCTAAAAAGGAGTCTGTTTTCCAAATGTCTGGAGCATTAGGAAACCTTAGGAGATGGTGTGGAGCAGCTTTTGGAACCTGTGATCCATGTGAAGGGCTGGGAGCCCTTTGCTTTTCAGGGTGGAAGCCAGTACCTCAGGCAGTTACGCTCCCAGGGGCATCTGCTGAAGTCTGGAGACCCCACTCTTCCTGGCCTCCTGAAGGCCAGCAGACCCTTTATAGGTGGCCACTCCCAACCAGCATGACACCGTTACCACCAGTGTTGGGTCCTCCACTGCCACCACCTGCTGGACACAGACCCGAAGTTTGGCAGTTCACAGCTGCATGGTGCCCAGCAGCCACCAGCCCTCTGCAAGGGTACACAGGTGCCCTTCACTTAATTGTGTATCACCATTTCCCATTTCTGAGATGCAGATGGCACTCCCAACTCCAGGCCTCACTGGAAGAAGAGAAAAGACACCTGCTACAGAGCATGGGGTAGGAGGACAGTGCAGTGGCTACGGAGGAGGGAGTCCTAGTGGAGTGGAGCTCTGTGGGAACCCAAGGAGAGACCAGGAGACTAGGAGGTCCCCTTTTTCATAATTGCAATGGGACACTGGAATTGAGGGCTAGAAAGGAAGAGAGGAAAGGGACATCCCACCCCAGGTCCTGATGGAAGGCTAACAGAAAGGGTTCCAAACACCTTGTGACCTGGAATAGGGACTGTTGCTATCCCAACCTGCCCCTTACACTGATCTTCCCTGATTACTGAGCAGGGAGGCACATAAGGGAAGTTTCTGTCCAGTACCTGGCCTCAGGGAAAGCTGTGGGAGCCCTCCAAGGGCCACAGAGTCAACTACTGAACCTTCTCTGCAGGTCCTGGCATTGGTTTTGCCAGGCCACCAGCTCTCTCCCTGGGGGGTGGGCCAGAGCCCGTCCTTAAGAGTTGAGTCCACCTCCTAGACTTAATGGGGCTAGGCCTGCCCTCCTCCCATCAAGCACTTGCATCTAGGGGATGAAGCCCAAAGCAGCCTCTGGCAGGAAATCAGGACCAACCAGGGTCTTAACAAAGGAGTACTGTCCCCTTGAGAGTGGGATGGTCTTACAGCCACTCTCAGGAGCCCCTACCCTATCCCCCATTCCTTATGTACTCTTAGAAAAGTCACTCCCTACAATGCTGAAGCCACAGCATCCCTAAGCCTCTGACAATGGGAGGAAGGGGCAGGTCACCACCTTTCCCACTCTGACCATCTCACCTAGTACCTCTCCTGCTTTTCTCCTGCCCAGCCCTGACCTTCTTGTCTGTTTTCTGGGGATGTTAAAGATCCCTCTCACTGACAAAAACGCTTCTCGCCCTGAGTCTCAGTTCCCCACCTACTCTTCCCCGTCACCTGCTTTTCAGAGGCCCTGGTTGCTGCATCTCTCATGTCACCAGTGGTGGGAGATTCTTGACTTCCTGGCTTCTGGGGAGATCAGATAGCTATCAGCTCTTTGCACCTCCTCCTCCAGGTGACTCATTGACACCTGTGGTATGAAAGCCCAGATGTATGACTTTTGTACTCCAAGTCTTGCCAGCTCTGTCATGGGCACAGACTTGAGCCCATGTACAAAGGAAGAGCACAGCCCCATGGTGAGCAGTGTGCCCAGGGCTCTGGAACAGTAGATCCCACTTTTCTGACAGCTCTGCTGGGCTTATTGTTTGATGCAGGGGCCCAGGACAGATGCTGGTTTGCACTGGGGGCTTGCATGTCTCCATTCAGAGGCAGCACAAGGTCATGGGAATGCAGTGGCCTTCAACAGTAGGGCCCATCCAATGTCTCAGGCCGTAGTTCTTCAGGCCAGGCTTATCCATTTCTCTCCAGAACCAGCACAGTTTCACACTAGGCTGACAGGAAATGTAATGTCCCTGTGAAGAGCTGTCTTCTGGGAGCCAACTGCCCATGTAAAGAACTTCTTTAAGTTGGAAGAGTGGACTCCTCTGGGGAAAACCAGCAAATGAGATTGCTGGCATTTTCCTCTTGGTTTTAAACAATACAGCCTTTTCCTCAGAAAGGACAGAGGATGCCTGCACTTGGTGAACTTAAAATAGCCTGAGAACAAGCTGGTAAGAGGGAGTGGGAATATTTGCTGGAAAGCTAACAGTTACTTTTTACTAAAACCCTGCATCCTTCAAAGGAAGAACCTAGAGAGACAGCTAACCCAGGCAGTTCAGTGGAAGGCAACCTGGGGCCCCACTCAGAGCAAGTTTGAAATTAGGCTTTAGCCAAATCAGAAGCCAAAGAACTGGGGAGGGAGATATCAAGTAAACTGGGTGAACTCTGGTTCCACGTGTAACTTCCAAGTATTGCCGATGAATGTGCCCTGACGCATGGAGAACCTCAGGTGGGCAGATCAGGCAGCACTGAATGGCCATGCATGACTGGGACAGGAAGCAGGAGGCCCCGCCAAAAGCCAGTTGACACCTGACCCCACATTGGGAAGCTGCCTTTGTCAGACCCTGGCTTGTTGCACTACTTTTAAGTCCATAGTTACCAGGTTGGGATCTAAAATGGTTTAACCATAAAGGAGGTGTACTCTTGGGAAGACACTGCCCCCATGTGGC
Source organism: Marmota marmota marmota (assembly GCF_001458135.2). NCBI lineage: Eukaryota > Metazoa > Chordata > Mammalia > Rodentia > Sciuridae > Marmota > Marmota marmota. The sequence continues at coordinate 25,537,147 of NW_026000240.1, read as the reverse complement.
TCAGTATCCTCTAAGATGATACCAGAGTACAGTAACCGATGCCTATTTGTTTTTTAAAACCTGATGACAGGATGTGGGAGAATGTGTTCTATATACTGTTTAATAAGGAGAAAGTATATGCTATTTTTTATTTCCACAAAAGACAGGTAAACAAGGAAGCATCGGTGCTTATAAAAGCATGTTCCTATTCTGAGGTTCCTTCCAGGCAGGCTCCAGTATACTGACATCTCGTGGCCCTGTGGCCTTGCCCTTGGTCATATGCTCAGAAGAGCAGCACAGCATCTCAGTCCATGTCCTCAGGGATGCAAAGCACCTCCATGGCGCCTGCTGCTCCATTGGTTTCAGTGCCTGTGGGATGACAGATGTTCTGCAGGACTTGTGAAGCCAACCCTGCCCCACCCACCATCTGCAAAGAAACAGGGAAAGGAATAGCTACCATATCACTGAGGACCAAGCTAGGTGTCAGGCTAAGAGGTCAGCAGAGGGGTCCCAATATGTCTTAGAATTAAAGAACTAGCAGAACGAGTAACATCTGTTTGAGTACTTAAGATATGTCACCAGGCTAAGCTTTACATCCTGTCTCTGCAACATTTCTGTGGAGGTGTGCCCAGGGCTCTGGAACAGTAGATCCCACTTTTCTGACAGTTCTGCTGGGCTTATTGTTTGATGCAGGGGCCCAGGACAGATGCTGGTTTGCACTGGGGACTTGCACGTCTCCATTCAGAGGCAGCACAAGGTCATGGGAATGCAATGGCCTTCAACAGTAGGGCCCAAACAAAGTTATTGGTTTGGGGTTATAATGGGCATATCATTATCTCTCCATTTTCACAGATGAAGAAACAGGCCCAGAAAAGGTAAGTAATTTTCCAGAAGTTATTTAGCTGGTGAGTAGTAGAGCCAGGATTCAAACACAGTATCATCGTGTCCTGAACTTTTGTCCCCTGCCCCCATGCTTTCTTAGCAGAAATGCTGGGTAAGTGAAGGCACATGCTGCTCCCCAGAATTGAGAAGATGAGACACATCAAAACAAATAGGCAGGGGAGCAGCATTCCAATCAGGTAGCTTCAAAGTGGTGGACAGTTCCTTCTGGAACTGTCCCCTTTGCTCAATGTCACCTGGGGCCAAAGTGAGGTTTGACATCTCCCAATACTCTCCCCAGAACCCCAGTGAGTTCACCCTCCTCTCAGTTCTGAGTGACACCTCCATGCCTCCAGTCATCCCTCAGGTGGATGAAGATGTCCCATGACTGTGAACACATAGGAAATGCATCATAAGCCATCCCAGGCCAGGTCCTTGGGAAAGCTGGCCCCAGCGGGGAATGACTGGAGAGTAACAGGTACTTGGATGTGGCTTGGGTCTTTGATCCACACGCAGTCACACTTCCCTGCAGGTTCAGACTCCCTAGGCTCTAGGTACACTCAGCCTGTTCCTCAATTGCCAGTGGGAATAGTCACCTCAGGGCAGTGGCAAGGACTCAATAAGGGCCAGTGCAGGTCAGCCCCTGCCCACCTTTCTGTTGTGGCTGGGTTTGAGACCTTGAAACCATGAGCATAGCAAACATTTAGCCAAATACCTTGGGTTAAACCCAAACATTTGGACATATATAGGTTATTACACTTCAGATCTGCACGCAGCCTTCTCCAAGAATGACCTTCATGTCCTTTGGTTTTTCCCAGAGCATTCATGTGGATATTCCCAGCTCCTTCCACCTCACTGCAGGCTCAATGCAGATGTAACTTGGGCACAGGAATAGTGCTGGCCAATTCCTCCACTGGTGGCATGAGCTGTCACATGCACTCTGGACCCTGTGGGGTTCTCACCCAGATTTGGAGGTGGTAATGACTCAGGCTACCTTTCCCAGAGGCTGAGTTCTCTTCATGGAGAAGATGACCTGGAGCTCGTGCCACAGTGGGCTCCAGGAAGAGGGCCCTCCCCTGCAGCCCCTGCTTCTCAGCCCACTAGGGGATTCAGGAAGGGGGAGGCGGAGCACAGGGGACATGCAGGAGCAACACAGGTTTTTGCAGGAGATTTCACTAAGGTGCTAAGACCTTCCCAGTGGTTTTCACAGAGAAATACAAAATGCCTTTATAATGAAAATAGGATTCCAAGATAAACTAAAGATGTAGTGAGGTACAGAAAGGCATCATTGTTTCTCTATGAAAATATAAGACAGTTTAATATTCATATCCAAGTTACCTGATGACCCATATTTTCAGAACAGAATTTTTTTGAATTAGTTACCAAATGATTACCAGTCCCACACACACCCAAGCACTTAGTCACAAACTCCTATTCACCGAGGTTGGTCTCCCACAGACTGCCTTGGTGACTTACCCTGAGGGGCCTCCACATCTTCATCTAAAAACTTGACACTGGGGAAGAGTAATGCCAGCTCTCTGCTGGCATCTTCTCGGTCGCGGCTCCCATGGACAGCGTTGAAGGGCATCTCTGTGCCATACAGAGCCCGGAGACTGGGGACATCGGTAAAAAGTGAAAGAAACAATTGTTTCATTTGAAAAGAAATGTCTTGCTTTCTGGCAACATGATTTCCAGATACAAATCAGCACTCTGCATTTCTGTGAAATTGCTTTCTTTGTAGAGATACCAAGAACAACAGCAGTAGGCAACATTCATTTGGTCCTGGCAGTGGTCTGGACCCCCAGCTGGGTGTTTTACATGCAGAATCTCCTGCAGTTCACCAAAGCCCTCAGAGGGGAAACCCTGGTATTTCCATTTTAGACAGGTGTAATTGTGTAAGCACTGAGCTGCCATGTTGTCAATATTACTACCATGCACTTGATACAACTGTTTAGCTGGGACTTCCTGTGTGTCAAGCAGTGTTCTAAATGCCTCTGTCCTCCATTGATGGTTATTTTACTTATATCCTCATTTTATAAATGAGAGAACTGAGGCTCAGAAGGACTTGCTTTAGTGACACCCCAGGCTTTCTCACTAGCCCAGCTGCCTTTATATAAATGCTCTCAGCCCCTCACAACTGTAAGTCCAACTGCAGCTCCTTGGCTTCTTGCTAAGCTCCTTTCTGTTGTCTGGTCCTCTCAGCTTCAAAGGCTAAGACATGCAGATTTGGCATTGGTGACACACAGGGCCAAGGAGAAAGCCAAGTCAACTCAGGGCAGTGTGCGGGCAGGGTACTCCAGATTTCAGGGGCCTTGGGACACCCTGGGTGGAAGGGGCTGTGTCTATAATGCAGTTTCTCAGGTCACACGGCAGTGTCTCTGGCTTGACAGGCTTGAATGGAGCCCCAGAATCTGTATTCTGGAAGCACTTGGTGGGACCCTCTGGCTGAAGAGAGAATGGTGACCAAGGACCATTGGACCAATCTAGCAGCAACCTTTAGAAGAGGGTAGAGGAGGGGAGGAGGCAGCTCACAGGGGTGCTCAGCAAAGACTGGGCACTGGATCAGAAGGGGATGGCGTCAGGGTCCTCCCAAATTTATAACAATGATGAGGTCTCCTGGTCAACAGAGAGCTTCGTTACCCACAATTCTGCACCAAACACCAAGTGGGGTAGAGGTTTTGAGATGGATGGAAGGACCACAGCTGCTGACATCACCTTTCAGGCTGCTCTCTCCTGGCCACACAGGGGTCACAGGGCCCCATTAGGGTTCGCCAGGCAGTAATCACATCCTCGCTGTCCTTGGTCCTGGTGAGGATAAGGAGATGGCTCGGTCCACTGCACATGTGATGTACCAGCTTTTCAAATGCCTCCTGGGCACAGGGAAGGAAAACTGTTGACATGGGGCAGGGTATACTAGGGCCTGAAGAGGGTCAGCGAATCCATCCTACCCACAGGATAAGAGGGAGTCAGTGAGCAGCCTTGCTGGTGTGTGCCTGTGGACACTTAGCCATTTCCTGGCCACCTCTGCCTGCTGTGGGGAAGATGGTGGTAGTGACCTCCCACCCCCAGAGAACCCAGAAAGGTGAGCCTTGAAGACCAGATATATAGAAATTGTGTTGATGCTGCAAATCCAAGGGGTGGGATGTAGCTAAGTGTTTTGTTGTTTTGAGATGCTTCTCAACCCTTCTTCCTTCTTCAAGTACCAAGGCTCTGACTCCTCTTTGGGGAACAGCTCTTCTCCATTTCATTTGGTCCTACTTTGACAACCATGATGCTTAGTACCCCCAATGTACCTCTAACCTGAGAGGTAGGGGCTGTGACCTCTGCTAGGTCAACTAGACTCCCAAGGAGGTGAGTCTGAAGTAAAAGCAAATGGAAAGCAGCTGAATCTGGGTTGTCTTAAGTTCTGTGTTGTCAGCCTTTGGCTTCTGAGCTCCCTCCATTCCTCTTCTCTCCAAGCACTTCCTGGTAAACACTTCATTCAATTTTTTTTGTTAATTCTGTGAGCTACAGAGTACCCATCTAGTAAATTCTTTATTTTGTTACTCAGTGTCAAAATCTTTTCCTTGAACTGATAGAAGCTATGACTGTGATTCTGAGTGCAAATTCATGACCCACTTGCTGTTCATATCCTTGTCCTTCATAATGTTCTATCATCTCTCAAACTACTGTTAATCTATAGGCATAATGTTGGAGGAGGAGAACATGGTAAGCATACGGGAGCAGATGAGCTGACCTCTCCAGCTCTGTATTGGTAGAAAAGACGCATTTCTGCCTCGGTCATGGTTCTCTCTTCGTTTGTTAGAATGTCAAACCCAGCTTCTTGGATCTATAGAACATATATACGTATTCTGAAAGGGTAAATCAAATCCAAATGTGCATTTAAATTAGTTGAAATTTAAAAAATAAAGATAAGCAACTTTAAAAACAGTGAGGACCCTCATTCCCCCAGCATCTGTCCCAATCAGATTTGAGTTCCAACCCTATGGAATCCTCCTTTCCTCAGCAGGAATCCACTGCCTGCTACCCCATCCCTACTTATCCAACAGAGAGGAAATGAGGACAGTCGTGCCTGGTAAGTGTTTCTCCTTTACCTTCATAATAATCTCATCCGTCTTTCCATGGACCACTGCATCTGGCTTAATGATTGCCAAGGTACAGGTCTCCTCTGATGACACTGAAATAAGCCAGGGGATGTGCAGTCAGATTTTGGTGTTTGAGGCACTAAGAGGCCACTTGAGGGGACAGTGCAGCCTCTACACAGGTTCCATTGCAAACCATGTTCCAGGCCAAGGCTTGAGCTCCTGGTTCTCTCCCCTGGCCTCTTTGCTTACCCTGCAGACCCCGACTCTAGTGGATGCACCCACCTAATTCAACTTCAGCTGGGCTGTGGGGGACAATACTTGGTCCCTGGATCAGGGGACAGACAGGTAAGAGGATTGCTGAAGAAATTAGGAACAGAAAGGCAGAAACAACTCAATGAGTAGGAGGAACAGAGTTGCACAGAGCGTGCTGGAGCAGAGGCAACACGGGCCCAGGAATCCTCACCCATTCCCATTAGCTCCTGAAGACTCTGAGTCTCAGAGTCTCTATCTGCTATCTGCCATGTTCCCCGCTTGGCTGGCTCCTTTGTCTCTGCCTCTTTGAACCTTTCCTGCCATGTGGTAAGTATGGCTGCCCCAAGTCCTGAATCAGCATGACTTTCCAGCTCCAGCACATGCTACCAAACTGCAGCTTCAGTCCTCTCCCAGTTCAAGGTTTCCTGAGAGAAGCTAGTGCTCTACCAGTGAACTCATCTTCTTGATCCAAGGCACCACCCAAAGCCCACTGGCTAGTCCACGGGTTGGCTGCCCTTCAGTCAGTGCCCACCCGTCCAATCAGATGTAGCAATGAGAAGAGTCCACTGCTTAGGCCAGGTTCTGGAAAGGTCTGTAAGGAAACCAAAGTCTGTCCACAAGCCCATCTCCATCACACTCCTGCTTCTGTGGCCTTGGTGTATTACCTGCTCTCTCCACAGGATCAGCATACCCCCTCATCTATTTTCTGTTTCTCAACCTTTATACTGATTATGTTGCAGTGAAACAAAACAATATCTACATATAAGGAGGACCTTTGGCTCTGAAAATCTGAATAAGGTGCTGAAAATACATGTGCTATGGTTTGGGTAAGTAGAGTCTGGGTCCTAGTATGTGACACCATTGGTTGATGGTGGAACCTGTATGAGGGGTCCTGGTGGGGCCCTTGAAGGATGCGCCTCTCTCCTCCCACGCTGTGCTCTCATCACAGGCCCACAAGTAGCAGGCCCAATCAGTCATGGACTGAAACCTCCCAAGCTGTGAGCAAAATAAATATTTCACCTTTATAAATCGATTATTTCAGGTATTTGTTACAGTGACAGAAACCCAACAGTATAAATCATTTTAAGCAATCAAACCTGTCCGTTTTCCCGGGATTACCAACATGCTATGAGCACTTAGTCTTTTATAATAAATTCCATTATACATTGGCTGACTCACAAGACCACCTGGAGGGTAGAGTGAGAAGAGGCCTAAGCAGGGACCTGGAGAACTCTAGCTGGAATGGAACTCAATGAAGGAGATGCTGAGGAGGGGCCAGGGATGTGAAGGAAAAGGAGGAGAGTCATGATACCTCAGTGCCCAAAAGAGAGAACAGTTTCGAGAAGATGCTAGGAATATCATCCTGCTCTGCAGGGAGATCCCACAGAATATGAACCTGTTACCAAGGAGGTCCAATGCCCCCTGTGGGCACCCTTTCAGGAAGCAATGGGTACACCCAGAATGCAGCAGGTCCAGCATGAGTGGAGGGTGAGGGGTGGCCCCAAGAGTGTGGACAAAGTTCAGGAAGCTTGGCTGTTAAGGAGATGGCTCAGGACAAAGACAAGGTTTTGTGTGGTTTTCCAGGTTGGAGAGACTTGGGAGGAAATCATGGAGGAAGAAAGAAAGAGGAGATAATGCAAAAAGCAGGCAAAGAATGTTTCCTGCAGAGTCAAATGGCTGATTTTCTTTTTGCACTTGAAGTTTTTTTGCTTTCCTAAGCCACAACTCCTTCCCTGTTAGAATTTTCCAACTCAAATAGCCTTATTTAACAAACAAAAAACACTTAAAAACAGTCTCTCTACTTTGTTCAATAATAATTTAAAAACCTGCTTTTGTGTACAACCAGAGATATGAAAAATTGTGCTCTATTTGTATAATACGAATTGTAATGCATTCTGCTGTCATATATAACAAATTAGAATAAAACATTAAAAAAAAAAAAACCCTCCATTTGTCATCAGCTCAGTTCCTGAACTTGATCCTGGTTCCCCTGGCATCTCAGTTGCCACCAAGAGATGCCTTCCCAGCAGTAGCCCGACTCCCAGCTGTCTTCACTGGCCAGCCAAGTTGCCCATGAGTGAAAATGAGTTGATGCTTCAGCAGTAAGGGAAGAAGGGCGCAGAGCTGGGGGGAGGGAAGGTTTTCTGATGTTTGAGAAAGAGATGATAATAGAAACTCGAACTTTCCAGATCAGCCAAGGACCAAGGAAACACCAGCATTATCGCTTTGCATGACCAGTTCTTCTACCCTCCATGTAACGCTTAACAGAGGCCTGGTGATTGCCATGAAATCCAAGCTTGTTATATTTGAAGCATGATCAGAAAGCTGTGAAATGTAGCCAAGATGCTTTTATAGGGCAGAAGGGAGATTTGACCACAGTACATTTGAACTCAGGTGACTGGAGACATTTCATGGTCAATATTGCCAGAGTCCAGATATCTCAATGACCTGATTACTCACATCAGATCTGAACCTCCTTTGCCTTTGGCCTTGCTCATTGGTTCTGCACTCACCCACGTCCTCATCTTCTCCATCATTTTTTTCATGGAGAAAATATTCGTCTTCATCAGAAAGAGCCTCATCTTTAATCTAGTACAAATTGGTCAGGAACAGAAAATAGTTAGCCAATTTAAATTACCCCTAAGACCTTCAAAACCCTACAGAAATGACAACAAAAAAATAAAGCTACAAAAGGTGGAACAAGTGGCAAGGGCAAGGTGAGGAAAGTCCTGGAGACTTACAAGATCCTTTTTTAGTAGCAGGGTGATGGGACACAGAGAGGACCAAGAAATCCATGCTTATCTTAAATGTTAGAGTTTGCCTCTTTTCACAAGCATTAAGTAGAGACTAAGGAAAAATAGAAAGTTGGCAAGAGAAAGAATTAAACTGTAAGTAAATGTTAAGTGATAGGCTAAACAGTGCAGAGAAGTAAAGGGAGAGATCATTGTTCCCCAGAAGAGGCTCATAAGAATGGAAGCATTTGCAGAAAACTGGTTTGGGAAAAAATAAGATTCAATGCTAATTCATTCCATTAAAAAAGAGCTTTGCTATTTGGAATTGAATAAGAAAACTTGAGCAGTTTAAAAGATTGCAAAAGCACCTGGAAATACTCTCTGTGTGTTGGTTTTCAAAAGCAGACAATTATTTGTGAAGAATGTGTAGTCTGTGTTATTGTGGAAATAATCAAAATCACTAGCTAGGCTGATCCTGTTTTTATAGTAATGACAGAGCTTGGTTTCTAAATTAAGGGAATTACAAATAAAACCTTTAGGAACTTGAGTTTATGGGTCACCCAGAGAGACTTTACCCCAAGGCTGAGTGGGAGACTCTTCCTTGTTATCATTTGGATAGGTGTCTCGCAAAGGCCCAAGTGTTGAAGGCTTGGTCCTCAGCTTGGCGCTATTGGAAGGTTGTGGAATCTATAAGAGGAGGGGCCTAGTGGGAGGTCTTTGATCTGATCACTGGAAGGGAATTGTGAGACAACATGGTCTCTTCTCTGCCTTCATGAGGGAAAGTTTCCTCCATTGCATGTTTCCATCATAATGTGCTGCCTAACCGTGGGTCCAAAAGCAACATGCCTTACTGATCGTGGACTGAAGCCCCTAAAACTGTGAGCCAAAATAAACCTTTCCACTTTTTAAGTTCATTATTTCAAGTATCTTGTTATAGTAACAGAAATCTGACTAACATACCACTACTCAATTCTGTAAATTTATTTTCCTTTCTGAATTAATGGTTAAAAATTGAAGTGGAGGGTGAAAGAAAAATGAATAAAAGAAATTAAAGGGTCCTGGTTGAAGGGGACAGCTTTTAAAAGGCTTCAAAATGCAGATATATCACAGCATTGTGCACTCTCAGTGAGGAACAGATCCAATGTGGGACATTCATGAAACTTTCCTCTCATAGCTCCAAGAAAATCAGGTGAAGGTGGGAGTGGGGAGACTGCTGGCTTTCCCATACAAGCAGACATAAATTTGTTGTTTGTGGAAGTGACCTCTACTTACCACTTTCCGTTCTCTGCCTTCAGCTAGCACCTTCTTTTCAGCCTCCAGTTGGTCGAGGATGGTCTTCTCCAGCAGTGGAGCATTTGCTCCCCTGACCACAGCCACCAGTTCTCCTCCCTATAATAAACCGCACACCTCATGAGAGCCTCTTCACACGTTAATCTCTTTCAACATTGGGAGTGTTTAAGAGTATGCCCGGGTCAAAGTCCATTGACCCCAGGCCCACAGCCTCTACCACCCATTTCCAACATGGGATATTCACTTCTTCTGCCACCTTCTGGGGCCCTTCCCATTAAAGTCAAGTCTGCTTTAGATCTGCTTTAGTTCCTCAGGTCTGCTTAGTTCTAAAATAATCTCTCACTGTGATCTCTACCTTCCACTTTGTGCCCCTCCTTTCAAAGCTTCCTTCAGGGCAACTGGTAGTTAGTTAAAGGAGGAACAGTACACAAAAAGTTGGGGGTGACTTACATATAGCCTATTTTTAAACAAATATTTATTGAGCACTTACTATGCCAAGCACCCAGGCAGAGGCAAAGAATACGCACTAAACTTGAAAAGATATAGTCACTGAATGAATGAAGGATGGAGTAATCATTCCAAATAGACAATTAGGCTATGATAAGAGAATCACTTTAATAGGGGAACTTATAAGGTGTTTGGAACTTGGGGCAAGAATTCCCAACATTGGCTGGGGTAGTCAGGGAAGACTTCACAATGGAGGTGTATTTAGGGTGAGCCTGAATTCTCTGCTTTCACTTTTACAAGAGTCTCTATAAGTAGTACCCAAAAGGAGTGAATCTGGAGAGTGAAGGCCATGTAAAGCGAGCTCCCTTACATTTCCAGCCATCCTGTAGTGGCCCATAATAGAGTTGGAGATTGAGGCTTGTGTTCCCACCCAGCCAGGAATGGTTTATATGCTTTCATCACCAGGGACTTACACAGCCAAACTACTGTGATAATGATCCCCTTCCTGCACTTGAGCTCCATCTGGTGTGGCCACAGACACTCATCTCTGATCTTCCCACTAATCCCTCCCTTCCCCCAATCTCAGTTCATAGTATAACTTGAGTCTCTACCGAAAACTGAAGCTCAAATGTTTCATTATGTTTCTCAACTTGTAAGACTTGCAAGGGTGTAACAAGCCCAGGAGGCCTACGTTTTCCAAACTAACAACCCTGGCCTGGCTCTCAGGAGCCCTGGGAGAGAAGATCCCACTTTCTCTGAATACAATGAGGGGCTGGACTGGGTTGGAAATAGCCTGTTATTCCATTTCCTTCAGGTATAGCAGTTGGCCTCAGCCTGGGAAGCCAGATCTGACGTTGGGCCCTAAGGGGCATGGAGTGGGGCCATGGATGTCACACTCAGAGACATCCACATTAGCTTGTCAGAACACGGTGCCATATAGCTTTCCTCAATAGTCTCTCATGTTTCTTCACATTTTATGATTGAAAAGATGAATGCAGAGCTTGTCTGCCCCATAAGGAAGTATTCATTTTTGCTAAAATTTCCTCTTTATGAACAGAGGATAGAAATCTTCAAACCCTGTGCTCTAAGAGTGAATCCGTAGTCTAAAGTGTATAGGAGCCAAGAAGGAGCATGTGTATTTGAGTGTCTCATTCTTTCCCACGTACGGCCAGTCAGGATGGCTGCCCCAGCCAACTGTGACCACCAGAGAACTGTGTCCTCTCTCTCCTGGGGAGTAGGGATGGCCTGAAGGCCACTGTCCTAAACAGGGTCAAGATGGTATGTGTCACCAGGTCTGAGGCAATTAATGACATTGAGTTGCATCTATTTGAAAGCTAATGATCTGTAACCATCAAATAGTTCTTATTCTACAGATGTACTTACTGCATAAAACAGAAAGGTTGGCTCACACTTCCCTCGGTATTTTTCAAGGACATCAAGACAATCTGCCTCTGCCTAAAGAAGACAAACTGTCAGCAGGCACCCACTGGACCTGGGCACAGGGCCCTGGGAACTCCATACCCCCATGACCAACCTCCCCAGGTGAAGCCCAACTTGCTCTCCTGCTGCTCGCTCTAATCACAACTGTCCTGTCAACATACTGGTAATTGTGAAAAGTGTACTTCCTTAAAGAGTCTAATGAGGAAGAAAAAGACTTTCTGTTTCTCTCACCCAGCTACTCCACCAGTCCAAGGAAACTCCACCATCTGGTGTCCTTCTGCGGCCATGACTGGCAACAGCAGACATGAAAAATCCTCAGAAATTGCCTTTGATGTCTGATGAACCCACTGTATGTAGACACCACAGATCCCCCAGGTGAGCCAATCAGCAACACCCTTGCTATAGAAGCACCAAGGCTGAGTCCCAAGGAGAGACTGAGTCCCAAGTGGAGAGTCCTGGAAATCCAACTTCTTGAGAGATCAGCGTATGTTATATTATCTCCTGTCTTCACTGTCTGTGAACCTTGAACCCATGCAGCATATGAACAGTGTCTCTTGCACACTTCTCTGAAATTTATTTCCATTTCCACACATGAAACAAAACAAGCATTTGCTATAAGTTCCCCTTTATGAAACAGAGGTTGGAAATCTTGAAACATGGTGCTCTGAAAGTGATGTTTCAATCAATAGTGTTCATGAGACCAGGAGTATATGCATAGGAGTGACATGGATTCCTTCCTTTCACACAGCATAAAGAGATTGCCTGAGCCAAAAGGACTACAGTGGGTGGAGGGGTAAGGATCTCTACATCTAGAGAAATTAGAAGGCATCATGACAATGTCAACAGTGTTTTATGACCTTTGGTTTGGAGGGAATCTTACTAATGCAAAGTGCAGAAGGTCCAGGCCAACCTCAATCCTCATCTTCTGGAAGAGGCTTGCCACAGGTTTGCAGGGGCCACACCAGCCTTGGTAGACATCAACAACTGTGAGGAGCCAAGAAGCAGGGTCAGCAGGCACCCCACCCTCCAGACAGGCACAGCCATTCCCGTACATTCTAATGCCCTCAAGTCTCATCTGTTTGCAGGGATACTTTGCCGCAGCCCGGCTGGCTGGGCAAAATAAGCGGAGGGTGACGAATAACTTGTGTACGTTGATACAGCAGGAGTGGGAGCCGTTTATTGTAGGACAGGAGCAGTATTTATACATTCCACACAGCTTATCTAATTAGCATAAACTAGATACATCAGTCAACCAATAAGGAATCTCTACACTTAATGGCTCTCTTTTGTTACTTTTCAAACCACTCCCTCTGGCATTTTGCCAGGCACCATCCAGACTTGTTTACGAACTTTAACATTCCCCTGACAAAATTCCAGGTGTTATTTTGACTTATTTACAGACTCTAACAATACTTAATGGTTAAAGGAGTTTTTTATTCCATCAGACTGTGAGCGAGCATGGAAACCACTGTCCCTTGTTCTTATGAACTCAGTATTCTGAATTCAAAACATATTGAAGAAAGTATGGCAGAAAGTAATTTTCTTACAGTGGCCTCTTTACCTTACAGATTTTTCAGGCTACATTCAGGGTCAAACCTGGCACAGAGTGACCCTCAATGATTATCTGAATTGGACTGAAACCATCTGTTCCAAAAGAAGAGCCATGAAGGTTACTGTGGGTGACCAGTCAGCATATAATTGACTCACCTGCTCGAGAGTAAACACAGTTTTAAACTTTTCCCTGATTGATAAAAGCCATTTGCTTTGAGTAAAAGAATTTAATTTATTTTATAAAATCAGTACTTTTCTCCTGCAAAGAGAACTTGTTGGAGCATGAGATGGGAACTTGGATTCCATTATCTTTTTTGATCCCGATCTATAGAGGGTGTCATGGCTAGGCAGGCTCAACCAACTCCTGTGTACCAGATATATGCAGGAACTGCCCAATCAGGAGGCAGCAGCAAGAGCTAGACTGTCGCTTACTGGAGGCCACATTGTAGAGGAGTGTTTTCTAGGAGCCTCACCACTTAAGAGTTTGTGCCTAATCCACACAGGTGGGTATTTCCATTCAACAGCTACCATAACATAGTTATAGGCAAATAGTGTAAAAATTGCTTATAATTTATTAGTCTACCAGCTTTAATAGCATGCAATTTTTAATTGTTTAATGCAGATTTATATTTCCATAGTTTCACATCAAGTCAGTACAATTACTCCAACAAACTATCATGACTAAAATTAAGCATAGACTCTGGTGGCACAGCATTAACACCATTTTGTACTAGCCAGGGAAGGCAGCCTTCTGGGTGGAGGGCAGGTGTACTGGGCATTGCAGAAATGCTGGCCATGCATGGGCAGAGAAGTAAGCATGCTGCAAATCCTGGGCAGCCAGGCACACACAGGGGGAATTCAGGGACCCTGGGCTGCCTGCCCTAACCAGACCTGCCCAGGCCTGTGTGATGGGAAATGGTGGTGGGGCTCATTGGAGAAGTCTGAGATGTGGACTTGAAGACCTCCATCTGGATTTATGTGGCCATAAGGAAGGACTCACAGTAAGTTTCAGAGAGGAAAGGAACCTAACTTTTCTTGAGCCAAAGCAAGCATCTGTGCTTTGCTTTTTTCTCAAAAAGCCCACTGAGTTGAGAATCATCCCAACATAGAGATGAAGAAACTGAAGTTCATAGAGGTGAAGCTGCTGGCCAAAGGTAAGAATTCCACACAGGGTGGTTTATAAACAACAGACAGCTGTTTCTCACAATTTTGGAATATCAGAAGGCCAAGACCAAGACTGGCAGCTTCGGTGAAAGTTGTGTTCACATGTGTTGGAAGGTGAAGGACAGGAGGGACAAACTCCCTCCATCAAGCGCCAATCCCATTCTTGAGGGGAAGAGCTCTCGGGGATCCACCTTTAATGCCACCATTTTGGCCATTAAGTTTCAACACTGGAGTTTTAGAGGAGACATAGTCAATCCCTAGCCTAGCAGAACCAAATACTGCGCCGGGCTGTCAGAGGTCACAGCCCACGTTCTTTCAGCTGCTCCTGGAAAGGAGGAAGACACGCCAGTTCAAGAGCAAGGGCTGGCTCAGCAGGCAGCAGCATTTTGCAGAATGTGAGACCTAGGCTGGGTGGGAGGAGAGGCAGCCAGACAGGAGCTGCAGTGGGGTGAGAGGCCAAAGAGGTGGGGACCACAACCTCTGCAAAAGGAATGTGGAAATGGAGATGTGGATGAACACCAAGGGGTGTGAAAGGGACTCCACCTCTGAGCCTGGCAGAAAAAGACCTGGGTGGAGTTGGAGAGAGAGTTGAAGGGATGAGGAATGTTGAACTAGTTCTAGTTGGGCTGGTTTTCTGGTGCTAACCAAGAGATTGCACAGGCAACCAGACACTCAGAAGGAGAGCAGGGGCAGAGAGGGGGCTTTGGCCTCCTCAGTGTCCAGGTGGAGGGATCAGACGCTGGGCTTGAGAACAGGACTCACAATTGGCCAATGTTTGGATTTCAACACTCCATGGTGATGTGGGCGGAGGCAAGAAAGCATTTGAGTCAAGCTAGGAGGGCAGGTTCTACTGCAAAGAAAGACAGTGGGCCCCGATCAGCTTAAAATCCCCAGGCAGTATTTGCATCGACAGTTCACCTGCCGCTTCTACCAGCTTCTAGTCCCCTCTCATTCTCCTTGGCTCAAGGCAGGAGCTATGGGAACAAACTCCACCAACTTAGGAGATAGTCAGGTGGGGCCTGAGGGACGCTGGAGAGGAAGGGGCATTAAGAGGTTGACTCTGAAAGGCAGGAAGCAAAATGGAGAAGACCCCTGGAAGAAAGGGCAGAAATGATGAGAGTGCCTGAACCACGTGACCTGATTAGACTAGCATGTTTGAAGGCAGGTGCAAAAGAGCCAGCACAGGAAGACTCCCAAGACCGTTGTTGACCTTGGAAGCAAGTTTCTGCTGGCTCCAGGGAGAATGAGCATCTATACTGTGTGTGTGTGTGTGTTCATCTAGCTGCCTGATGATCAGGGGCCAGGAGGAGCCTGGCTGCCTACAAGGCCCTAGAGCATTAGAGCAGGCTTGGCAGAGTCAGTGTTTGGTATGGTGTTGGTGCTTAGCAAGGTAGCTGGCATGCAGGAAATCACTGCTGCTGAAGAAACAAGCAGTGGTTGTCTCACCTTGGAGTTGGGTTCCAGTTGCCCAGACAGAACACAATAATTCAGTCTTGGCACCACTGAAAAGGCTTTATATAATTCCTCAAATCAGAGTGTGTGGCAGTACTCACACCCACACAAATGGATCAATGCAACCAGCATTTATTTAGCATCCACTTGGCCCAGGTCTGGGCAGGTGGGCTATAGATGAGAGATGAGAGAGCCAGCGCTGTGGTGTTAAGAATCTAATGGCACCCACATGGATGGGGGTGAGGGGCTTGACAGAGTCCAGGGGCTCCTGAACCATACAAAGTTTCCGCAAAGATTTCACCCAGGGAGGCTACTTTGGAGCTGGGTCTGGGAAGGAGAAAGCTCTCAACAGGCTGAGATGAGTCATGATATGCCAGGGAGTAGGGACAAGGGTAAAGTGAAGAAGCAGGGAAACATGTGACATGTTCTGGGAAAATGTCAGCACCCAGGACTCAGCTCAGGAAGCAGTGGGGAAGGGGCTGGGAAGACAGATCAAGTCACAAGAGAGCAAGAGTTCTCGAATGTGGAAGTCATCCAAATGGGGTGCAGAGACATGGATAAGAACAGATACAAGCAGACATGCAGAGAATAACAGAGCCCAGAGGTAATCTGGAGAAAGATATCAAGAGGAAGAGAAAGGAATAATAATGAGTGCGAGGGAGGTAGTAACCTCTAAGATGTCTCCAAAGATCAGCCTCTTGGTACTCCCTGGGCTGGACTTAGTGGGTTTCTAGTGATCAGAAGAGGGCAGGAGGATATCACTTTCAAGATTAGGTTAATAAGGACTGACTTCCATCACATGCGCTCCCAGAGCCCTGCTTTAAAGGAGTAAGTTGCCATGTCCTGAGCAGCCTCATGGAGAAACTGATAGCAAGAAATTGATGTCTCTGGCCAACAACTAGTGAGGATTTGAATCCTGCCAACAGCCACACGAGTGGACCTGGAAGTGGACCTTCTAAATTTGGCCAAAAGCTTAGAAGCCAATCTGCCCCAAATTGAGCTTTGAAACCTTCCAACAACTGCACTCCTGAGCCAGAGGAACCCAACTAAACTGCATCTGAATTTCTGACTCACAGAAACTGTGGGACAATAAATGTTTGTGGTTGTAAACCACTAGTTTTGTGCAGCAACAGATGACAAATACAAGAAGGATTAAGAACAAGGAGGCCCCTGGGCAGTGGCTATGCTGCTTCCTAGTGATTACTGTGCTGTTCCTGGTTCCAGTGTCTTATGATGCCTGGCTCTTCTTCCTATCTGAGAGTTCCAAGAGATCCCCATTTTCCTTCTAATGCATTCTCCTTTTGTGCCTCGGGTAATTAGAAGAAGTTTCTGTAACTGAACATCAAACAACCCTGAGAATATCAATCAGCTCTAAAATAAGGAAACCCTGCTTTCTGACAGTACTGACTCATTTCCTGAACCAAATTTATGATGTTCAAGCCAGATATAAATACAATACCCATCTTTCTCCTCAGGGATTTGTTCTAAAACCCCTAGAGGATGCCTGATACTTTGGATAGTACCCAACATTTTATAAGCACTTCAATACCATGACAGTCTTTTGGATAACTAAGCAGGATACTTAAAAGACTAACGGGCAGGTAGCATATACAGTGTCGATTCACTGAACAAAATGATGATTCATGTCCCATCAACCCATGGGATGATGTAAGAGTTCATCATGCTATTCAGAATGGTGTGTGTTTTAAAATTTATGAAATGTTTATTTCTGGAATTTTCCATTTAATGTTTCTGAATTGTGGTTGACTGCAGGTAATTGAAACTAGAAAGCAAAACCACAGACAAGGGGAGAACTACTGTACACACAGACACAAAGAAAGCACCTGGCTGTTTATGAGGCTCAAGGTTATAGGAAAAGGTTATTGCAGCCTTCTCTTTATGGCTCAACACTTCAATCAACATTCTTGAAAAAAATGGATCTGAAAAAAATATATTTTATTTTGAATTACCAGTTAGTCCTTTGGAACTCAGCATTTCTTCCCAAAGCTCCTGGGTGCTGATGTTGACCTAAATTCAGAGAATCAAATGCTTTAACACCGAGGGCACAAATGGGGAAACAATTTCATGAATTTTGTCTTTCTCCAAAATACTTAGAAATACATTCAAGTTTTTCTCTCTCCCCAATCTTCTTTAGTCCTTACCTTTCTTCCTGTTTCTTTCCCCCAGAAAAAAAAAAAAACACGAAACTAAGAGTGATACATATTATTCTTAGCATTTTAAAAAATGTTACTTCTTCAGAAACAGTACATAAAATTTCTTGGTGTCTTTAAAATGTACATGAACAGTATAATATTATAGCTTTCCTTTTGCAATTTATATTTTCACTCAGTATCACAAATAACTAAGAGTTGAATTTATTACCATTCATTCACTTCTTTTTCTTTTATCTAAAAAGAGTTCTGGTTTATATTAGACATGGAATTCAAGGAGAAGTGCATATTATCCCTCTTCATTAATAGTAAACATTTTTATAGAGTATACAGAATGTATTTTTACTTTGAAACAATTTTAAACTTACAGAAATTTTGCAAGTACATTATAAAGAATGTGTGGGGGTATATTTAAAAGTAGATTGTTAGTCTGATATTCCATCACTCCCAAATACATTATCCTATATAGCCACAATAAAATCATCAACATCAGGGGAAAAAACACTGATATACTGTTACATTTAATCCTTACATGCCATTAAAGTTTTACCAATTGTCCCAATAATGTCCTAGATAGCAAAGGAGGTAATCAGAATCCCACACTAGTCAAATCTCTTAGCATCAATTCACCTAGAATAATTCTTAACTCTTTCTTTTATTTTCAAAATCTCAAAACTTTTAAAAACTATATGCCAGTTGTTTTGTAAAATGGTGTGTCTAGTTCCTGCTGATTAGGTTCAGGTGGTACATCTTTAGATTGTTTGGAGTATTAGAGAAGCTGAAGAGAGTTCCTCTGCTTACATCCAATCAGGTGATACACAATTTCCATCTGCCGATTAACCACCAGAACAAGGTGCTACTCTCAGACTCCTGCACTAAAAAAACCACTCTCTTTCCTCTTGTAATTAATATTTGGAATACCATGAAAATTACAAATTGTTTTTAATACAAGTATGCTAAAGTCTGTATTCCTATAAAAGGATAGGATACATTATCTGTAATAAGGGCAGGAATCATGTAACATCTGCAAGTCCTCTGTGAGAAGTCTCTTTTTTTAAGAAAGCATACTCCTGACTTTTTGTTTCTATGACAAAAAAATCAGGATATAAAATTTCTTAGTGTCTTTAAAATGCACATGAACAATATCATACTGTAGGTTTCCTTAAAAGAGGTAAGAGCCTTAAACATCTGTCATCCTGGAGGCACAACTACAGTCCTGGGGCAAATGACAGGAGAGATCAGAAAAGCTCCCACTCCCACCCCAGAGGCTCAACTATAAGTCACTGGCAAACTCTCTGTGGCTCTTCCTGTCATGGAATGAGCTACATCACCTCTGGGTCCAGGACTCTGGGTAGCTGAAGAATCTCACCCCTAGAAGAAGGGCAGGAGGATAAAAGAATAGAAACTATTTGAACTTCACTAAGCCCCACGTTTGGTTGGGAAATGTATTAACACCTTTGAACAGATTGCCTCAATATCCTATCATTTCTGATTCTTAGTCACAGAAGGAAACCCAGAGACAGGACAGGGTTCCTAGGATGGCAGACCCTAGGCACTGCTTTCAAGGGGTTTACTTTATACGTAGGTGATACACAGATTCCTTGGTGTGAGTGGGGAGGGGCTGCTGCTCCCCCTTCTCCTCAGCAAATGGTACTTAGAGCCGTGAGGAATTCACATGAAAAAATAATATTGCTAACACATTACCCCCAATGGGGATATAGGACATAAACCTATGAGATGATAATCATACGGGCCAATAGCATCAGAGAAACCACAGAAAGCATTCAGACGGATCTGGAAACTTCCAAAAGAATCTCATTACAACTCTGCAAGTTATGTATTCCTCCCCTCCCCATTTATATAAAGGATATGGGGCTCATATACGCTGAAAAAAATGATACACATAGAAAAAGTGGGAGGGCAAGGTGCTCAGAATCTACTACAGACAGAAGATTCCCACCTTCAGAGTCCTAGAATAGCAAAGCCAGAAGACCCTTAAGGATATCACACACACCCTCATCCCACAATGGGCAAGCCATAGCCCAGAGAAGTTATGTAATATATTTTAAATCACAGAATTGACTTAGAGAAAATTTCAAGAACTATATCTGGCTTCTGCAGCCTAAGCATGTATCTTTGGGGGTTCAGTTGATTTATGAGACATTCTAAAGCTTGTTTTTAAATGTACCCATATTACAGATCATTCAATGATCTTACGACAAAGTCCTCTCTCCCAATTCCAGGGCCCAGGCATGCATGTTTTTACCATAGCTGTAGAATCACTCGCTACTTACTGTCCAGGACCAAGAAGAAAACAAGAGGTAACAAAAACTTACAGTTTCACTTGTCTTAAGTGCAAATGAAGTTAGGCACTCTGTATATCAAATGCTCATCACATAATACATCTCAAAGCATATTGTTAATAAGCGAAGAGAACAGTGATAGAGAAATCTGCACAAAGCACAGAGGTACAGAGCCATGCCCAAACTCAAAATCATCTATATCATATTCTCCATGCAAGTTGCAACTATGTTTCAGCAAAGAAGTTCAACTATCACCTGGGAATTATGCTGGATAATCTTTCCTTAGTTTTGATTTGTGATAACGCATGTTCGGGTCCTTACGGTTGTATGTGCACTATAAGCAAAAAAGCTTTTGCCCAATTTTGTTTATATATATTTATGCATAAAAAGTTTGTCAAAACGAGGGGTCCGAGATAATTTTTTTTTTTAACTTTAAGACATAAGGGTAGAAAACTCAAGTTCTAGAATACCGTTACATACTGCTAGCAAAGAGAACATGACTTTCGTACTGCACCCTCCCCTCCCCTCCACACCACACCACACCACCCTCCAACCCTAACCAAGTGCTGGAAGCTAGCGCCCCTTGAGGCTTACCTGCAAAGCAATTTCCTTCTTCTTGCTGCCCATGGTTCTGCAAAGAAGACGAAGCCCTGTTACCGTCTGGGCCCTTCTGGCAGCGGACTCCCTATAACCGCTGTGCCAATCAGCATGCGCAGAGCCTTCTTCACAAAGTCCCCCGCCCCCTTTTTAAGGTGCTTCTAAGTGGCAGCAAATCAAGTCCCTGATAGCAAATGAACACCGCCTGAAGAGAGCAGAGCCTGCAGGCCACGGCGGGCGACCCGCCAGGAGGTTTTCTGCGGATCTGCGAAGCCCCTTCGCCACCCGGGATCCGGGATCAGCTGGTGCAGCCTGTCACACACCAGAGCGCTCGGGGGTGGGGGGATTAGGGGGTGGGGAGGAGAAGATCCTGTTGTCCGTGCGGTTCCCCCACGTACTACCGGGAAGCAGCCACTGCGAACGACCTCTCCACCGGTACTCAGTCTTCTACGCGCCGGGAGTCTCCAAACGACTCTGCTACTAACCCGCTACGGTCGTCCTGGCAACCCAGCACCCCGCCCAGCCGGCCCGGGAAGCCGCGGACCCGTAAGCCACGCCTCCTGGGGCTTTGCGCAATCTCCTAGCCGCACTCCCGGTACGCAAATGGCACGGGGGAGTCCCGCCCCTTGAGGGCTGCGTTAGGCTCTAGGAAGGCCCTCATTGGCTGGAGCGTATGTATGTCAGTGTCGGGCGGATTTGAGGCAAAGACCTGACCTTTGCGTGCATCCTAGAATTGCATTGCTGGATCCCTGCATCCTTCCTACCCGCCTGAGCCAATGTGATGCTTTTCTTCCATTATGTACTTGCATAACGCGTCCCAGGCACGATCGGTTTTGAGGGGGTTTGAAAGGGTTCTCTTGAAGACAAAAATAAATAAATAAAATAAAATTATGAATTTAAAATTAAGTATGAATGTCAAGTATAATAAATACAAATATGAAGCAGTTGCAAACAGGGTAGTTATTAACTCAAGTAGTTCAATAAATGATCACTTTAAATGTGAACAGTCTAAATTACACCAATTAGGATATTGGGATTTTTTTTAATATTTATTTTTTAGTTGTAGTTGGATACAATATCTTTATTTTCTTTATTTATTTTTATATGGTGCTGAAGATCGAACCCAGGGCCTCACACGTGCTAGATGAAGGCCCTACCGCTGAGCCACAATCCCAGCCCTGCAATTAGGATATTGTAAAAAGCAAACATAAAAACAAGGCTGAATTGTGTGTTGCCTGTTTAAAAAAAAAAAAAAAAAAAAAAAAAAAGACAACCTCTTTATTTTTGTTGTTGTTCCAATTTTTTGTCCATATTTTTATCGGCGCATTATAATTGTACATAACAATGGATTTGTTGTTACATTTCCATACCTGCTCACAATATAACAATAAAATGCAGTATCATTCCCCTGTATTTCCCTTTTCCCCCTTTACCTGCCTCCTCTGGTTCCCTTTCCTCCACTCTAGTGATCTCCCTCCAATCTTCATGAGATTTACCCTCCTAACCTTTTCTTTTCCTTTTTCTTCTTCAATGCATGAAAGAGAACACAAATTTTGATTTTCTGAGTTTGACTTATGTCATATAACATAATGTTCTCAATTTCCATCCATTTTCCTACCAGTGACATAATTTCATTTATCTTTATGGCTGAATAAAACTCCATTGTTTATATCTACCACATTTTCTTTATCTATTCAGTGATAATAGATACCTTGGCTGGTTCCATAGTTTGACCACTGAATTGTGCTGTTGTAAACATGGGCATGCATATATCAATATAGTATGCTGACTTTAATTCTTTAGGATAAATACCAATGAGTGAGATAGTTGGGTCATATGGTGGTTTCATTCCTCGTCTTTTGAGGAACCTCCATACCGATTTCCACAGTGGTTGTACTATATTACAATCCCACCAACAGTGTAGAAGTGTTCCTTTTTCTCCCCATTCTCTCCAGCATTTAGTATTTGTGTCCTCCATGGCTGCCATTTTAACCAGAGTGAGATGTAATCTTAGCATAGATTTGATTTGCATTTCCTTAATTGCTAAAGATGTTGAACACTTTTTCATATATATGCTGGCCATTTGTATTTCCTCTCTGGAGAAGTGTCTGTTTACTTTGCCCACTTATTAATTGGGTTAAGTGTTATTTTTTTGAGTGTGATAAGTTTTTTGAATTCTTTATATATTCTGGATATTAATCCTCTGTCACAAGAGCAGTTAGCAAAGATTTTCTCCCATTCTGTAGGTTCTTCACATTAGTGGTTTTTTTTTTTTTTTTACTGTGCAGAGGCTTTTCAATTTGATGCCATTCCATTTATTAATTATTGATATCATTTCCTGAGCTTTAGGAGTTCTCCTGGGAATGTCAGTGCCTATATCTATATGCTGGAGTGTTGACCCTACATTTTCTTCTAGGAGTTGCAGTTCTGGTCTGATTCCCAGGTCTTTGATCCATTTTGAGTTGACTTGTGCAGGGTAAGAGATAAGGATCTAATCTCATTCTTCTACATTTAGATAAGCCATTCTCCCGGCACCATTTGTTTGAAAGCCTATCTTTCCTCCAGTGTATTATTTTGGCACCTTTGTCAAGGACAGTATCTGTGTGGGTTTGTCTGTGTGTCTTTTATTCTGTACCATTGGTCTGTTTTATGCAGGTACCATGCAGTTTTTGTTACTATCACTCTGTAGTGAAGCCAGGTATTGTGATGCCCCCAGCATTGTTTTTTAACTTAGAATTGCTTTGACTATTCTGAGTCTTTCATTCTTCCAAATAAATTTTAGGACTGCTTTTTTCTAGTGCTGTGAAAAATGTTATTAGTATTGGTTGCATTAAATCTATCTATAGTTTTTTTGGTAATGTGACCATTTTAAAATATTAATTCTGCCTATCCATGAACATAGGAAGTATTTCCATCTTCTGAGGTCTTGTTCAATTTTTCTTCAATGTTCTATAGTTTTCATTATAGAAGTCTTGCACCTCCTTGGTTAGATGTTACTGGGTAATTTTTTTTAGGCCTCCGTTAATGTGATTATAGTCCTGATTTCTTTCTCAGCAGATTCATTATTGGTATATAGGAAAGCTGTTGATTTTTGTAGATAATTTTGTAAACTTGATTCCTTTCTGAATTTGTTTATTATCTTGAGCAGTCTTCTATTGGAGTATTTTGGATCTTCTAATTATAGGATCATATCATCTGCAAACAGTGATAATTTGACTCCTTCCTTTCCAATTTTTATCTCTTTTATTTCTTTCTCTTGCCTAATTGCTCTGGATAGAATTTCTTCTAACCCTACCTTCCTTGGTGATTTTATCATGAACAGGTGCTAGAATTTTATCAAAGGCTTTCTTTGCATCTATTGAGATGCCTATGTGATTTTTAACCTTTAATTCTATTTATGTGGTAAATTACATGTATTGATTTGTGTAGATTAAACCATCCTTCAACCCTGGAAGAAATCATCTTGGTCAAAATGTGCAATCTCTGAATATGGTATTGGATACGATTTGCTATATTTTATTAAGAATTTTTTTCATCTAAGTTCAACAGGGACATTAGTCTGTAGTTTTATTTTATTGATATAATCCTTATTTGGTCTGGGTGAGAGTAATACTGGCTTCATAGAATGAATTTGGAAGTGTTCCATCCCCTTCTTTTCATGGAGTAATTTGAGAAACTTTGGCATTAATTCTTTTTTAAAGGTCTGTAGAATTCAGCTGAGAATCCCTCTGGTCCTAGACTTCTCTTTTTTTGGAAGGCTTTATTATTTATTATTTATTAATTTTCATTTATTATCTTTATTATTATATATTTGTTTATTTATTAATGGAAGGCATTATTGCTTCAATATCATTGCTAATTATTGATCTGTTTAGATTTTCTGTGTCCTTTTGATTTAATTTTGGCAGGTTGTATGTGTCTAGAAATTTACCCATTTCTTCTAGGTTTGTAGTATAAGTTTTTAAAATAGACCCTGTGGACCCTAATGATCCTCTGGATTTCTCTTATGTCCATGGTGATTTCTCCTTGTTCATCTCTAATTTTGTTTATTTGGGTATTCTCTCTTTATATTAGTTTGTTTGGATAAGGGTTTATCAACCTTGTTTATCTTTTCAAAGAACCACCTCTTTGTGTATTGTTCAATCTCTATGTATTTATATAGTTTCCATAGGGTTTGTTTTTGTGTTGATTTCTAATTTCATTCCATTAAGATCAATAAGATACAAGGAATGATATTCATTTTTTTGTATTTGCTAAGAGTTGCTTTGTGTCCTAAAAGAGGGTCTGTTTTGGAGAAGGTTCCATGGGAAGCTAAGAAGAAATTTAATTTAGCTGTTTTGGGATGAAATATTCTATAGGTGCCTATAAGGTCCATTTGATTTATAGTATTTTTTATTTTTATTTATTTATTTATTTATTTATTGGCATAAGCAGGTTTATTGTCTGCAGCCTGTCCAGCAGAGGCTTTCACCTAAAACAAATTCTCCCTCTTAATGCCAAGTCTAGACATTCTTTGAACTTTATACCCAGTGGTAGGCAGAGGTGCTTGGAGGTGTACTAAAAGTAATTTTTTCTTTGAGTTCTCAGAAGGTACCTATTGTCCATTTAGAACAGTTTGGGATTTTGCAGATTATACCACAAATAACATTAGAACAGTTTGGGATTTTGCAGATTATACCACAAAAGCAGAGTACATCCATTAGGTTTGTGGTTAAATTTAGTTTTTGTATGACAGAGCTGAGCAGTAGGAAATAGAGCATGTAAGTATAGTTGAGCCCTATTGCAGAGATCCTTGCTGATATTTTGTTAAAAAGAAAAATTGTGGTTAGGGTCTCTGGAGAAGCTTAATTAAGATGCATTTGTGGAGGAGGAGGTGCCACTACAGTGTTTTTCTTTCAGTGCTTAAAGTATATTATTGCATGTTCTGCTGGCATTTAGAGTTATCCAGCTACATTAACATTTATCAATAACTTGGTGCTTCTCTATTGAATTTGTAAAAATCGTTCTTTGCTCTGAATTTTGTCATTTTAACCCAAATATGATGTTGAGAAGTTCTTTTTTGGCCATGTCTGTCAGGTCTTCTAAATGTTTTCTGTGCCTGGATGTCCAACTTGTTCTCACAATTAAGGAAATTTTTCTGGTTTAAGTTCACCATAAGTTTTCTATTTCATTAGTCCTTATAGACACTCCTTCCTTCAATTCCTTAGTCTTCAATTGGTCTTTTAAAGTTATCCTAGAATGATTGTGTATTGTTTTAAAAGTCTCTCCTTTTTAGTACTATATGAAAATTCTACTTCATCTACCTTGTCTTCAAGACTTAATATTCTTCCTGACATAGTTTATTGGCCATACTTCCCATTTGGAATTTTAGTTGAGTTAATAAAACTTATGATTTTTAAATTTTCTACTTTGTTATTTTTTTTGAAACTCTATCTCCTTGTTGGAATATTCTTTTGAAACTTGAATTGCCTTCATTAATTTATTTCTTAGTCCTTTAATTTCTTAAATTATTTTCACAATAGTTTGAATTCTTTGCTCAGCATATTCTCCACATCAGTGTATGTGGATTAAGTTGTTGGGGAATTAAGAACTTTGGTAGTGTCCTAGTACCTTGCTCTTTCTTCTTTCCTGTTTTAATGTTCAGAGAGGTTTTTGTATACTTTCAAATAGATTTTTCTTTTCCTCTTAGATGTAGGTAATTTTGTTGGGAAGATTTCTCTATGGATATGCCATGACAGAGTTTATGTTCTATATTCAAAACCCCAACTCATTGACAAAAGTGGTGGGACCACAAATACATAGCACTTTAAGAGGAAAGAATAACTACCAGTAATAGCAAAAACTTAGAAGAAAAGCACATGTTGATTTTTAAGCAAAACAAAAACTTTTTTTTAGAGAGAAGAAAGAGAGAATTTTTTAAATATTAATTTTCAGGTTTTGGTGGGCACAACATCTTTATTTTATTTTTATGTGGTGCTGAGGATCAAACCCAGTGCCCCACGCATGCCAGGCAAGCGCGTTACCACTTGAGCCACATCCCCAGCCCCCCCCAAAAAAAAAAATTAAAAATAATTTTTCAACTCCACTAACCAGTGAAGAAGTGATAATAAGGTACAATGCCCCAAATTTAGGCATTAGTTATTCTAAATTTAATACTAAAATATATAGAAAAAAGTGGTGAGATTAAAAAAGAGTGACAACAAAAATATGGAAAAGAAAAATGGAGCACATACAAATGAAAAAATAAGAAAAACGTACAAAAAACAGTTAAAAATTATGTACGTTAGAAAGATAATAACAAAAAATTAAAAATAAATTACTTACAAATGCAAGACCAAGAAAAGTGTATGATTTCTCTAGCTGATATAATTCAAATGTAGACACTTTATTTCACATTTTTTAGTCTTTAAATTCACCATCATTTGGGGGTTTCTGGGAGCAACTTTAGTTTTACTTGTTTCTTCTCAATTCTAGCCCAAACAGGTCTAACAAGTCACTGTATCCTAGAGATATAAAACATGCAAGACAATCTATTTTTTTTTAATTTGAAATATATTTTATTTATTTATTTTTTAATTTTTATTGTTGGTTGTTCAAAACATTACATAGTTCTTGACATATCATATTTCACACTTTGATTCAAGTGGGTTATGAACTCCCATTTTTACCCCGTATACATATTGCAGAATCACATCGTTACACATCCACTGATTTACATATTGCCATACTAGTGTCTGTTGTATTCTGCTGCCTTTCCTATCCTCTACTATCCCCCCTCCCCTCCCCTACCCTCCCCTCTTCTCTCTCTACCCCCTCTACTGTCATTCATTTCTCCCCCCCCCCTTTTTTCCCCCTTTCCCCTCACTTCCTCTTGTTTGTAATTTTGTATAACCCTGAGGGTCTCCTTCCATTTCCATGCAATTTCCCTTCTCTCTCCCTTTCCCTCCCACCTCTC
>NW_026000240.1:25489994-25509422 GCF_001458135.2 Marmota marmota marmota | reverse complement strand
AGGATGTTTTGAAGAGATGGTTTTCTAGCTGCAAATAAACTTTTGTTTATCATGGAAGGTTTTAATTTCATCTTCCATCCTGAAGCTTAATTTCGCTGGATACACAATTCTTGGTTGGAACCCATTTTCTTTCAGCGTTTGAAATATGTTGTTCCAGGATCTTCTAGTTTTCAGAGTCTGTGTTGAGAGATCAGCTGTTATCCTGATTGGTTTACTCCTAAATGTAATCTGCTTCCTTTCTCTTGAAGCTTTTAAAATTCTTTCCTTATTCTGTATGTTGGGCATCTTCATTATAATGTGTCTAGGTATGGATCTCTTATGATTTTGCACATTCAGCGTCCTGTAGGCTTCTAGGATTTGGGATTCTGTCTCATTCTTCAAGTCTGGGAAGTTTTCTCGTATTATTTCGTTGAACAGATTGCTCATTCCTTTGGTTTGGACTTCTATTCCTTCCTGTATCCCAATGACTCAAGTTTGGTCTCTTTATGTTATCCCATATTTGTTGGATGTTCTGCTCATGGTTTCTTAACAGTCTCGCTGAGCTGTCTATGTTCTTTTCAAGTTGAAATACTTTGTCTTCGTTGTCTGATGTTCTATCTTCAACGTGTTCTACTCTGCTGGTAGTATTCTCATTTGAGTTTTTAAGTTGGTTTATTGCTTCCTGCATTTCTAGGATTTCTGATTGTTTGTTTTTTATAACCTCTATCTCCCCGTATAGTTGATCTTTTGCTTCTTGGATTTGTTTATGTAATCATTGTCGAAGTGATCTTTCATTGTCTGATTTTGCTGTCTAATGTCTTTCTTGAGATTCCAGATCATCTGAAGCATGTAAATCCTGAATTCTTTATCTGACATTCCATCTGCTGCAGCTATTACCTCTTCTAAAGTTGAGTTGACCTGCATTGCTTGTGGTCCTTTCTTTCCTTGTCTTTTTATACTGCTCACGTTTCTTTCTGCTTGCTGAAACTGTTATGTTATTGAATTTTCCCCCTATATATTTATATTGCTCTTGTATAGTTGCAAAGTCTCCCTTGCAGGGGCGGGCGGCAGCTGTGCTCCTCCTCCAATTGGGGTGATCTGTCCATCACGCCGGCGGGCCGCTGGGCCCCTTCTCCAGGTCACGTGGTCTGCCTACCTTGCGGGCAACGGCTGGGCCCCTCCTCCAATAGGGATGATCTGTCTACCACACTGGCAGGCCGCTGGGCCTGTTCTCCAGGTTGCAGGTCTGCCTACCTTGCAGGCGCAGGCGGCGGCTGTGCCCCTCCTCCAATTGGGGTGATCTTTCAACTAGGCCGGTGGGCCGCTGGGCCCCTTCTCCGGGACGCGCGGTCTGCTTACCTTGTGGGCGGCAGCTGGGCCCTTCCTCCAATTGGGGTGATGTGTCTACCATGCTGGCGGGCCGCTGGGCCTGTTCTCCCAGTAGGTCGCAGGTCTGCCTACCTTGCATGCGCGGGCAGCGGGCTCTGCCCCTCCTCTAATTGGGGTGATGTGTCTACCACGCCGGTGGGCTGCTGGGCCTGCTCTTGCAAGACAATCTAATCTGAAAGATAGAACTTGAGCAGGGGCTGAGGCTGCCACATGGGATGGAGAGGCTGCCAAGAGTCTTGGCCACCAACATGCTCCACACCGGGCTGGCCAGTGGGAATAAGGGACACTGGCCCTGAGTAGGGCTTAGGCCATATCCTGGTGCTCAGCAGCCACACCTGCTCCCTGGTAAGCTTCAGCACAGGTGCAGCAGAGTAACCTGGGCCCAGAGGGAAGCTAAGCCTGCGGGATGGCGGATTCCAGAAAGAAGTTCTATAGTATTTTTTCAGATCTAAAGTCTTCACCGAGTTTATGTCTGGATTCCTATCTTTTGGTGAGCAATGTGTGTTGAAATTCCTCAGTATTATTTTACATTTCCTTTCTTTGTTAACTAAAAAGTCCAGTGGAAATAATACCCAAGTATCATTGAGGACATCTAGCACTGAGATTTAGGTTTCTTTCTTTCTTATATTTATTTTTTTAATTTTAGTCGGACACAATACCTTTGTTCCATTCATTTATTTTTTATGTGGTGCTGAGGATCGAACCCAGGGCCCCTCACATGCTAAGCGAGCGCTCTACCACTGAGCTACAACCCCAGCCTGAGATTTAGGTTTCTAATACCATTCTTTGAGAAAAGAAATCAGCAATCCTTAGAGAAATACCTGATTCTAGGACTATAGTAGAAATCTACAAAATGAGCCTGGGATATTTTGTGGAGTCAGAAAGTAAAGAAGTGGAAATAACTAAATAAATAATAAATAAATCCCACATTGATGGACTATGTCAAAGAGACAAGATTCAAGTGAAAGAAGTCCTAGTTACCAAACTTTAGCAAGAAGTAGAATGAAGGGCTGGGGATATAACTCAGTGGCAAAGCACCTCTGGGTTCAATCCAAAAAAAAAAAAAGGAAAGAAAAAGAAGTGGAATGAGCAAGAAAATAATGTAATATTGGATTACAATCCAAATTATGAATAAATATATAGTAATTCATATTGGTATAAATAGATTATTGAAAAAATTAATAAATGGGAGCAAAGAGACACATCTCCTCTACAGAAGATATCCAGATAACTTATGTAAATATTCTTCCCTAAAGGAGGGGAAGCTTTATTTCCTACTCCTTAAGTATGGACTGTGTGTAGTAGTTTCCTTCCAAAGGTCAATGAGAGAGTGATCAACAATGGGAAAATATGGCAAATACTACCTCAGCTAGGTGATCAAGATCAACCAAAGTGATAGATCAAACTGACAGTATGAACCCTTGTACCTTTGATATGATATGATGAAACTGCATTTTACCTCTGTGATTTTCCTCCCCCTAAATATAACCCCTGGTACAGTTATGAGAAAAATATCAGACGGATTCCATTAGATGGGCATCCTTCAGTATAACTGGCCAGTACTCCTCAAAACTGCTAGGTCATAAAAAATGAGAAAAGTCTGAAAAATCTCTCAAAGCCAAAAGAAGCCTAAGGAAATGTGATGACTACATGTAATAAGGTGTCTTGGATGAGATTCTGTAACAGAAAGGGGAAATTGGGTAAAAATTAAGAAAATCTGAATCAACTGTGGATTCCAGTTCATAGTAATGTGTCAGTATTCATTCATCATGGTGACAAATATGCTAATGTGTCACGAGCCATCCATGGGCTGTGTATGGACTGTTGATTTAGGGTGGCTTAAGTATTTAAGATATTAAGACTTAGGGTGGCCATTTAGGATGGCTTGGATTCCTCTAAGCTAAAGAACCCTCCAATGAGACACTGGCCATCTTCCCCTTGAATCAAATGTAAGATGGTAATAGGGGAAGCTGTGAGGATAGAACTCTGTATTATCAATTTTCTCATAAATCTACCTCCATTCTAAAGAAGTAAAGTCAGAATTTTGGTCTTAGGCTTTGTTAGAGATGGTCTGGGATGTTGAATTAATACAGTTTTATATCCACATTCCTATTTTTTGTTTTGTCTTGATGTTCTCCTCCTGAAAAACCATAATGTAGAAATAAACTCTGGAATTATTCTTTGTTTGCTTATTTCAACTCCTCAGTCAGCATGGAAACATTACAGCCAGAGATACCTCCATACCTTTCTCGCCAGTTTTGTCATTTCTTGCCTTTGGCCAAGATCTCTAGGTCCTTCCTTATTACTAAGAAACACTCTAGGTTCTTTGGGAAATGAAAATGTACAAAACAAACATTTTGTATGTGGAAGGCTCAAGGCTGATTTTTTTTTAAAAATGAAAAACAACAACAACAACAAAATCCAGATGTTTACAAACCATTACAATACAGTGAGGGGCTACATGGAGGGCAGATCTTTGAGGAATATCAAGCATTAAGATATTGGGAAGAAGAGCTGCCTGCTAAGGTAACCAAGAGGGCCCCACTAGAGAAAAGGTAAAAAGAAACAGAAACTTGAGGAGAGGGCTCCAAAGAGAGGGGGTAGTAAACTATTGCACAAAGGTTAAGTAGGTTGAAGGCTGAAATGCATACATTGAATTTATTGATTTGAAGGTCAGTGGTGATTATGTTAAGGGTAGTTCTGTGACATAATGAGGGAAGGAGGCTGGAAACTTCTATACTGAAGAGTTAATGGGCACTGAAGAATTGGAGACTGTGGACAGAATGTGGTACTAAAACATACTCCAAATAATCTCCATCCAGGAGCACTGGTACTGGGCCAGCAATCCTCCATGAAGTCCAAGGAGATGGAGATACTGAAGACTGACTCCCACCTCTGATCCCACCACAGTCCTGCCATCACCCACTTCAGCTCTGAAGCCACCTACGTTTTTCTTGCATTCAGTTCCATGACAGCATTTAGTCCCATGACAACCTTCCCCAGAGCCACGGAGTCGGTCCGTAGGACAGCATTTCAAACTGAGTTGACCTTATGCAAGTCATGTTCATTGCCCCCAGATGGTGGCTATTCAAGCTCTTGAATTGTTTGGCATCTCCCTTCAAACTTAGTTTCTCAAATAAAATTCCAATCAGATGCAAATTCCTCCTGCCAGTGCTTTGAAAGAATTTTATTCCTTTTAAATGCATTTAATTTCTTACCACATGGTCTCTACTCTAAAATGTATTCACATCTTTTCCAGGCTGAACCCCAGAAACCAATTTAGAAGAAATATATTTCCCCATTTGCCTGGGATATCCCTAATTTATTCCTGCAATCCCATGCAATTATTAATAGTGTGGACAATATGGAACTTTGTTAACTTTTCTCCAAATGGATCATCTTGAGCCACCCTGCTTTTTACATCTTGATTTAATGAAAATTCTGTCTTTCTCATGTTTGATGATAAAGGTCAGTGACTTGTTTTGTCCAAAATCCAGATGTCTTTCTCAGAGATATCTGTTTTTAATTAACCTGGCATAAGGAATGTACTTTTTTCATTTTAAAATTTGCTTTGCTTTGTTTTAATGCAAAACTTTCTAATTTTAAGGATTACTGAAATGTTTTAACATCTGTAAAATTAAAAACAAATTATTTCTCCTGCAAGTTATGTACTTTGCCACCAGGTGGCGGGTTACTCAAAGAAATCTCTTCTGAGAGTCAAAACAGCAGGAGCATTTTCTTTATCAAAATACTTCAGAACTTCTTATGTTGGTTTTATATAAAGCAGAGGGAAAGGTGTATCAGGAAATGTTCTAGAATATTAAGCATGTACACTTGTGGCTGGTTACGGCACAGCTGATATCCTGGCTCACTCAGTTAAAGCCATCTGTTTAAATGGTTGTTATGTCTCAAGTAGAACTGGCTACTTTACACCTTATACTTAGTTATTTTGTCGCTGTGTTGACCCAATTTATGTGAAATGGGTTTTTTTTCTTTTACCATAAGAACTCACACATCACTTGAGCTTAATTTAGCTACAAATATTAGGTTTTTTTTGGGGGGGTGTGGGGATGGGGGGGCTATGCACTGATGTCATAAATGATTTTATCTTATAGGTCAGAGCTATCTTGTCTCCCAGAACATTTTTTTCTTCTAAGCTGAAGAAGGCATAATAAGTTTTGGTGTTTACAACGCCTCTCTCAGTCTTGGGGAAAAAAAAATCTCCTTTACACTGCAGCTAGGCAGTTTATGTGAAAATAAATATACTTCAAAACTATGCATATTCACAACATAAGAAATTCTGAATTATTTGAAAGAGATATCTTGCCATGTGGGTATCTGTTTTACAGAAATATTTGCCTCCAGATTTCTTTCTTCCTTTGAATCTTTAGCACTTGATCTAAAGGCCAAATATTGGCATGAAAGAAATTTGAGTATATATCCACTAGATACTGGGGTTAAAACTGTGAGGGGCTGGGGTTGTGGCTCAGTGGTAGAGCACTTGCCTGGCATGTGTGAAGCACTGGGTTTGATCCTCAGCACTGCATAAAATAAAGAAAGGTATTATGTCCATCTACAACTAGAAGTAAATAAATAAGTAAAACTACCATGTGACAACTGGGAACCATTCAGTGGCTGGCAGGGCACAAAACCCAGATTTCCTTACTACCCTGTCCAAGGTCCTGGTGTCGTACCACCCTGAAAAACTAAGCCTGGAGTCAGGAGGGATGCTCTGGAATAAGTCAGTATTCCACAAGACCAGCTGGTCAACTGAAGATGATGCACAACATCCTGCAATGTGACAGAAAACTGGTTTTAGGTGTGGCTGGTGGAATCTGTCTACTAGACAGTTAATCTTGTGTATGTGTGTCTTTTGTTTTTCTTCTTTTTGAAGATAAAAGGAAGGGTCAGAAAAATTGTTTCCATTGTATTTTTTAGTTAGCCTTTTCTACCCCAGTCAGTAATCTCTTTCCTGAAACCAGTTCCTTTGTTTTATCAAGTGGTTTGATGAACTACTGTATAAACCAGGGCTTTTTCTTTCTGCAGCACATGCTTAAAATTTTGTCTTCTGCCTCCCAGAATAAAATATTTCTCGAGGGAATAGAAAAAATTAATTAGTGACCTTGCATTCTATTAAACCATGATGAATACATATGTCTCTAATAAAGGTAGAAACATTTACTCATAACTGTGGGTCAGTTAAATATGCACCATGAACCTTCAAGAGCAAAGTGACATCTTGGAGGAGGGAGAGGGAATATTCAATCACAGATTGCAACAGATTCACCAATTGGAAATACATATGAAAACTATAACCGCAAAATCATATTTTACAATTTTGGAATTGTTTTTGTGTTAACTTACTGTTTGTGTGTTAACTTACTGTTCATACTTTGTTCAGAAATCCTTTTTATAGGCTTTCTTAGCAAAACAAAACAAAACTAACACATGTATCTATGGATAATGTCTTAATATTCTGTATATATATTTTATTAATATGTAAATATTCTGATTTTTAAAAATTGCTGTGTTCCTTAAGAAAGAATTCAATGCAAGGGTAGTTGTGAAAATGGTAGGTAACATTGTTGTGGTGAGCCGTTCTAATTAGACCATTAGAAGATGGCGCCGGCTTCCACTGTGGCCTGTGATAAACAACTCCTAATATGGAGAATTGGCACGCAATCCCTTCCCACCCTATGAGAAAGGTCCATGTGGCAGCTTAAGATTGGTATGCGGGAGGCTTTATTAGGCTGTGCTTGGGCGCTCGGCGGGGGGTCACTAGAAGATGATACATGAATCAAGGCCTGAATAAACTGCTGAAAGAAGAATCCTGTGTCGTGTTTTCCCTTGCTGGCGAGGGGTCGCGACACATTGTGTTGTGATATCAACTCCCAAGATGCTCTTTATATCTGTTCTGGAAGAATACAATAAATTATTTTAAATGGAAAAAAAATTCAGAACTGATGTGACTGCATAAAAGAAGAGTGAGACCTACTCACTTCTCTTAATGGTAACATTTAGTGGAACTATTGTACAGTATCACAACCAGAATACTGGTGTTGACAAAAATCACTCATCTTAGACAAATTTCCCCAGTGTTGGTTGCCCTCATTCCTGTGTATATATGTGATAAGTTCTATAGGGTTTTATTTCCAGTACATGTTGGAGCATCCACTGCCTGGGTCACCACTCTAAGCACAGGATCCCCTGTGTGGCCCTTTATAACCATACCCATCTCCCTTTTGTGTATCTCCCCTAATGTCTGATAACTGCAGTTCTCTCCTCCATTTCCAAAATGTTGTCACTTTTTAAAATGTCAATTAAAAAAAGCTATACAAATGATATACTACAGAATGTAAACTTTTGGGTTAAGTTTTTTTTTTTTCCAGCATAATTCCCATAGAATTTGCAATTTCCCTGAACACTCATCCAAGTTCTTGTTTGCACGCATTCGTATTTTAATTCCTCTCTGTTGCTGCAAATTCCATGGTATTGGTATACCACAGTTTGTTCCAAATTAATTTTTGTGTGAGATGTGAGGTAGGGATCAAGGTTCACTTTTTTATGTGTTTCTGGCTGTTCAAGCATCAGCTGTTGAAAAGATCTACCTATACTTCATTGAATTGCTTTGGCCCCTTTGACAAAAGTCATTTGGCCATGCAAGTGTTTCTTTCAGAACCCTTTAGTCTATTCCTCGTGATTACTAATTGTGTAGAAATCAAGATTACCTTAAAATCAGGTAACCTAAGTCCTCCAACTTGGTTTTTCTTTTCCAAAATTTCTCTGGCTATTCTAATTCCTTTGAGTTTCATATAAACTTCAGAGTTGATTTGTTAATATTTTTCTTCAAAAAATCCCATTGAAAATTTGATTAGTATCGCACTCATTCTAAAGAAGACTTGAGGAGAGTTGACATGTTATCTATATTGAGTCTTCCTATGTGTAAATATGTGTATCTTTGCATTTATTTTTGAAATTTCAAAAAGATTATATAGTGTCAAGCAACCTTGGAAGTCATTTGTATTTTGTGCTTATCAATGCTACTATCAATGAAATTGATTTCTAATTATTTGTTGCCAGAACATAGAAATACAACTTTTAAAAAAATATTGACCATGTATTCTGAAATCTCACTAGACTCATCTGTGCTAGTAGTATTTTTCATTGATTGTGAGGATGACTTTGAGAACACAAGCTAGTGAGCCACGGAATGGAAGCAACTTGTCTTTCTGAGCCTAACAACCTGCATTAACTATATGGCATTTTCTTCAAATTGTAGAGTTGACCATTCAACTGCTGATCTATATCATGAACCCCTGTAAGGCAGATTGTCCTGGTGACTTCCTAATGAACCTTTTATCACAGAGCTTCAGGTTGCCGTCACAACAAAAACCAATGAGCCCTATGCTGCCCACCATTCTTGAGAAGTTAGGGTCGATGGCAAAGAGCCATCCTTCATGTTTACATAAGTCTGATCATAGGTCACTCCTGTTGGCAGACTTTTCTCCATCAGGCTCCCATGTTTATTCCCCAAATTGTCTTTATTCCTGACTATCTTTTCAGGAATGTGTATAGACTGAACAGCCTTAAAAAAACCAGACTTCTTCTAAAGGAAAGGAAAGGTTTGCGTACAGCTTTGGAAGAAATAACGTTTCCCTCTATAGAAAGCATATTTACTTCCCAGTGTAAAAGCTTTGGTTTCCTGAAGGTGGGATTCTCCTGTGACACAACCCACTCCAAGTGCAGGTGTCACCCGGCCCTCTGCATTGTCCTGTGAAAACTGAGCTTCAGGAAACTGGTGCAAAAATTCCAGTAACCTGGCTGCTGCTTTTGCTTGGAGTAGTAAACTCTCCTTCATCTCTGACTCAGAACTTTCATGTATTCTGCCAGCATCCATAAAATTTGGAGAGGATAACTTATTAGCTTGCAAGGAGGATAAAAATCTCAGACATTTCCGTTTCCTGTCTTGTCTTCTTTGAGATGAGGTCTCCCTGTGATGCCTAGGCTGGCCCAGAATTTCTGGGCTTAAGTATCCTCCTGCCTCAGCCTGTCAAGTGCTGGGTCTGCAGACACACACAATGGCACCAGACTCCGCTTTACATTTCTTGACAGCTCCACAGAGGTAATGAAATTTTCCCTTTGATTATTTAGGCTCCTCTGGGAAATTAGACAGCATGAACTTTTAACTGCCCAGATTACCTCTTGCCCATCCAATTGGGCCAACAAATAAGCTTTTGAGGCAGAGCTGTATCTCAGTCACCACAAAGTCCTTATTACCAAGAACTGCTTTCTTCCAGCACTTCCCCGGAAACTTCCTGAATGGTCCTGGGATTCCACGGCTGATTGGTACTCCATGAAAGCCTTCACCTTTTTTTTTTTTCCCAACCCTCTCTCAGTGATGGACATCAAAACTCTTTCCAAGAGTTGAGGGCTTAATTCTAAATGACCTTCTGGGAACTCTAAATTCCCCTGATAATTATCTAAAAGATTTTATGTGCATATTGGAATGCTACGTACTGTATTTATATTTGTTTTGATATAAAAATAATGTTTGAAATTCTAAACATTCGGGAATCAAAAGCAATTTCCCGACTTGTTTGTCAACAGGTGTGATGCTATTGGATTCCGAAAATTGGGCTAGATTGAAATAAGGAAGCCCAGCATCGAAGCAATTTTTTTTCTCTGTCTCGGCATTACAATATCTTAAATATTAAGAATCACAAAAATATGGAGAAACAAACGATGACAAATTTTCATTGCTTTACATGCTGGAGCTGGGAAATTATGAGAATAGGGAGAAAAATTGAGCCTTATTCACAGGTCAGATTTGGACAAGGGCTGGGACCTGAGCACAGGCAAGCTTAGCCTGTGCCATCAGGGGAAGAAACATACCAGCCTGGAAATCTGCCCTGATCACTGGGTCCTTAGGCAGAATGATGTAGGAGATCTGTGCAAAGGCATTGTATCAGACCCAATTTATTGGCCCACCTGCTCCCCAGGCCCTCAGCCACTTACCCCATGGAGAGCCCAGCTGCCTCCACCACCAGCTCATCTCTTGCACCACCAGCTGTTTCATCCTTTGCTTGGGCGAATGCCAAGCCCTCGCAGGGTTTCCTTTGCACTTGCTGCAGCCAAAGCCACAGCAGTCTCAGAACAGCCTTGCTGAGCGGATCCCTGCACCTCTCTTTCCTACCTCTCAAGGCAGGTGAAGCACAGGATCTGGGTCCTCCAGTGGCTGCCTTGAAAAGGTGAATGATCCAGCCTGGAAATGGAAATGTATCAGGAAGAACTTTGACCCATGAGAGTCAGACACAGGAAGGAGATGAATTCTTCTTCTCTCCTTTCCCTAATGGATTCCCCTGAGTCTCGGTGGTTACAGACACCCTGCACCACGGACCCAAAGGACATTTTCTTATGAATCGATGGTCAGCCTGGTTAGAGGACCACCTTTCATCTGTCACTTACCTTTTCCTCTCACTTTTGCTGCCCTGGGATTAAACCCTCCTTCGAAGGAACGTCAGTATGTACGCTTGGCTCTGGCCCTGTTTTCTGGGAAGAGGATCCCCTTCCCCACTCCTGTTCCCCACCACACTCCCACAGAACACATTCTAATATTAGAATTACATACACAATTGCACTGTGTATGTAATTGCCAAATCTAATTCTGTTGCACGTGCATATGTATTCAGTTACATAGAGGTTATTGTATTCTACGTTTCATTCCTCACTCTATTTCTGATGTTTTCAATCATCTCTGTTTTTAAGATCTGTCCGTGTTGATGTGTGAACCTCTGGTCCTAATACTCCATGGCTGCTTGGTACTCCGTGCAACCTTCCCAACCCTCTCTGCAGGGATGGACATCAAGACTTTTTCCAATTCTCTCATCTCAAAGCAACACTATGCAACTTTTTTTTTCTTTTTTAAAAAAATATTTATTTTCTTTTAGGTGTAGAGGGACACAACACAATGCCTTTATTATTATGTGGTGCTGAGGATGGAACCCGGGCCCTGCCCATGCTAGGGGAGTACTCTACCGCTGAGCCACAATTCCAGCCCCCCCTCCTTTTTTTTTTTTTTTAAACTCCAGTACTGGAAATAGAACCCAGGGACACTTTACCACTAAGCTACATCCTCAGTTTTTAAATTTATTTTTTAACTTTTGAGACAGGGTCTTGCTAAGTTGTTGGGGGGTCTCACTAAGTTGCTGATTCTCCTTCTCACAATGCTGGGATTACAGGTGTGTGCCACTGCACCTAGCTACTCAGCTAATTTTTATTGAAAACTCTCATTTCACCTGGGGTCAAATGAAGTCTTGACCAGTTCTGTTTCATAACAGTAAACT
The DNA here is from genome assembly GCF_001458135.2 of Marmota marmota marmota. Lineage (NCBI taxonomy): Eukaryota > Metazoa > Chordata > Mammalia > Rodentia > Sciuridae > Marmota > Marmota marmota. The sequence goes on along the minus strand of NW_026000240.1, from coordinate 25,497,711 downwards.
CAGGTTTTTCTGTTACTTACTGTTTCTCTATACTCACCCCCAATATGCGCCCTTTTGTTGGAGTCGCCTTACAGTCAGAGAAGACTTACCTAATGCCACTGCACAGTGGGAGATGCAGGTGGTCCCTGTCACCTGCCTGCTCTGGAATCTGCAGGTACCTACACATCTGCTGGGATCAGGTTGTTAGTCCGAACAAATGGCGACTGCATCCTCCCATGTATTAAGGTTCATATGATCCTCTGGTCTTTCTTTTCTCTTCTTTCTTATTTATTTATTTATTTATTTATTGGTATAAGGGATTGAACCCAGGTGTGCTTAATCACTGAGCCACATCCCCACTTTTTATATTTTATTTAGAGACAGGGTTTCACTGAGTTATTTAGAGCCTCTTAAATTGCTGAGGCTAGATTTGAACTCACAATCCTCCTGCCTCAGCCTCCCAAGTGGCTGGGATTACAGACCTGCGTCACTGTGCCTGGTTTTTCTTTTCTTTTTTTAAAAAAGATTTTATATTGTTAGACCTGTTTTAAGTGCATAGCAAAATTGAGACAAAGGTAGAAATTTTCTCTGTACTACTTGCCTATGCACATGCATGACCTCCTCTGTTTTCAGCATCCTTCACTAGTGTTAAGTTTGTTACAGTTGATGAACCTAAATTGACACATCACAGTCATCCAAAGTCTACAGTTTACATTAGGTGTACATTCTCTGGGTTTTGGCAGATGAGTATCTATCATGATGGTGTCATTATAGTTTGACTGCCCTAAAACTCCTCTGTGCTCCACTTATCCATACCTCCTGCCTCCAACCCCTGGCAACCACCAATCTTTTTACCGACTACATAGTTTGACCTTTCAAGAATGCTAGAGAATTGGAATCATACAGTGTGAAGCCTTTTTAGTTGGGCTTCTTTTACTTTTAACATGTCTAAAGTTTTCTTCCATGTCTTTTTAGGGTCTGAGAAGATCATTTCTTTTTAGTACTGAATGGCAGTCCATTGTCTGTATGTACCATGGTGTAATTATGCACCCAGCTGCTAGAGGACATCTTGGTTGCTTCCAAGCTTTGGCAATTGTGAATAAATAGGCTATAAACATCCACTTGCAGGTGTTTTTGTACACCTAAGTTTTCAACTCCTTCAGGTAACACAAGTAATACCAAGGAACACAATCGCTGGCTCCTATGGGTTTTATAAGAGACTACCAAACAACTGTCTTCCAAGTGGCTGTTCCATTTTTGCATTCTCATCCGCAATGGGTGAGAGTTCCCAATGCTCCACCTCCTTAGCAGAATTTGGTGTTGTCAGCTGTCCGGGTTTTGGCCATTCCAAAAGGTGAGCGGTTGTATCTTATCATAATTTTACTCTGCATTTCCCTGTGACAGTGATGTGGTGGATTCTTTGGCTTTAGAGCCCCCACCCATGATGTTCCTGCTACAGACATGTCCAGTTCATCACCTCACTAGGAACGCCATCAACACATTTGCTGTCTGTTTTCTCCTGTTCCTATGCTCTGTGGCTTGGGAGCCTCTGAGAAAACTCTGCCAGAGAGGCATAGCTTCCTCTCTGCTGGGATCCTCCAACCTACCTGGGGACCTTTCATTTCCACTGCAGGAGAACAGGCTTCTCTTCTCGGTTCTCATGTGCTCGCTTGGAAGATTCCTGCAACATCACAGCCAGAATCACACAGCACATCTCTAGGGGCACCCTCCACATTCCAAAGATTGACTCACCATGCATTATTCCTGTGGAAAGTTTTCCAGCAACTTCTGTGGTGTGGCACCTTTCTGTGGATAGCTTCCCCTGATGGATGCTCCCCAGGGAATTCCATCTGCGTGGAACATCAATGAACTTCATCATCCACTGAATCACAGCTGCACCATTTCCATATGAATTGAACTTGATGGTAGGAGGCAAAGCGCAGGACCTTATCCAGATTTGTGCTTTCTTTGGGTGTTACTACAACCAAATTGTTTATAGTTTTCTTTTCCTGAGTGGATAGACCCCTCTTACTTTTAATAATTCTTTTTATTAAATATCCTTGTCCAAATTACTGTGTGATTTCTGTATCCTGAGTTAGCCCTGACTACTGATACATGCATATACCACTTTATGCTTTCACCACCCACGTGTGAGACACAGTTCCTCTACAATAGGTTATTTTTGTTTGTTTTGTTTTTGTGCTATTGGGGATTAAATCCAGGGCCTTGCATATGCAAGGCAAGTGAACTACCACTGAATTATATCCCTGGCTCTTACAATGAGTTATTTTAAAGTTCTTGTCCACCAAACACAACATCTGAATCACCTTTGTGTCTGCTTCTACTATCTGTTTTCTCTCTCTCTCTCTCTCTCTCTCTCTCTTGCTTATCAATTATATTTTCATGCCTTCTCACAGGTCTAGTTTTTGTTTATTTGTTGGGTTTGGGGTTTTGGTGCTGAGGATTGAACTCAGAGCCTCTCACATGCTAAGCATGTCCTCTACCACTGAAGTATACCCCTAATCTGATCTCTGTTTGTTTTAGTTTGGTTTTTAAATTTGTTTTGTTTTTGTTTTCTTTGTACTAAGGATTTAACCCAGGGGTGCTTTATTACTGAGTTACATCCCAGCCCTTTTTAGACAGGGTCTTGCTAAGTGGCTAAGGGCCTTGCTATGTCACTGAGGCTAGCCCCAAACTTGCAATCCTCCTGCCTCAGGCTCCCAAGTCATTGGGATTTCAGGTGTATGCCACCGCATCCAAACTATTTATTTTTTATCATATGCAATCATTGTATATAATTTTCCCTTTTTCCTCTGTTAAGCAGATGGGGGTGAGGAATGATCACAGGAATATAGAACTGAACTGGCTTGGTACCGGTTTTGATTTAGAAAACTCAGCTTCTATAGAGTCTTCCTGTTCCTAGCATACTAATCTCATTTCACCCTATTCCTAGGGTGAGAACCTCACAGGTCTCTGTATCCTCAGCCTTGGAAGACTGGAGATCCAGCTCTGCTCTCCAGGAGTTCCTGATTCCGCAGTTCAGACTGTCCCCATGAAGCTTCAGAATCTGTTCACTGTTTAGAGGTGGGAGCTGCCTTGGCATTTGAGGCAGGCCCTTTTCTGGGGAGGGTGGGGGGAGCCTTTGTTTTCTAAGAACTGTAGAACTGTGGAAGATTTCATTATGCTTTTATATGCATTCCTGGGCCCAGAATTCAGCAAATGTCATGTGGAGAAAATTGGTTATGTGTTTAAGGCCCTCTATGTTCTAATTTGTCATCCCAGCACATGTGGCCACTTTTCTGGTTCCTCCTTCCTCCATTAAAGTCCTCCTTCTGGGCAAAACGTGATCTTTAGTGAGTGCCCCAAATTGGCAAGTGTCCCGGGCAGGGGTGGGGAGGGATGGGGGAACAGCTGGAAAGCCTCATCTCATTTTGTTGCAATAGGGACATTAGCCTGCTGCAACCTATTGGATCCTACCTTGAAGCAGAAATCTGGGCTTTTAAAACTCAAACTGAATTTTTTTTTTCTTTTCAAACTATTGTCTCTAGCATGTTAAAGTTGACTTTTTTTTCTTGACAAATATCTGCTATAATATCACTCCATGGAGGCTCTGGCTGTCAAAATGTGCATTTCACACTGTAGGACATAACCCATTAGTGGGGTAGGAAATTGATTTAGTAGGTCTTGCCAGCATCTTTTAATGACAGAATAGAGCATATTAGATCAGAGGGCATCACACATAGTCAAGATCCACATTGTGAAACTTTTGTTACACTTGTGTGTGTGTGTGTGTGTGTTTTCTGATTTACAATGTAAAACTTATTTATTCCTATGAGTTGCAATTCTCCCCCAAAATTTAAGAGCCACTGAATTTTAAAGGAGGAAAATACCAAGACAGAGGAAACAAATGCTCAGAAACAAACCTATTAGTTGAGGATGGACAACCTTTTGAAGTTTGGTGGAAAGCGGGAAGCAGACTGATTGGAAACTGCTCTCTGGCTCCAAAGCGCAAGATGGAGCCCATGTGAGGAATGAACTACAAGCACCGAGAAGAAACCCTGGGAGGCCTCACTCCTGAGGAGTGAGGAGGAGACTGCAGGAGGCTAGGAGGAAGGGTGAAGAGAAGTGACTGGACCAAGGTTGGCAAAGGCCTTGGAAACCCTGCGAGCAGACTGTAGTTCTTGGTGCTAAATCATGGACAGAATATATAGAGCCTTGTACTTGGCTCAGGAGAAAGGTCACTTGAGAGCAGGAACCTGCATGGGGCTGGGGTGAGCTTCTTTTGCTCACTTGTGGTTGGAGTTTCAGGGTCTGGAACAAGTGCTGTTCTGCTCACCTTCCTCCTGTTCCCAACACCAAACACAGGGACTGACCTTCCCATGGAGGCCACCTGACATGGTGGAAAGAGCACTGGCTTTGTAGTCAGAAGAACCTGACTCTCAGCCCACCACCTTGTGGGCGTGGCTCACAGCTGGCTCATATCTAAAACAGGGTGGTTAAGACCTTCAGGACAGGGTGGTTAGGTGGTGTGTGTGGGCCCCATCACCACTGCCCAGTGTCGGGCACGTTATATTGAGTACTCAGGAACTCAGAACTACTTTTACCCCCAGGGACCACACTGGGATTAGGAGTTTTAGAGGAAGATTGGACCACAACGACCTGGCTGATTCCAGCCCTGCAGTCCCCAGATCCCCCTGGGTTGCTCAACATCTAGGCACCAGCTTAGGTCTCTCTGAAGCACCGCATTCAGCAAGCTTGGGCAGAGAAGCAGGCACAGGACACACCACAGTGGATGAAATACTTGCTTTGTCACTAACTGGGGAGGTCCCATCTGGGTCAGCCCAGCAGCTCTGTATTTGCCCCATTTCAGGAATTGGTTCCTAACCCAGTGGCTGGCCTTGGACCTCAGGGCATGAAATCTGGGCCTGAGCCCTGCCTGGGTTCTTGGTCAGGGGTCTGGCCTTCTACCATGTTTCAGACACACCTGATCAGCCATGCTGATCTGCTGGAATTTGGGGAAAGATTTCAGTGCAATTGTGCCGCAGTGTAGGGTCTGTCCCTCCCTTCTCAGCCTAGCTAGTGCTATGTGTCCTCAGTCATCAGCTTTTACTTACCCCCACCCACAGCTTAGGTTAGATGCCCTTCCTCTGGCGCCCACCAACCCCATGCCACTGACCCTGGTTGGCACTCAGCTTGTTGGCAAGTAGGTACTCTGACAAGTAGGTTGCTGCTCTGACAGAGTTTACTTAGTGAATAAACTCTCAAACCCAGGCCTTGGTTTTCTGCTCAGTTACCTGTTCTCTGAAGCCTCTGCTTGTCAGTGACGGAGCCACATTTCAGGTTTCCAAGAACAGAGGAGGCAGCCCAAAGGGGACAGCCCACCCCTAGCCACAGCCTGCAGGGTTTCAGCTCACTGTTGGAGGAGCCCAGGTTACCTGGATGTGCCTACTGTTTCAATCAGCTTTTCTTCACTGTGGCCAAAAGACCTGACAGAAACAACTTAAAGGGGGAAAAAGATTATTTTGGCTCATGGTTTCAAAGGTTCAGTCCATAGATGGTTGATTTCATAGGTCTGGGCCTGAGGGGAGGCAGGAGCTCATGACTGAAGGGCATGTTGGAGGAAGGCTGCTCATTTTGTGACAGCTAGGAATCAGAGAGCAAGCTCTGTTCAACAGGGACAAAAGACAAACCCCAAAGGCATGCCCCCCCCCAAGGATTGCCTTCCTCCAGCCACACCCTACCTGCCTACAGTTTCCACACAGTTAATCCATATCAGTGGACTGATCCACTGATTAGGTTTCAGCACTCATAATCTAATCATTTCCCCTCTGAACATTCTTGCCTTGTCTCATGCATGAACTTTGGGGGGACATCTCATATCTAAACCATAACAGCTATCAGTTGTGAAAGTTCCATTTTTGAGAAGACCTGTTATTGAAGATTTGTGTATGGAAACAGTGTGACGACATCTTTTGACTCTCATGGAGATATTATCTCAACTCTGCTAAGGGCAACAGTCAGGGATCAGGGGAGGACATTTCTTGACAAAAAGAGCCCACGAACGGTTGACAGATAATCAGAATGTCTTCTGATCACCTTCCCTTGGGCCTGTGGTAAATGGTAGGGAGAAGAAAAGGCAAGTTCAGGGCAAGACCCAGCCAGTCAAGGTAACCCATCTCTGAAGTTCCCAGCCGCCTCTGTTACGTCCCATTGCCAAGGTGAGGTACTCTTGGAGGCATCCAATCTGCTCTCCCTACCCTGGGGCCTCTTGGGGTCCACTTGACCTTGGAGCAGCAGAAGGGAGTGGGGACAGGGGGCTACAACTGCTCTCACCTAATGGCTACATGGGTGGCTGGGATGCCAATGGGAACCTGCATCACACCAGAGCCTCTGCAAAGCCCTCAGAACACAGGATAGTGAGGTCCCCTTAGGTTTGGGATGGAGGGAGAGACTCAAATGGGAAGGGAGTGGGTTCCCTGGATGTGTAAAGATGGCTCCAAGTCACTTACTAAAAGAATGTCCTCAGAAATGACACTGATTGTCAAAACCTCAAGATGGGACTCGGGATATAGATCAGTCACTAGGGCCCAATATGGGAGAGGTCCTGGGTTCAATCCCCAGCACTTGCCCCTCATCCCCACGCACCAAAATGCCACTTCATCCCCACTAGAATGGCTATTAAAACAAAACGAAACAAGAAAGATTGTTGAGGATGTGGAGGTGAAACCCTCTGCATTGTTGGTGGGAATGGAAAATGGTGTAGCTTTGGAAAAATTTGGTGTTTCCCCAGGGAGTAACCCATATAACCCAGCAATTTCACTGGGAGGTCTGTATCCAAGAGAAATGAAGACAAATGTTCAGACATGTACAGGAATATTCATTGCAGTTTTATTCATAGCAGCCGGAAATTGGAAGCCTAACTATCCATCAACTAATGAATATATAAGCAAAATGTTGTATTTACATACAATAGAATATTATTCTGTCATGATAAGGAATTAAGTACTAACATGTGAGGACACATGGACCATGGAAACATCGTGCTAACTGAAAGCAACTAGTCACAAAAGACCACGTGTTGTGTGATTCCATTTAGGGGAAATGTCCTGAATAGGCAAATCCACGGAGACTGGAAAGCAGATTAGAGGTTTCCAGAACCTGGGGGGGGAGGGGAGAATGAGGAGTGACTGTTCATAGGGTTATTTGGTGGTGGTGAAGGTGGGGTGATTAAAACGTTCTGGAATTAGATCATAGTGTTGGCTGCACAACTTTGTGAATATCCTAAAAACCATTGGGTTGTATACTTGAAAAGGTGGAATTTTATGGCATGTGAATTATATCTTAAAATTTTAAATAGGGCAGGGGGTACGATGCGGGGGTGAAACAAACGAACTCGTGTAGAGCGTCCCCTCTCGCCATTATCCGCATGAACTTTGGGCTCTGGATCTCAGCACCCAGAGGGCCTCAGGGAAACGACTAGGGCTGCAGGACCTAGGAAGAAGACGGCTGGGGATTTGAAGGGGACGCGGTTAATTAAGGTGGTGGCCGGGAGCTGCCCAGGACTGGGACAGAAGTTGGCCCGGAGATTTAAAGGTTGGAGCGCCGATGCTTTTAAAGCGACCGGGGCGAATTCCCATTCGGCGCCCACCTCCAAGCCAGCTGCTCTGCGCTGCGGGTGGGCTCTGGGTAAGTGGGGGAGGCAGCGGTTTGGGGCCCGGCGGGTGGCCTGGCCTGCGCA
>NW_026000240.1:25418135-25489970 GCF_001458135.2 Marmota marmota marmota | reverse complement strand
TGGCGCTCTATTTTAGCAGGCGCTGTTGCAATATAAGGAATGCGCGGCGCGCCAGGCGCTCCGGGCGCGCGAGGGCTGCGCGGTCGCTTAAGGAGGCGCCGGGGCGGGGACGGCCGGGGCGGCCGGCGGGCGGGCTGGCTGGCCGGGAGCCGTCGTCCAGCTGCCGCGGGGCCCGGCGGGCGCGGCGCTGCCTCCTCCCGGGCACGATCGTGGAGGAGGCGGCCTGCGGGCCAGAGGTGAGCGTGGCCGGAGCGCGCGGTGAGTGGCCGGCAGCCGGGAAGGGGAGGGGGCCCGGCGCGCCGCCCCCAGGCCGGGCGGGCGCTTTGTTCCGGGGCGGGAGGTGTGGCCGCCCCCCGGCTCAGCAGAGCTCTCCACGCGCGGGCTGCGTCCTGGGACTGGCTGTGCGTGGCCTTTTGCCCCCGTCGCGGGCTGCCGCGTAACGGTGTGCGATTGAGAGATCTGTCCGCCACCAAGACCCCAGAGGGGAGGGCCTGCTCGCGGCTCGGGGACCCTTCCACGGTAATTATCCTGGGGTTCCTCGGAGGGGAGGTGGGCGGCGGGACTAGGTCGGAGCGGGAGGGGCTCTTTCCTCCTTTAAAATGGCCTTAACGGGGGGCAGGGATCCTCCCGGAGAGTTGTCAGATTCATCTGAATTATAAAAAAGCAGCCTACTGTATAAACAACTCTTAACTGTGCCTGGGTTTGGGGAGGTGGGGCTCTGGTCACAACTGAGGCCTGGGCTCATGCATAGAACTGATGCAGCAGGGTCCCCACGGTGTGTCAGGCATGGTGCCAGCTCCTCCCCCGCCAGGAAGAGTGACACCCCAGAGTGGTTTGTGTTGGGCTCTGGGAAGCCCAGGGGTGTGGGAGCCCACTCCAGTATGGGAGGTCAGGGAAGGCCTCCTGGAGGAGGTGATGCCTGGCAGCAGCGGGGGCCCTGGACACCCAGTTAGATCCTAGATGCACAATGGGACTCATGCTGTCTCCTGGACTAGTCCAGAGAGGGTGACTGATGAGGCTTGCAATTGTAGCCTCCAGAGGTTTACCTAGCTGCAGGAGTAAGCAGATCAGACCTAAAAGCCTGGAAAGACCCCCGTAATAACCGCAGGACTAACAAGGATGAAGCACTTGAGGTGGACTTGCTCATCATTTGCCAGCGCACCTCCAGAAAGATTTTATGATTATCCTTGTATGCAAATGGCGAAATTGGGCCTCGAAAGAATCAACAACTTGCCCAAGATCATATCTAAGCCCATGCTTTTGGCCATGTGTCTGTTCTGGCCCCTGTTATGAAAGTCTGGCTGTGAGGAGCTCAGATGCTCTTGGTGCAGCCTATGTTATGCATTTAGAATACAGCATTCTCTGCAGACTCACACTGGTGGGTTCAAGTGTGAGGTAGTGGTTGTGTGTATTATTAATAACTGACACGTGTCAGGGCTCAGCCGTGAACAAAGCACTTTCACAGAGACAGATCTTAGAGTTTCTCTGCTTATTTTCGCAGGGAAGAAACTTGAGCTGCTAACATTTTATAAACCTCCCCAATTTCCTGTAAATCGCATGTCCCTGCTGACTGGGGCTGAAAATGTTTCAGGCCATGGTTTTCACCCGTGGGTCTGTTCACACTGCCCAGCAGCCAGTTTATGGCGTAGTTTGGCCTTTCTCTGCCAAGGGTGGGAGGGCATGGGCTTTGGTGTTCTGGGGGCTTCAAGGTCTGCCAACCTCTTTGGGGGAGGGGAGAGGGAGGGGGAGGGTGTTGAGTAAGCCCAGTGCGCTGGTGGAAACTACCCCCTTCCCCCTGATGTGACCTTGTCATTTCCTAATGCAGAGGGGAGGTGGTCAAGGCCCCCTGGGGAGGCAGCTTACTGCTTTTCAGAGTAGTTACCTTTGTTCCTGCATAAAGCAGATTCTATTTTCCAATTCTCATGTTTTCAGCTATATATAAGACATTTTTGTGACAGGTGTAACTTTTATTTTAGTATTGACTCTAGTCACAGGTATTTTACACTTTCTTATAAAGGGACAAGTCAGCTACCCCTGGGGTTGGTTTCTGAGCTCCAGTGGTCATCTGGAACAGGAGGGACTGCTGGCTCTGATAAATTGAGCTTCTGGGGTGACTGGTCCTAACATCAGTCAGAATCATATATTGACCAGGCTTCTGTATCTAGTGAGTTCTCAGGGAAATATGACCTCCAGTCTGTGTTTTTTTACCTGGCTTAATCATTATAATTTGTTCTACCAATGAAATGCCCTAAACAGAATGTGCCTCCCTGAAAGTGATAGCAGACATATCTGCTCGTGAGCACTCTGTAGTTTGGATAAGCCATACTCATGTGAACCAAGTGGGAACAGGTTCTTGTGCAGAGCTGGAATGCTCTCAAGTGTCCAGAGGGCATACATGAGTTCCAGAGGCTCAGGACCTGCCAGGCCTGAGCAGGTATGAACCAGCTATGAGGTAGTCAGTCACCTTTGTCTGGACATGGGAAAAAACGAAGGATCTGGGTGAGTTCCCTGTGACCTGGGGCATCTGGCAGGTACCCATTGTCTGGGGACTGAGCAAAGAATTAAGCTTGGAGAGGAATTCTTTTGGTGAACTCTGTGAGGTCTTGCCCTCATCATCTTAGACACTGCCTCTGGGCTTTGTATCCTTAATCAGTGGGGATGCTTTTGGCTGCAAGTAGCAGAACTAAAACAGCAGTAGATTAAATAGACCTCTGATCACCCAAACATGCTCTCAGTTCTTGTGAGGTCACTGTGTACTTCTGGCAAGTTCTTGCACTGGACAGGTAGCCATGAAAGCTGAGGGTCTGGAGTTCAGAGTTACAGTTTTAGAATCACTGCCTTTTTAAGATGCTAATGAGAGGTTCAGGAAAAAAAAATTGTCTGATGTGCAAAGTTGGGTGGATAATTCAGGGGATTCATGGAACTCTGAGAATGAGCCCTTCATCCATGTTGCCCACCCCTCATCTAAACCATGCTGCTTCAATAGTGTTTACTGAAGACCTGCTTAATAAACCAGCCAGGCCAGCATGCCATCCAGGGCAGACTGGGAGGGCAGAGGTGGTGTCAGAGGTACAGAAAGTAGTGACTTTACTGTTGCCCAGCCTGCGGTAAAGTCAGTGAGCTCCGCGGTCTGACTTCAGAAGGCCTCACTGATGTGGTGGGGAATGAGGGAAGGCTGGGTTGTGCTCCTGGGCACCTGCCCTGTAATCCATGGTGCCCATCTCTTGTTCTCCAGGGAGCATTCCTGCCACATGTGATGAGGTTGGTTTGATCTATTCCCAGAGGGCCCCCAGCCCTCCTTGGCCTGGCCCCACCACGGGGCCTTATGCAGCCAGTGTGTTCCCAGGCTGCTCTCTGCAGCCATTGCTCTTGTGGGAGTCATGAAGCGGCCATGTGAATGTAGCTTCTTAATGTCCCTAATATTAATGTCCTTTCCTATTCTTGGCAGCTTCACGAGATGGGGCCTGCTGATGGCCAGATGGCCAAATGACAATGTGGGTCATCACCAGTTGCTGAGTTGACATTCTGGGGCTCAGAAGGGCATATTCTCTGTCTAGAGAGCCAGGCAGCAGGTTTTTCCATGGATGAAGCATCACAATTTTAATACGAGTTGTTCCACTAGTGAGATCGTGGGCAATGCCAAGACAAGGATGGATTCGGCTGTGCCACGTGAAATAGTGGAGCCCAGGGGGTGGGATGGAGAGTCGGAGCTCTGCGCTCCACTCCTGGTCCTCTGTGACTATCTACAGGGCTTGGGTGGGGCCTGCGCTCTGCTGCATGGGCCCAGGCTCCATCTGTGACTTCTCTGCCTGGCCCTCAGGGTTGTCATGGGGATTAGATGCAATACACAGATGAAATATGCTGAGAGATCAGAAAGGACTTGCGGATGCGGAGCATTATCAATGTTCAGGCAACCTCAGATAACAGAACCCTGCACCCGACAGGGCCCCAGAGCATGTTTAGTCTAGATTCATACCTAGCAGAGCACATTTTTCATCATGAGGGGGAGATGGTTCTGTGGGACACAGACAGCCTCTTCCATCTTAATGGTTACATACTTGTTTATATGCATTATAAAAAAGCATCACATCAAACCTGTTTTCAAATGAATATTTTACTCTTCATTAAGGCTGAAGATTATAAGTTGAAAGCATGCTTTTTTTTTTAAGTATAGTGATTTTAAGGTAGGGATTAATAATAGTAGTAGACAAATATGGCCAGAATGGGAAAGTGACCCTCTGAGCCAAGACTAGGGAACTGTCAACAGCTACCAGGGAAGTGACCCTCTGAGCCAAGACTAGGGAATGGTTAACAGCTACCAGAGAGGGGGCTTTGTCTGTGAGTGGACCCTTCTAGAGATGAGGCTCCTGCTGCCCTTCAAGTCAGTCCACTCCCCTTAGGGCCCGCTCATCCTTAGAAAGCCGTTTCCTTTCTCCCCTTAACCTGTTCCATACGAACCTTCCACAGTCTTGCTTTTCTCCACCATGAGCAGTTTTACTTTCTTCAACTTCTCCAATGGCATGGTTTGAAGACAGCTTCTTTGTATCACTACCTCTCTTCCTCCCTCTCTCCTTCCCTCCCTTCTCTCCCTTCCCTCCAGCCATCCATATGTTTTTCCTTCAACAAAGACTTGTGGGCCTTCCCTGGGCTGTACTCTTCCTACTCACCAGCTCTAAGCCTCACAACAATCAGCCTTTTACAGATTTGGACACTGAGGCTCAGGGAGTTAGGTAGGGCCCCACAGTTTGTCACCTGAGAGAAACAGAAAGAAAGGAGTCTGACTGGATTATATTTGGAAGCACAGTCCTTTCTCTGCTGGCACTGAGGGTCTGACTATACATGATCAGTGGTACCATCAGCCAAGGGCCCCTGAGGAGAGGGGGCTGTGCATAAAGTGAGGCAGCAGAAGTCACAGAGGGTGTAGCCCTAGACGATTGGCAAAGAGAGGCAGAGAGGGCCTGCAGTCATCTCCCCCAACTCTCACTAACCCCCTATATTCAACTATGAACCCCTAAATCACTTGTGTACTTTATTCTAATTACAGTTTTTGTTTTTTTTTCTGATAAGGAGATTGAAAACAGGGGCACTCTACCACCAAGCTACATCCCCAGTCCTTTTTTTGAGACAGGGTCTCATTAAATTGCCCTGGCTGCCTTCAAACTTGCTATCCTCCTGCCTCAGACTCCTGAGTTGTTGGCATTACAGGCAAGCATCACTGTACCCAGCCTTTTTTTTTTTAATTTTGAAAAGTAAAACAACAACAACAACAAAAAAAAAACATCATGCACCTGTTACCCAGAATGAGCAGCTGTGACCATCTTGTCTGCACTTGATCCTTCACAAGGTAGGGCAGGACTTAGAACAGATCCCTCATCATTTTTCCTGACTGGTTTGGGCCCATCCTGAGCCTGTGGTAGGGTTTGGGAGCCTCATCCTGAGTTTCCATGTCCTGGCTCTCTCTTGACTTCAGGTGGCCAGCTAATCCACTGGAAATGCCAGCTGGGCCTCCATGAAGGATGTTCATAGACGCTCCTTTTGTTACCTCTGACCACACTGAGGAATGAGATGAATATGCATTTTTGGCTTTGACCTTCTTCAAAGATGCTCATCCACTGTCACAAACACCTGCCTTGGCTGTTGTGGGTTGCAGAGCACAGTTTAGTCACAGCTGCCCCAATTGAGCTGTAATTTAGAGAGAAGGTGGCAGGTGTACTTGGGAAAGACAGAGAAGACACAATTCTATTTTTATGACTGACAATGACTTGTTCAGCACCCCGTCTCAGACAATCTTTAACGAAATACTTTTTGTATTGTAAAGTATAGAACTACTTTAGAGGAAGGGGACTAAGTCCACAGGGTACTTTCTAATCCCCAGGGTGACCTTTTCCAGATCTCCCTTCGGAACAGACCCCAGGTGCCCAGTACTGGGTCCTCCTCTCTGCAAAGTGGGGGTGAGGTGGCATAGTTGGCTCCCTGTGAGAACAGGCCACGTCTTCTCCCCCAGCTGTTGGCAGCCTTCTCCTCCCCACCATGGGTACACTCCGGAGGCTGGTGTGATCCCATTTGCACACAGCTTGAGCTTGAGTTAGAACAGCGAGCAGAGCTCTGCTTTTTAAAGATCTGGACTTTTCTGGAAAGGCCTTACTCACCAATCAGAATCCTTTTCCAGCAAGTCACAACTGGGGGGCCAAGAACTGAGCTAGTTTCTGAATACACGTTGGAGACCCAAGGTGGCCCCCAAGTCCTTTTCATTAAGTGGGGAGGATGAGGTGAAGCGCTTTCTGTCCCTGAGTCGTCAGCCAAGGAATCACACCTCGGAGTCCTTCTCCCTCTGATGGAGATACTGCCAAAGTCAGCAAGGGTGGAAGGCGAAACCTCAGAAGGACCCACTCTGCGGGGGCACATCCCACTATGAAAGTGTCATCGATGAAAGCAGTTAAAGCCATGTTAAAACCAGGTCCTGCTTAATTATACAGAAATATTCATGCGTGTCGTCCTTATAGGCCCGTTTTTCTAAGGAAAGTTGGGGTTTACAGAGAACCTTCTATAAGTGCTGTGTGTTAGTCTGTCCCCAGGATTCCAGCTACTGAATGCAAAGTACTGACAGGCACATGGACCTGTGTGGAGATTGCTAGAAGTGTGGTGGAGTTTGGGAGGGCCACTCACCCCTGCAGGAGCTGGTCATTTGGGGGAGGGGTTGGGGACGGTTTCTTGCCTCCTCAAAGCATATTCATTTCAAAAGCAAGATTAACTTTAATTCCATTTAGTATTTTTTTTTATCCCTTGTTATCTCTTAGAGTTTCAACATACTTTCTGGAAAATTCCCTCTTTTGAGATAACCCACAATTCACCTCTTCATGTTTTCACTGGAAACAGAGACCCTGAGGAGCAGATAGAGGCAAACGCATCTTTCTCAGCCAGCACCCTTCCCTCACGAGTCAGGCCCAGAAGCCCAAAATAGCCTCTCTCATGTTCTTCTTTCAATGCCTGCTTTATTGTAACCGGAGATGAGGGAAGAAGGGTGGAGTTGCTGTCCCAAAGCCTCAGGGGGCACATATATGAGAAAACCTCTTGGGAGATGTCTCCTCCGCCTTCCCTGCTCTTGGGCATTCCTCAGGTTGAGATTCCTGGCAGAGCTGAAGGGCCAGCACTCCTCACCTGGGCCCCTCTCCCCTCCAGGGAGTCAGGCTCTCCAAGGCCCTACCCCATTGGTGCCCTCAGCATCCAAGGCCAGCAGCCTCAGCTTTCACGTCCACCTCCACTCACTGACCCCCAGCCCCACCCACCCTCAGTGGACAGCAGCCTGAGTCCACTTCTCTGGGGCTGGGTGGGTGTTTCCTGCATGTTTGAGATTTTATGGAGGAAATCAAAATAAAGAAACAAAGCCTTTGTTTTATTTCTGGACTCCAACTGGGGATGGCTGGAGGGATGGAAAGGGGCAGCAGGAGCTGGTCACTTGGCATGTCAACAAAATAGCCATTCTAATAGAGCATTTCACAGGGACTTTTCTATTTAGGGTTGGTGTGGTCGAATAGGAAAGATGGACGGAGGGCTGAGATCCATCTGCGTGGAGAAGAAGAGGGTGGGGTAGCCTTTGCCCCAAGCAGAGTCTGGGGCAGAGCTTAATATCCAGGCAGGGGCCTGGGACCTCCCAGGTAGGCCACCAGAGTTGGGGTGCCCTAGGCACTCTCCATCCTCCCTTCCTGGTGGGACCCCCGCCCCACTGCAGTTTCTGCTCCACTCCCTGTTTATATGAATCATCTTGAGGGAGTCCCCTACCTCCATACCCAGAGAGGGGAATGTCACCACTGACCTCTGTGTCCCTTTCTTCTCTAGTCAGGTTATGTTTCTTCATGTGTAGAAATGGGGAGACGCACTCCCCAATATTTCCTAATCTTCCCAAAGGATTCTCTCATTGGAGAACTTTTTCAAGGGTATCATGTATTTTTGTTTGAAAATTGCCCAAGTATCAATGAAATCCCTGTTTGATTCTCCACCCTGTTGTAGATCACAGACTTTCTCCAAGGGCTTAAAAGAAAGAGGGTGTGCTGTGGCTCAGAACAGGGCAGAAGTTAAAATCCAGTGTCAGAAATCTTCCCTTTGTTTGGTCAAGCCCCGCAAATTTCTCCCTGGCTGTCTCTCTCCTCAAACTTACTTTCCTGCCATTTTCCAGGGACCAAGTTTCCTGGACGCTTAGCCCCAGACCTTCTGAAAACTCCAAATTTCCATGACTTTTGATTGCAGAGGAATGATGACATCTATCCTGGACGAGGCTATGAACTTTTTACCTTTTTTTTTTTCTTTTTTCTTTTCTTTTCTTAAATCTGGAAAGGGTCATTAAAGAGTTTGACTAAACAAGGATTATGCATCCTAGAATTACAGTAAGAATCAAAAACTATGGAATGATTGTAGTGGTTATTACCAGCCAGATCAGATTCTTTTTTTTTTAGAGAGAGAATAATTTTTTTAAATATTTATTTATTTTTTTTTTAGTTTTCGGCAGACACAACGTCTTTGTTTGTATGTGGTGCTGAGGATTGAACCCCGGGCTGCACACATGCCAGGAGAGCATGCTACTGCTTGAGCCACATCCCCAGCCCCCAGATCAGATTCTTAAGTCGAGCCTTCAAACTCAGATGTTAATTTTTTTTCATGCTTTCCTGCTAGAACATTTTGCAGAGTAGCTGTCAGGATTAGAGATGATGTAGATCAACAAATATTTGTTGAGCACCTCTGTGCCCGGCTCGTGCTGGGTACTGACAACCTTCTAAGACACATTACATCATAAACAACTAAGCATTAAGTACCATCATGCAGAGTACTATCAAGGCAAACAACTAGGTGCTTATGGAGAACATAACAGTGATCTCTCTGAGTCTGAGATGCAGTGAGGATCAGGGAAGCGTATGTAAGGTGCTTAGCATGCGGTCCGGGCTTAGGAAACAGGCATTATAAATATCAATCTGGGTCACAGGACTCAGCCTGAATCCTCATCCCACTGGTTGCTGCTACCACCCACCAACAGTAGTTTTGCAGACAGGTGTTTAATTGGCCTGAGATTATGCAGCTAGCAGAGGGGCAGACAATTTTTAGCCATGACTTTTAATGAAAGCGCTGCATGTAGAGAGCAGGGGGTGGGTGCCTGGCCCCCCGCAGCTGGTACAGATGTCTGGGTGAGCCCTGCCTTTGGGAATGGAGCAGCCTGTCAGCTCTGTGTTCCTTCCACGCTATCGCTGCCAGGCCTGGCCAGCCGGGTTTGGAGGGCAAAGAAACACAGCAGCCCTTAAGAGCTTGGAGGGCCGAGGTGTGGAAGGTGGCCTCCTGC
Source organism: Marmota marmota marmota (assembly GCF_001458135.2). Classification (NCBI taxonomy): domain Eukaryota; kingdom Metazoa; phylum Chordata; class Mammalia; order Rodentia; family Sciuridae; genus Marmota; species Marmota marmota. The sequence goes on along the minus strand of NW_026000240.1, from coordinate 25,480,645 downwards.
CTTTCCAACTAAGCGGGCTTAAAATCCTGGGTCCGGAGGGCCCTGCCTCCAGTCCTGGCTGGACCCTGAGCACCGGGCAGCCGTTCCTTCTCCTGTCCTGCTCTCTAGGCCTTTGCAGAGGAAAATCCCACACCTCCCCGTCCTGCTCATTGCCATGCCCAACTCGTTCTCAGGAAGTTTCTCTTTTATTTGGCCCCAGTCCGGCTCTCTGCAGTCTGGTTACTCTTTAAAAAATGGAGATTGGATCACCTCACCCCACCTCAGGGAAAAGCCTGGACGGTTTCTTTTGATAAGCAGAAAAAAAAGTTCAGGTTCTCTGTTAATGGTGTTTAGTATTTTGAATATGAATGATGAGAGCCAATCCCAGCAATGATTCCTTTTTGGAGTGCCTTTGGACCCTCCACCGCCCTGGGTCTGACACACTCCTGCGCAGCCTGTGCCCTCCCCCTGGAGAACACTCCTCTGGAAATTTTCCTTGGCCTGAATAACCCCTGCTGCTGCTCCTCAGGGTCACTTCCACTTCCTTTCATCTCAGCCTCTTTGCAGCCAAAGCCAGGCCAGGCCAAGGCAGCGAGAAAAGGTCTTCTGCCTGGGAACAGCCACCCCACTGGATATGTGCCGCTCAAAAAAGGCCAAGGTGGCAGCTAGTGACCTGGGCTGGGGCCACCATGAGGCGTGGGGATGATTTGTTTGCTTTGTACAATGTGTAAAACTTTTAAATTGATGGTTAGTATTTTAAAATCTGGTCTACACATAACTCAAATTTATGGACACTTTTTAAAAAATTTAAACTGGTAGCTCTGTTGCAGATAGTCTTTGGTTGCTGTGGTTAACTGTAAGGCCCTCAGGGGGCCCAGAGACAGAAAGGAAAAGGTCTAGTCCTCAGCCCCCTCTCCCACTGTAGCTGATGAAGCATCCCCAGCTCCTGGGTGTAGATCAACAAATATTTGTTGAGCACCTCTGTGCCCGGCTCGTGCTGGGTACTGACAACTACTAAGACACATTACATCATAAACAACTAAGCATTAAGTACCAGCATGCAGAATACTGTGAAGGCAAACAACTAGGTGCTTATGGAGAATATAATAGTAATCTCTCCAAGTCTGAGATGCAATGGGGATCAGGGAAGCGTATGTAAGGTGCTTAGCATGCGGTCCGGGCTTAGGAAACAGGCATTATAAATATCAATCTGGGTCACAGGACTCAGCCTGAATCCTCATCCCCCTGAGGGCCCTGCACAGTTAACCACAGCAACCAAAGACTATCTGCAACAGAGCTACCAGTTTAAATTTTTTAAAAAGTGTCCATAAATTTGAGTTATGTGTAGACCAGATTTTAAAATACTAACCATCAATTTAAAAGTTTTACACATTGTACAAAGCAAACAAAGGGGAAGTGGAAAGGGGCACTTTCCAAGAAGAGGTACATGGCTCTGAGGCCAGCCAGATGATGGACACTCATGGCCTTGGACAAACCACAGAATTCTCTGTCCTTCAGGGTTCTAGGGGCTAACAGTGTCTTCTTGGCAAGGTGTATGTGAGTTGTCAAGGGGAGTCATGGCTGTCACCTGGCACCTGTGGAAGGAGACTCCAGGAGGTAGCAGAGGGCCCAGAGGAAGCAAGACTTTTGGGGCTCAGTTCAAAACATCCTGGGGAAACTGAGGAAACTGAGGCAGCTCCTTTGATGGGTAGTTTTCTAGGCAATGTGGGCAGAGAGCACTCACAGGTGGACTGTTCCTACAGGTGCCAGTGCCCTATGAGGGTCTGGAGCCTGATCACTGAGTGCCATCCTTGGAGACACAGCTGGAAATCAGCAGGAGCAGAGAGTGTACAGGGAGTGGGAGGAACTTCAGGCACCCGTGGGCGAGCTCTTCAGGAGCACCCATGAGGAGCAACAGTGCTGGAGTGGTGGGGGACCGTGCTGGTGGAGGGGGTCCAGGCCAAGGGCAGATACCTGCCACTGAGTGGGTGAGCCTCAGAGTTGCTGAACTTTGACCTTGAATTTTAAGTAAAGGGTTGAAGTAAACTGAGAAAGGAAGAGAGAGTCAGGGCAGAAAGGTGGGTGGGAAGATGCCCGTGAAGCGGGTTTGTGCAGGGTTGAACCTGAGCAGCCCAAGATGGGGCCATGCCAGAGGGGTCAAAACAGGGAGAGGCAGGACCTCAGCCCTCTGGCTGCAGGAGTGCAGGGCCCTCAGAGTGGGCAAGCCCAGGGTGTGTGGAGCCAGCTGTCCCTGTACGGTGACTGCTAGCATGACCTTCTTGGTCACAAGCAGATTCCTGTGGAGGGCTGCAGAAGTTCTCCTTAGCTGCAGGTGCAGCTGACCCAACACTAGGAAAATATTAATAGGCCTCCAGGGACTGAGATTTAAAAATAAAGCCACTTACCCCTCTCTTGCCTCAGCTGCCACCCAATAAAACCATGAGCCCGAGGGCAGCCTGCCCTCACAGAGCCCATGCTCCACAGAACAGGAGACCCTTTCTCTCACCCCTAGATTGAGATCCCTCCCTGTCCTCCGTGAGTCACGGGGACACCGTGGGGGCAGGGGTGGAACTAGAGGCTGTGCTTAGTGTAGGGATGCAAAGATGAAGATCCTGAGTTTTCAGGAAGCCAACAGTGACCTCCTCCCCTGCCACCTGCCACTCCCCATCACCTCTGCTGTCCACACGTCCACACCCACACTCAGTTGCAGTACCCAGCGCCTTCTTGGTTTTTAACACCCCTGATTCATATTTTGAGGCTTCTCTTCCTCATGTGGACACACTTGTCCTATTTTTTACCTGGCTAACACCTACTTGGCCTCCAAGACTCTATTCTGACATTATCTCTACTATGAGGGCTTCCTCAATACCCCCAGACTAGGCGAGATGCCTCCCACTCTTGGGCTCCCACATTACTTAGCCCTCTGTCTGTCACCTCTCTCTGCCTCCTCTTTACACTGTGAGCCCCCCAAGGGCTGAGCTGGGCTCAGGCTCCTTCATCCTGGTATCCCCTGTTCTAGGACCCAGCACACAGCAGGTGCTCTGGGGCACTGACTGGGGTGTCAGTCCACAGGGTGAATGGGTGTGTGTCTGGAGAGGAGGGTGGCTTCCATTGATTCCTCTACCTCTCCTGGTTCATTCCTTTGGATCAGGTAAAACCAGGCCCATCCTACGTCCTGTAACCTGTCGGCATTTTTCTCTTTTTTAAGAATATATCCCACAAGCCGCAGGGCATAGAGAGGGCCAGGTTTCCTGGTCCAGAACACTTTTGGATTTTTGGAGACAGTTGGTTTAATGTTGGGTTCACTAGCAGTTTGGTATCTTTCCTGTACTCTGCATCAAGGAAGCATCCCCTGAGTACTTGGGGACATATAAAAGAAGGCGTGGATCCTGCCTCTGCAAAACTTCACTCTCATCTGTCATTCAGTCAACAAGCACCTGGGGACTTGCTGTCCTAGGGTGTTGCTGTAGAGATCAGCACCAGGCTGAGACATGGGAGCTGCCTTCCAGGGCAGATTGAGAGCTGAAGCCAGGTCACAGTTGGCAGGAGAGCCTTCCAGGGAGGGAGATGCTGGGTTGTGTTGAGCTGTTCCCCGTGGGACAGTCTGAAGGGAGCTCCAGAAATTCAGGGAGGGCTTTGGAGCAGCAGGGCTTCCTGCAGGAGAGACTTGGGATGGATTTTGAAGGATGTTGATGTTGGATCAAGCAAATAAATGTCCCCTTTCATCCCACCATGAGACAAATGCTGCTGCTGCCCCACTTATACAGAAGGTAAGCCACCTGCCTGAGGTTCCAGGCTGTCTCATCCCACAGCTCAAGCTCCAGGTGAGGGACCAGCCCACATCTGGGCAGGGAACAGCTCATTTGTGGACCACCAGGGGATGGACTGAAGTAGGGACCAGCACAGTGGGAGGGTCCCCCATGGAGGTGCTAGAAAATGAGTTCTCAGAGCAGCCTGGTGCCCACAGCTTCCATTCTGATCCTCATTGCAGGGGGCTGCAGCAATATCAGATCTGTGTCCTGTGCAGCAGACCTCGTCCCAGTCAGGATCTGGGGTGGCAGGGTGTCTGTTCACAGTGTCTGCCCTGGGTGCCCCCTAGTTCCTGACCTGTCCTTGGTTGCCTCCTTCACTCTGATGCCAGCTCCCTGGCTCACTGCTGACCTCTCTATGCACTCCTGGATCTGCCATCTGTACCCTGGCCTGGCTCCACACACAGGTGTCCACCACCCTGCCAGCTGTGGGAGGTCACCTAGCATTAACAGGCTGGCTGTAGCTCTGGAACCACACTGGGTGGTTTTAGATCCTGTTGCTGCTGCTTTCTAGCTGGGCAACCTTAGAAAAGGTATTTCACTTCTCTGTGTTCCAGTTTCTTCAGCTGTGAGGTGGGGCTAATCCAAGCCCCTACCTGATAGGGCTGAGGGGAGTTAATGAAGTGTCTTCCAGCAGCACCAGACACAGGTCTCCTGGCTGTTTTACCACCATCTCTGGTGGAAGAGGCCCAGAATCCAAGGTGATGTCTGCCATGGCTCTGGGAATGGGGACGGGCTGTACCCACACCCCCTACTTGCCATCTAGAGGCCATGTTTAAGGTCTTTTGCAGCAGGAGATAACATACCTGGCTGGCTGGGTGGTTGTCTTAAGAATAGTGTGAGCCGAAAGCACAGGGGGCTTTGTGGAGGAGTTGGGTGGTCTAATGACAGGGTTGGGCTGGAATCAGCCAAGATATGAAACAAAAGGGCTGGGGCAAAGTGTTGCAGAGGGCAGAGTGAACCATTAAGGGATGCCAAGTGGCCTGGGCCCCTGGAGGGTCAAACGCCATTTATGCACAACCCACAGGTCAGTGACTCTGGGGAAGCTGCCCATTTCTGGGAATTGTGCAGAAGGGAGGGGCAGCTCCTGGAATGCACAACCATTTCCTCCGCATGGGTTGGGTTACTCCCCCCAATGTGTCCTCATCCCCTAGAGCTGGGCACACCCAGACATCATAAAGATGAGATTAGCTTCCCAGGACTGATTTAGCTCCATGTGAACTCACTCTCTCTGCCTTATATATCTAGAAAACTTGCAGCTCAGCTAATGAGGCTAAAGGGCAATCTTTAAAATAATTAGTATCGAAGTAGGCAAAAGAGCAATGATTACCAAACAGTGAAATCAGCAGCATCTTTGGGAGAAGCTGTGGGTTGTCCACTGCCCGAACCTCTAGCAATCTGTGGTTCTGTAGTCAGGGCCAGGGAAGCAGCCGCAGGATGCAGGATGCCCTGCAGGGTCCTGACTCACCCTGACAGTTAAAGCATAGCTGTGGGATGATGCAAACAAATCGACGATTAATTGACAGAAGACTTGGAGACCGTGTGGCGTGGCAGTGCGAAGCATGATCATTGGTGTCTGAGCGTCCACAGCAGAGGTCCACTACACAGTGGCAGTTGTTGGTTGCTGTGCAACTCCTCCAGGGCACCACTGGCTCTGGCCAGGGCTGTATGATGCTGCTTTGCAGCTAGGCCCCTCAATGTCCTCTATAGATAAAGCCATTTTTTTTTTCACATGTACAGCTCATCTGGAACAACAGACATGGTGGGAAACAAGCTCTGTAGAAGCCCTAGAACCTGGGAACTTGGGAAGAAGCAGATTTGGAGAGGAATTCTAGCTAGTGGGTACTGCTATCTTGGGGGGTTTCTGGGGCCCATGGCTGTCTTAGGTATTTATACCTGTCAATGTGTTAGATCCTGCCATAGTGTACGTGTGGTATAGGTGGTGATGGGTGGGGCCGGGAAGTGGACTAAATCACCAGAACCTGCCAGGTCAGAAGGGAGAGGAATAGTTGTGATATTAGAGTCATATGGTCCCTGGGGTGGGGGGCAGGGAGGGTTATAAGTCCAAGGACATTGTGGCTCTCCCCTGGCCTGCTTCAATGAATTTGCCTATCAGTGCAAATATGTCCTTGCTGAGTGACCCTCTGAGTTATTGTCACTGGGGCCTTGCACATTCTTGGGACTCTGTTTTATACAGGAGGACACTAAGGCTCCAGAGAGTTAAAAGCCTTGCCCCAGACCACACAGGGAGCCCATGCCAGAGCCGTGAGTAGAACACTGGCTGCCTGGCTACAGAGAGAAGGCTGTGACTGACCCCCAGGCTGCCACACTGAGAGCCCCTGGAACTTTGCACACGACTGTTCCCAGGAGGTTCCAGACCCACCCGCCACAATTTGAAAGTTGCTTCATGAAGAGCTCATGTTGGGGTCACCAGGCCACCCAGCCACCCACTTCCTAGGGGTATGCACCAGCCCCTTTCAGAAGGATGGACATCATTTTCCTGCCCTTTGGCAGGCATGAAGGAGGGCTGGGTGGTGGAAGGCTGCATTGGGGCAGGGTCAAGTGGTCTGTCTATGCATAGACACAGAACCTTCCTTAGTTTGAACCCTGCTCAGGGTCATGAGAGCCAAGGGATAAGAAGACGTGACTCTTGTCCTCACAGAGCTTACCACCTGCTTGGAGAGGTGACTCCCCCAATTGACAAACAACTCTAGATCACGCAAGATGATGCTGATTATGGGTAAAGAAAGTGAAAAAACAGGCAACTCCTGGGTGCTGTGGTGCACCCCAGCATCTCAGGAGGCAGGGGCAGGAGGGTCACATGTTCAAAGCCAACCTCAGCAACTTAATGAGGCCCTAAGCAGCTCATGAGACCCTGCCTGAAAATAAAAAAATAAAAAAAGGGCTGATATAGCTCAGTGTTAAAGAGCCCCAGAGCAAATAAAATAAAATAAATATAAAAAACAGCTTACTTGTCAGTTTAAAGATGCCTGAGGTTTTCATGTACATGTTATTAAAATTGTTGAGGAAGCGATGTTGCCTTTTAGGAAGAAGTTTCCAGTATGAGCCATGGTTCAGGTTGCTGGTGCAGCCTGTAGAACTGGGTGGGGCCCTGGGAGTAGTTGGTTGCCACGGGAACCAGCTCAGCCTCCTCCACTGCCAAGTGGCTGCTGTTCCAAAAGTTGGTTTCTGCATGGAGGGGGCTGCCTGGAACCTCAGAGCCATTTCCCATGGAAACAATGCTCTCGATGAGGGGTGACGGGCCCACAGAGGCCTATTTAATCTGGCACTGAGAGCTGAGATGCCAGTGTGGCTTCTAATGGAGGAGGAGGTGGGGTGGGGGGTGGAGGAGGAGGAAGAGGAGGAGGGTGGCAATCAAGGAGCCTCAGAGCAGAAGAACCATGAGCCAGAGAGAGAGGGGGGGGGGATGCTGCCTGTCTTCTGAGATCAAAGGGAAAAAGGCAAGAAAGGAAATACTGGGGCACCTTCTCTGAGCTGAGCATATTCCATACATTTCTATTTCATGCTCAGAGCAATTCTGCAAAGTGTGATTCTCTAACCAAGCCCTCTTTACAAGTCAGATGCTGAGGCCATGAAAGGAATTTGCCCAAGGTCATTCAACTGGCCAGTAGGAGAGTACCCGGCACAGCAAATTAGTGGGGAAACTTTGAGAAGAACCCAAGTCTATCTTATATACCACTTTCCTACCTCAGAAGGGCCCATCTATGGTCCCCACAAGTGAAGAGCCAACATTCTAGAATGATCTCCAAGGTGCCTTCTCGCTGAGAGGACTGGAAAAGAGAGGGAAATTGCAAATGTAAGCACTTTGCTTCTTAACCACTGACCGACTTTTATCCCGCAGTGACTTCAATCATAGCCTATTAGTGGCTTTTTAAAAATTCTCTGTGCCACGTGAGATCAACTTATTCTGTAGGAGAGGGATGCCTGCCTCTTGATATCTTGGCCATACTTCCTATTTACAAAGACATCATTTGGTCAGAGGGTTTTTCTGGGTGGAAAGACATGCCCAGCAGGAGAGGATTCAGCCTAGAGCCTTCGTGAATTGGGGTGTTCTCTGGACTGATTCTCCCTCTTTGGCAATGCTTTCTTTCTTTCTGAGCTTGTACTTGTTCCAGAAGGGTCCTCCTATCTATGGCATTGGTCTGACCTCTTAGAGTCAGTCCTACTCCCTGGCTGAGAGTTGAATCTTGTCTGCATGGTAAGGGCCAGCTCTGGATGATAGGTCATCTGGCGGCTGTTCAGAAATACCAGTGTCCAGCACATGCCCACCCTATGCCAGTGCTGTGCCAGGTTCTGGGGACAGAGAGGAGCAAGATGCAGCCCCTGTCCTTGTGTGCATAGGAACATGTACAGGATCCAAAGTGTGATGGTGGCCTCTGCGCCAGGAACCACAGGGCTCAAAGTGCAGGGTGGTGTCTCCCTTGGGAGGTGACTCTGGGCTTGGACGTGACCCAAGAAGGAGTGTGTGCCCTCCCAGGTGCCTGGGTATATGTGGAGTGTGCTCTGTGACCACAGGGAACCCTGGGAGGACCCAAAGCTGGTTGGGGGTGAGAGGAAAGTATGAAGGGCTATGGCACCAGCGTGGCTGGAGAGGTTAGCCCTAAATGACAAGGTGACAGGACTCAGATGTCCAGTGAAGGAGCCTGGACTTACTTGACTTATCAGCTGTGAGCTTCACCAGAAGGGTTTGCAGCACAAGGGACCCAGCCTGGTGTGTGGCAACCACAGAGTTCCTCTTCCAAAAGTCCAAGTTAGAAGGAAGTCCCGAGTGGGACGGTAACCCCACGACATGGTTCCCTGTGCCCTGTGGGGTTCAACCCCTGAGTGTAGGGTGCTGTGAAAAGGAGGGTGCCCCCAGCTGCCCATGTCCTGCCAGCTGTCTTGGCAAGCAGAGGGCATTTTTTGAGCAAGTCCCCAGGTGATTCTGCTGTGGGTGGTCCGAGCTCTGTCTCAAAGGTTAAGTTCATGGCCTCTCATATTTACTAGTGTGTTATCTTGTTTTCCTTCGAGAAGAAAACCAACAGAAATGATTTTACTTCCCCATACCTTCCCACCCACTTAGTACACTGTGGCTGCCAGCAGAGAATGGAAGCTTTGGAAATCACCCTAACACCAGCAGACACGTTTCGGCCCTGGCCGTGGGTCATGGTGCACCCCAGGCGAGAACAACCACGGTTCACGGGGGGTCGTGAGGAGCTGCTCTGAGACGGAGAGGAGGGAGGGAGCTGGCCCTTCCTGTCCTCTCACTGTTTCTGCCACCCTCTGCCTCCCCTCTGGCCCCTATGGACCACCACCGATGCCGTAGATTAGCCATGAGAGAGCTCAGTGAATTGAAGCCACAGCTCATCTCCATCTTTGTAGCAAGATGCAGGAATCAGATTCTGGGGCTGCAGCCAGTGCTGATCCCATCCTGACCCAAAGGAGCTAAATAAAATGAGAGAGAACTGAACTTTTTCAGGTGGCTTAGACATTTTACTATTGTCAAAGTTTTCCAGTATACGAATATTATACAGTCATCCCTCGGTGTCCAAGGGGGATTAGCTCCAGGACACCCCAAGGACACCAAAATCCTCAGATGCTCAAGTACCTTATATAAAATGAGACAGTATTGCATATAATACATCTTCCCATCTCTATATTACCTACATGCCTAATACACAATAAATGCCACAACAATTGTATTGTTCAGGGAAAAATGATAAAGAAAAAAAGTCTGTAAACGTTTAGCATAAATGTAATTTTTAAAATATTTTCAATCCACAGATGGTTCAGTCTGAATGCAGACTCATGGATGAGTAGGTATGACTGTGCATTACCTGTTATAGAAAATTGAAACAGAGAGGAAATCAAAGGACCCTGCAGGGAGACAACCTTCTAAACCTCTCAAAGCCAGATTCACCCCTGGATGTGTAGATAGATTCATTGGCGGGTACCTTCCTAGAAGTGGGATTATATGTATTTGCTACTTTGCAGCCTAGCTTCCCCCCACCTCTATACATACTACAACATTTTTAATATCATCCTTGTTAATTATTCCATTACATAGACAAACTTCTTTAATTCTCTTCTCCAACATTTAAGTCATTTCCATTCCCCTCCCCCATTCCCAACATCTTTGTACACGTCCCTGATTATCTCCTTAGAATAAATTCTCACATGCTTACAGCTGTGGGAGAGGGTACATCCATTTTCAGTTCTGATATGTTTATGCAAGTGTCTCCCTCCCCCAGGCCTGAGGGTATCAAAGTGCATACTTCCCTTATACTGGGGGAAGTCCTAAATGTCAACATCAGGCTTCAGTGACTGCAAAGGATTCCACAACCACTCTGGCCTGTAACCCCATGCAAATCAGGACGGCCACAGAACCCACATTTGTGTCTAACACCCTTTCTGACACAACCTAGAATTGAAGACTCTTCTAGAGATGAAAATAGAAATGAGGAGCACCCAAGCCAGCCCTGTAATCTAATAGATAAGGAAACTGTGGCTCAGAGAGATCAGAATCCTCTCCCAAGTAGGGGTGTCATACAGGAGCCCCCGTCCCTTGTCCTGTGGGCCACGTTGCCTCCCTCCCTTGGTGAGACCATAAGTCACACACGGTGGCTTTCCCCTTCCAGCTCGCACGGGGAACTTTCCCCTTTGCTTCTTCTGGAAGGTGGGGTGGAGCTTTCTTTCCCTCTGTTAACACCCAGTTTTCATGCTACCAAGGAGGCCCCAACAGGAGGACCCAGCTCCTCCCTGGCAGGGTCCACAGTGAGCAGCTAACACTCCTAATTGTTCTTCAGGTAACACCTCCCTACCAGTGCTGGCAGCCTCCTCTTCCTGGAGACTGTTGGCTCCTATCACTGTGACACTTGCTGGTTTCCCTCCTGTTTTTCGGATTGCGCTTTCTTTCCATGACCCCTGCCTGTCTGTCTTCCTTGACACTATTTCCAAAGGTCACTCTTAACTCCTGCAGTCACCTCTTCACATCAGTCTATATCTGTGAAGGGGCCAGGTCGTCTTCTTCTACTCCTCCTCCTCCTCTTCCTCTTCCTCCTCCCCCTCCCCCTCCTCCTCCCTCCCCCCTCCCCCCTCCTTCCCGCCTGCTTTATTCCACATGTCTTGCCTCCTCCTCCTCCTCCTCCTCATCCAGGCTCCTCTCAAACTTTTGCATTCAAGTGATGCTTCTGCCTCAGCCTCCTGGGTGGCTGGGACTATAAGCATGCACCACGATGCCTGGCTTCCAACAGCCCTGCAGAATCCTGTCCCACATTTCCAGCTGCCTCCTTAGCTTAGGGTTTTTCAGCTTTGGCAATGCTCTGTGATGGGGGACCATCCTGTGCAGTGTGGGATGGTTCAGCAACATCTCTGGTCTCTGCTGACGAGATGCCAGTGGCATCCACTCAATTGTGACATCCAAAAATATCCCAAGACATTGCAAGAATCCTTGAGGGGGCAGAATCACCCCTGGTTGAAAACCGCTGCCTCAGTCCAGACTTGGCATCATCCAAATAAAACTACCACCTCAGGCTCCCCTTCCTTTTCCCTAATGAAAACAGGGTGGCCAGTTGCCCTTAGGTTCCAAAATGACCATGTGTGGTAAAGGCCAAGGAAACAGGGAGAGGAGCCAGAATTCAGAGAGTTGGAGGAGCCTCAGAGTCCCTGAGCATAGGTGTGCTGAGTAATTATGGCATTTTGCTCTAAGCTCAGACACAGCTTCAAATCCTCAGCATAGCATTCCTATTGATAAGAGATGTTCCAGTCGATAAAGACAATGTGAAAGGTGGACCTTTGTGTGCTCTGACCAAAGCCCTCGTGTTTACCTGTAAAGTTTGAGGGCAGAGTTTAGTTCTGAACTAAGCCCTTTAACAGAGCGTTTGACTGTGATTTGTTAAAGAAGAACAGTGGTACTGTGTCCCCCAAACCAGTCTGGCACATAGTTGGTGTTCAATAAAAGGTGGCAGAATTAAGTCCTTTGAACAGTGATGGTCTCCGTGTGGTAGATCCAGGGATGATACTTTTATTTTCTTTTACTTTCCCTCATTTGGAACCCTTTCCACTTTGGGGAGTACTTGTTACTTTATGAGAAGGGAGGAAAACCCGTGAATATTTCCCCCTAATTGAAAAAGAAAAAAAGTCCCCTGCTTTATTCCACATGTCTTGCCTCCCCAGGTCTGACCTCCCAGCAACATGGCAACCAGCGCCGTCCCCAGTGACAACCTCCCTACGTACAAGCTGGTGGTGGTGGGGGACGGGGGCGTGGGCAAGAGTGCCCTCACCATCCAGTTTTTTCAGAAGATCTTTGTGCCTGACTACGACCCCACCATTGAAGACTCTTACCTGAAACATACAGAGATTGACAATCAATGGGCCATCTTGGACGGTGAGACTGGGTGACAATCCTGCTTGGTGTTAGTTGGGGAGGATCTGGGAAATTTAACAAGTTTCAGTGGGACCAGATGGTTTCCTTCTTGTCATTATGGGGAGGTTGGTATAAGGCTGTATTTGATTTGCTGGGTGAATTCTGAACAGGCAAGTCCTTCACAGAAGCCTTGAAGTGCTTTGTGGAAACCAAAATATACCAGAATCATACCAACTCAGCAATGTCATGTTTGTTATTGCTTGCTTGATCTGAAGCTCTGATTAACAGTTAAAGATGTCTCTAGCTAATAAACAAGGGAAAGACAAATTATTTCTTAATAAGCATAGTGTATTTTGTAATTGTCTTTGGGGAGGGAATCTTGATATGACATTGTGTTTCTCTTTTGGTCTAAATTAGTATTTCTCAAAGTGTGATGCCATGGAACTTATTAGAAATGCAAATTATCAGGCTTTTGCTAATTTAAAAATTCTGAGGGTGTGGCCAACAATCTGTTTTAATACACCACCCATGTAATGCTGAATTTAGAGACCACTGCTGTAAATTCTTACTGATAATTAGCTCACTATTCCTGAGCTTCTTAAACAAAGACCCATTAATCACACAATATTGGTCTAGGAGGGAGCTCTGAAAGCCTCTGAGATATAAGTTCTCTATCAAATATGCGATCTGCATGAATTTTTTTCCCAGTCTGTAATTTGTTTTTATTCCTTTACAAGTTACTTTCAAAGACCAGAGTGTTTAATTTTGATGAAGTCCAGTTTATCTGCTTGTTCTTTTATGTATTGTGCTTTGGGTATTATGTCTAAGAAATCTTTGCCTAACCCAAGGTCACAACAGTTTTTCCTGTTTTTCTTCCCTAGAAAAATGTAATGGTTTTAGATTTTACATTGAGGTTTATAATAATGAGTTGATTTTTACATAAGACATGAGGACAGAAGAAAGTTCATTTTTCTATAAATGGTTCTGCGGTCATTCCAGCACTTTTTATTGGAAAGATTGTCTCCCCCCCCCCACAAAATGCCTTTGTATTCTGGTGAAAATCCCTTGTCCGTATAATCTATTTCTTTGATCTGTTTGTCTTTCTTAACACCGGTAAACACACTGTCTTGATAACTGTAGCTTTATAATAAGGCTTGAGGTCAGATAATGTTAAATCGTTAAATCTCCAACTTTGTCCTTTTTCAACATTGTTTTGGCTAGTCTAGGTCTTGAGTATTTCCATAGGTATTTTAGAATCCGTCAAAATTCTGTAATTTAGGACTATGTATACTAATTTGAGGAGAACTGACATCTTAACAAAATTGAGCCATCTAACCCATGAACACATCATCATTACTCTTCTTTTATTTAGGTCTTCTTTAATTTCATCAATTTTTTTTGAAGTTTTGAGTAGAAAGACATTTTACATATTTTATCAGATTTTTACCTACATTTGTATTGGTGCTATTGTAAATGATTTTTTAAATTTCAGTTTTCAATTGTTTGTTGCTATTATATGTAAGTACAATTGATTATTATGTTAATCTGATAGCTGGCAGGTTGAGAAACTGATTTATTAGCTCTAGTGGCTTTTTTTGTAGATTCCACTGAATTTCTCTGCATTGTCACATCAGTGATAAAGGCAGTTTTAATTCTTCCTTTCCAATATGGATAGCTTTTATTTCTTTTTCTTGCCTCATTTCATTGACGAAAGCCTCCAGTGCACTGTTGAACAGAAGCAGGAAAAAGAGAAGTGCTTGTCTTACTCTAGATCTGAAGGGGGAGCTTCCAGTCCTTCAGTGTTAAGTACAAATTAATTAAGCGTTAGCTGGAGATCTGTTACAGATGGCTTTTGTTACATCAGGGAAGCCTCTTTATATTCCTAGTTTGCCAAAGGCTTTTCTTCAGAAACAGATGCTGGATTTTGTCAAATGTCTTTCCTGTGGCTACCAAGATAATCAGATGGTTTTTCCTTTTTCATTTGTTAATTTGGTAAATAATGTGTTTTTTTTTCCTACTGTTAAACCAACCTTGCATTCCTGGGACAAATACCTTTGGTTATGATATGTTATCTTTTAATATACTATGGACTTTGATTTGCTAAAATTTTATTGAGAATTTTTATATCTATGTTTTTGAGGGATATTAGTCTGTATTTTTCTTGTATGTCTGTCTGATTTTGGTATCAGAGTCATGCTGGACTTCTATAATGAGTTGGGGATTATCCCCTTTTCTTCAATTTTCTAGAAGAGTTTGAGCCACATTGGTATTATTTCTTCTTTATACACTTAGTAGAATTTGCCAACAAGGCCATCTGGAACTGGAGTTATCTTCGTGGGAAAGTTTTTAACTACAAATTAAATTTCTTTAATAGATACAAGCCTATTCAAACTATCTCTTTATTCAATGAACTTTGGTAGTTTGTGATGTGACTTTGAAATTTTGTTTGTTGGAGGTGCTGGGGATTGAACTTGGGGCTCACACATGCTACCGCTATACCACTGAGCTACATTCCCAGCATCCAAAATTTATTAAAGTCATCAATGTTATCAAGTCTGTTGGCATAAAGTTGTTTATAATATTCTCTTATTATCTTTATAATATCTGTAGCATCTATAGTGATGTCACTTATTCCTAATATTGGTAACTTGTGACTTCTATTTTTTTCTCTAATCCTGCTGGCTAGAGATTTATGAATCTTATTGATTTTTCTCAAAGAACTAGTGTTTGCATTCATTGATTTTCTTATTTGGGTCCACTGATTTTTCACTCCTTTCCTCTTGCCTGCTTATTTTGGATGTAATTTTCTTTTTCTAATTTCTTAAGGTGCAAACTGATGTCTTTGAGACATTTCTTCTTTTCTAAGCTATTTATCTGGTGCTTTAAATTTCTTCTAGTCCTTTAGCTGCATCCCATCAATTTTAATGGGTTTTATTTTCATTTTCATTTAGTCCAAATTCTTTCTAATTTATCTTTGGATTTTTTTCCTTGACCCATAAATTATTTAGAAGTATACTATTTAGTTTTCAAGCATTTTGGAACTTTTCAGATATCTCTCTGTTCTTGATCTTTAATTCCATTGTATCAGAGAATGTGCGGTGTGTTATTTGAACTTATTGAGACATTTCTTATCATCTGTCTTGGTAAATGTTTCATGTGCGTATGGAAAGAACTTATGTTCTGTCATTGGGTGGAGTGTCTATGAATGCCAATTAGATCAAACTGGCTGAAAATGTTGTCTAAGACTTCTACGAATTTATTGATTTTCTGGATACTTTTTCTATCAATTATGAAGAAGAGGAGTATTGAATTTCTGTGCATAATTGTAGATTTACCTGTTTTTTCTTTTCAGTTCGATGTATGGTAATGCTCTGTTCGTAAATACATAAATGTTTAGGATTGATATATCCTCTTGAAAAATGGGCTCTTCAATTATTATAAAATGACTTTCACTCTCTCGGCATTTCCTATTCCTACCCTGAAGCCTGGAAACCCAGAAGGCCACAAGTTAGGGAGTCATAGATGCTCTCATTGATTTTATATCCATCTCTCAGGGAACATTCTCCTTCATTGCCTGATGTTTGGTATCTTGACAACAATTGTTTCATATACTTTGCCTGTTTTTTGGTTGTTTGGGGTGAGAAGGTAAATCTGGTCCCTGTTGCTTCATCTCGGCCAGAAGCAGAACCAAATCATTATTTAAACAAAACAAAACAAAACTACGTGTCATGACATATACCTATAATTCCAGCGACTTAGGAGGCTGAGACAGGAGGAACACAAGTTTGAGGCCAGCCTTAGCAACTTAGGGAGACCCTGCCTCAAAATAAAAATTAAGAAAGTAAAAAGATCTGGGGATGTAGCTCAGTAGCAAAACATCCGTGGGATTTAATTCCTAGTACCAAACAAACAAAAACAACTTTGTGAACATACTAAAAAATTACCAAACTATACACTTTAAGGGGGTGAAGAGTGTGGTGCATGAATATCTCCATTAAGAAAGCACCATCTTGGGCTGGGGTTGTGGCTCAGTGGTAGAGCTCTTGCTTATCCCATGTGAGGCACTGAGTTTGATCCTCAGCACCACATATAATTAATTAATGAAGCATCCATCAACAATTAAAAAAATATTTTAAAAAAAGAAAAAGAAAACACCATCCTTCGGGGCTTGTCTGCAGCTGGGACTTTGACCAGTCCCACTGAGTACCAAGCATGTTCCCACTTTGGGGACTTGGCACGTGGTGTTTTCTCTGTACTATATGTACTTCCTGAAAAGATGCTCATTTCATTTAGGCTTCAGCTTAAATGTCACTTTATCTGGGAGATCATCTCTGACCAGGCCATCCGTACTAGCGTCCATGCATCCTGTCCATGTCCATTCCATCTCCCTGTTCAACTCTGTTTTTCTTTATTCTGCCCTTCACTGTTGAACACATCCCATATTATTTATGAGTTTCTGCCCCCCTCCCACTAAAATACAAATTTGTGACAGCTGGGACTTTATATTTACTGCAATATCTCCCCAGCATCTAGAATACTGCTTGGCTTATCATAGTTCCTCTGTAAACACTTACAGAATGAACAAATGAATGAATGAATCCTGAAACATGTTACGTGGTCACATGTTGATGTGATATCTATATTATTTTATTTCTATTCACACTTATTTATATGGTGTGTGTGTGTAACTATTACAATTAAAATTTTACACTTAAGCACTTTCTAAAATAATTTCATGTATCACCTATTAGAATAAATATCACACTTGGGATATACTGAATTAAATAAATGCAAACAAGTTTTTTTTTAACTGCAGGACTTATAACAACCTTTAATATAATAAATACATATTAGAAGCATATTGGTAAGATATAGTGTTCTTAAGACTCCCCAAAGGGACCATTTTTTGGTACAGCATTCTGGGCTATGTTCCACAGGGAAAGAAATATTACATGATGCATTTAAGAGATGAACTCTGTGTCTGGTACATAACTGTAGCTCAATCAATATTGTTTCTCTCTACAGCCGTATAAGCTTCTCTAACATTTTCCTAAATAACTTTGGACACTAGTTCCTGAGAAAAAGAGTCTTTCTCGAGTGTGATTTTTAGATTTTGTGATAATATTTATAGCAGTACCAGGAGAGAATGGGGAAACCCGGCCCTGGAACTGCTCTGGTAGCTTGAATTGGCTCAGCTCATTCCTTCCTCAGGAGTTAGACCGACTCACGGCATTGCCCACCTGGCCCTTCCTCAGGAATAGACACCAGAGTCCAGACCAGCGCCCTTCACTACCCAATAAGGTCTCCTATTAAGAAAAGGAAGAGCCGGGTGCGGTGGCGCATGCCTGTAATCCCAGTGGCTCAAGAGGCTGAGACAGTAGAATAACAAGTTCAAAGCCAGCCTTAGTAATGGAGAGGCCCTAAGCAACTCAGTGAGACCCTGTCTCTAAATAAAATACAAAATAGGGCTGGGGATGTGGCTCAGTGGTCCAGTGCCCCTGAGTTCCATCCCTGGTACTGCCCTCCCCCGCCAAAAAAAGAAGAAGACAGCTGGGTGAGATGGCGTGTGACTGTAATAGACTGGAAGATCTTGAGTTTGAGTGCCCCACTCCCCCCAAAAAAAAACTAAAGAAAAAGAAAAGGGATGCTTGAAACATTTCTTCTAAATATTAAGAATGGATTTTTAAAGTGTGCCCTGTATTTTGAGAACTTGAATCAGAGGAAGGTTATACTTAGACTTCAGTGAAACCCTGAACCATGCTGGGGCCCACCCTGTTTGGATGGTTTGCAGCCCTGGGGTGCTCAGAACACCTCGTGCTCTGAAGCCTGCGTCCCTGGAGGCCACCCGCCTGGGGAGGTGCTGGGCCTGGAGATGCCTCCCGTTGCCCTCTGCCCCACTCAGCTCCCAGAGCTCTGGAATCTGTGGTTTCTCTTCTTCCAAACTCAGAGCAAAAACATGACAGCACGATACTGACGGTGAGGGTGACGGTGATTATGAGGAGGAGGAGGAGGAGGATCATTATCATCAGTAATGACGTCATGGGGCGATTGCTGAGTGGAAGGCCCATGCTCAGCCCACTTTATTTTTTTTTTATTAATGCATTTTATACAGAATAATGTGTTTCCTTGTAGCATATTTGTACATGCGTGTAACACACTTTGATCATTTATATCTCCCTTTACCCCTTTACCATACTCCCATCCCCTTCCTTTTTTCGAATAATCTCCCCCTTCTACTTTCATGACACCTTTTTGTCCTCCAAGATTCTATATATGAGAGAAAATATGTGACACTTATCTTTCTGAATCGGGCTTATTTTGATTAACATGATGCTTAGTTCTTTTCTCTTTTTTCCTGCAATAACATTTTTATGGCTGCATAATACTCCATTGTATGTGTGTGTGTGTGTGTGTGTGTGTATATATATATATATATATATATATATGTATTATTCTATATATTAGTGTGTATATATATACATATATATAATGGATATAACTTTTCATGCATCCCACATATATCTCATGTATATATTATTATATTTTATATATATATATATATATACATNTTTTTTTTTTTTTTTTTTTTTTTTTTTTTTTTTTTTTTTGTATTCTTGATGATTTCCATTCTGCCTGGGATGAGATGAGACAGCAGTGTGGTTTTGATTTGCATTTCCCTTGTGGATATAGCTATTGAACATTTTTTTTACATAGTTATTGTCCATTTGTATCTCTTTTGAGAATTGTCTGTTCCATTCATTTGCTGGTTTATCAGTTGGGTTATTTGTTTCATTGCTGTGAAGTTTTCTGAGTTCTTTATATATTCTGGATTTTAATCCTCTGTAGGAAGAGCAGCTGGCCATTCTGTAGCCATTCTGTCTCTTCGCTCCATTTCCTTTGCTGTGCAGGAACTTTTTAACTTGATGCTGTCCCATTTGTTGATTTTTGTTGCTTTCTGAGCCATTGGAGTCCTCTGTAAGAAGTCATTACCAGTGCCTATTTCTTGAAGTATTTCCTCTATATTTTCTTCTGGTAGTTTCAAACTTTCTGGCCTTATACTTAGGTCTTTGATCTATTTAGAACTGATTTTTGTACAGGGTGAGAGATTGGAATCCAGTTTCAATTCTATTTATTTATTTACTTATTTATTGTGGTGCTGGGGACCGAACTCAGGGCCCTGAACATCCTAGGCAAGTGCTCTGCCGCTAAGCTACATCCCTAATGCCTTTTATTTTTGTTTTCGTTTTAAGATAGGGTCTCAATAAGTTGCCTAGTCTGGCCTGAACTTGTAATCTTCCTCCCCTCTACAGGAGACAGAGACAGCCTCTCTGTTCCCTGTCTCTCCAGCAAGGGCTTTGTGTTTGCAAAGTGTTAAAGCTTGGCTCATCTCCTGAGCCCTCAGAAGCCAGGATATTTCTATGCTCAGCAGCTCTACAGCCAACTTCACATTGGGCACTGAATTCTCAGAGGTGAAATGATTAGATTATGAGTTGTGGCCTCATCAGTTGGTTAACACACTAATATGGATTAACTGGGTGGTGACGGTAAGCAGGTAGGGTATAGCTGAAGGAAGGAGATCATGGGGGGCATGCCTTTGGGGTTTAGATTTGTCTCCTGTGAGCAGAGCTCTCTCTGCTTCTTTGTTACCATGTCCTGAGCTGTTTTCCTTCTCCACACCCTTCCTGCATGATGTCCTGCTTCACCTCGGGCCCAGAGCTATGGTGACAGGTGTGCACCGCTGCACCAGGCTAAGCTTCTGTCTTCTACAGATGGACGTGTATTTTTCCCAGCACCATTTGTTAAGGAGACTGTCTCTTCTCCAGCAAATGTTTTTGTCCTCTGTTCTATTCCACTGGACTACGTGTCTGTTTTTATGCTAGTGCCATGCTGTTTTTGTTACTATGGCTTTGTTTGTAGTATATTGTGAAATTGGATATTGTAATACCTCCAGCATTGCTTGTTTTGCTCAGAATTGCTTTGGCTATTCTGGATCTTTTGTGCTTTCATGTGAACTTTAGCATTTTTTTTTTCTAGTTCCTTGAAGAATATCCTGGTATTTTCATGAATTGTGTTGACTCTGCAGATCAGTTTCACCAATATGGCCTTTTTAGCAATATTAATTCTGCCAACCCATGAACATGGGAAGTCTTTCCATATTCTAGTGTCGTCTTCAATTTTCTTTTTCAGTGTATTGTAACTTTCATTGTAGAGGTCTCTCACCGCCTTGCTTGGGTTTATTCCTGGATATTCTATACATTTTTTGATGGTTTTGTGAGTGGAATTGTTTTCCTGATTTTTTTTTCTTATTATGTTCATTATTTGTAAACGACTGGTTGGTGAGCTATTGATTTTGCATCCTAAATTTCTTTATCAGATCTAAAAGTTTTCTGGTAGAATTTTTAGGGTCTTCTAAGCATCGTATCATATCGTCTGCAAATAGGGGTAATTTGACTTCCTCATTTTCTTCTTGCATTTCTGTTTCTTTCTCTTGCCTATTTTTCTGGCTAAAACTTCAAGTAGAGTGAACATCCTTTTCTCACTCCTGATTTGGGAGGAAATAATTTATCCTTGATCCTATTTATGTGGTATATTAAGTTTATTGATTTGCATATGTTGAACCGTCCTTGCAGTTCTCAAATGAAACCAGCTTGATCGTTATTATTATGGTTTAGATATGAGGTATCCCCCAAAAGCACATGTGTGAGACAGTGCAAGAAATTTCAGAGGTGAAATGATTAGATTATGTATTGTGACCTCATCAGTCATTTAACACACCAATATGGATTAACTGGGTGGTAAGCAGGTGGGGTGTAGCTGAAGGAAGGAGATCATGGGGGACATGCCTTTGGGGTTTAGATTTGTCTCCTGTGAGCAGAGCTCTCTCTGCATCTTTGTTACCATGTCCTGAGCTGTTTTCCTTCTCCACACCCTTCCTGCATGATATCCTGCTTCATCTTGGGCCCAGAGCCACAAAGTCAGCCGTCTGTGGACTGAGACCTCTGAAACCGTGAGCCCAGATAAATCTTTCCTCCTCTAAAATTATTCTTGTCAGGTCTTTTGGTCACAGAAATGAAAAAGCTGACTAAAACAATGGTGTGTGATTGTTTTAAATGTGTTGTTGAGTTTGGTTTGCAAGAATTTTAGGAAGGATTTTTGCATCTGTGTTCATCATAGGTATTGATCTGTAGTTTTCTTTTTTTGTTGACGGTGTATTCTCTTTTTACCTGTTGTGGGAGCGACTGTCATAAGCTTGTGTTGAATGTGAAGAAAATAAAGCCAAGCATCCTACAGCTGGCGATGGTTTGAACTCCCCTTTGTCTCCGAGACAGTGTCAGTCTGGTTGTGTAGGGAATTCCTTGCCCACATCACACAGTTGAGTAGGACCCTTGGGAATGAGAGTTGAAATCCCAGGGAGAAGGGCATGTGACTGGCTTATCAGGATCAATAGACAGGCTCCCTGGCTCTTCTTACTGTGCTCTTGTATGTGTCCTTCTGGGGCCAGGTACTTCCACCCCGCTCTGACTCACACATCAGATGTGCAAGTATTTCTCCCCCCCCCACCCCCGGCCCCTGTGGCTCGAAGCCCCACTCTCTGCCTTGCTAACCTCTGGAACCTCTCTTCCATCTCCAGAGAACAGCAGGGGCCCTGAGTCTGTGGAACCCCTTCCCACCTAGTGGCTCCGGGCTCATCCCTGCAGCCTCTCTGCCCCCGTCTCTCCAGCAAGGGCTTGGTGTTTGCAAAGCGTTAAAGCCTGGCTCTTCTCCTGAGCCCTCAGAAGCCAGGATATTTCCACCCTGGCTTCTGCCCAAACCCCACACACAAGTGCTGTTGTCTTCTCCGAGGGGCCTGGACCTGGCGTTTCCCGAACACTTGAATCCACATTCTTTCTGGGGTCAGGGAGTAGAGAAAGGAGGTTGGAGAAGCAGGGAGAGCAAGCAGAACATTTATTGAGAGCTTTTTTTCTGAGCTAGGGACCTTTCCAAGTAGGCACCTATGCTCAGCAGCCCTACAGCCAACTTCATATTGGGCACTACCCATGGGCCCCGAGTAAGAATGGGGTGCAGGCAGAGCAGCCTGCTCCTCCACGCATCCTCCCCTTTGCCCCAGAGATGATGTGGGAGGAATTTCTCCCTTTGCCTATAGGAGGGAGGATGGCTGCTGGCCAGAGGTGATAAAATCACTCTTTTCCTTGTTACATCAGTCGT
This sequence comes from Marmota marmota marmota, assembly GCF_001458135.2. Taxonomy (NCBI): domain Eukaryota; kingdom Metazoa; phylum Chordata; class Mammalia; order Rodentia; family Sciuridae; genus Marmota; species Marmota marmota. The sequence goes on along the minus strand of NW_026000240.1, from coordinate 25,458,286 downwards.
CCCTGCTCGGCTGCTCCCAGCTGCCTGGAGCCCACGGGTCACCAAGTTGCCCGGGGTAGGACTTGCTGGTAGGAAGCCCCTCCTCACAGGGATGCTGGATCTCCTCTGGAACCTTCTTGTTGCTTCTCCTTGGCCCTCAGAGCTCCGATAGCATTTACTACTGACCACCCTCAGAGCTATGATAGCAGATACTGACCCGACTTTTCTTGAAGGCCAAACACCTCATGCTACATTGTAAGGTTTGCTTCATTTCATCTTTGTGACAATTCTGCTCGATTGAGATCATGGAGATGACATTAGCTTGCTTTACAGCTAAGCACAGCTGCTCTGTAGCTAGCACGCCCCAGTCCTACTGAGCTAGTTGCTAAGATATTGAAACACTCCACCTTTGAAACACGGCTCCTCCTGCCGCCTTGAGCTCCAAGGGACCTTCCCCTGGGAAGCCCAGACCACCTACCCCAGCAGCTGTCCAACAGTCCTCTAATTAATAAGGCCCCTGCAGGTGAGGGAACCGAGACTCAGAGAGGTGATCGCTCAGCTGATGAGAACCCCATTCCCTCTGCCCTCAAAGCCAGGGATCTCTATCCTGCCCTGTGCTCACCCTAGCCCGGGAGCCAAAGGACCTATCACCAGCCTCTGACCTGGAGTCAGCGCATTAGGCTTGGACTCAGTGGTGTAGGTGCGAGTGAGGGGCGTGGCTGCCCAGCCTCGGCTCATTCCAAGCTTGTCATCACCCGCCTCCAGCTGCTGTTCCTTCCCTGTTGCCAACACTCAGGTCCTATCTTCCGCAGTGAGTGTGGGTTGTGCTGTCACTTTGGAACTTCACATTGATTACTGTCAGAAGTCACGTGAACATTTTGGGCTCCGCACAGCAGCCTGACAGGTGGCTCTGAGATCTCACTTGTCTGCCTTGTGTTGGGTGATGGCTTTGAGGTTGTCCCTACCAGCTTGAACTCACCAGGCTGAGGCCTGGTAACCGAGGGCTTCTTCTCTCTTTGGGGAAAGACAGCCTCAGAACAAAGACCTTGCACCCTCATTGGTGGGGCCCACGTCCACGTGGGATATGTCCTCATAATTGTTGCAAAGAATAAGTGAAAAAATATAAATCGGCAGCTTCTCTAAGAGAGGGCCTCTGTCCTTTGCCCACCATTGTGAGTCTGATCCAGCCCAGACTTTCTACCTTTAACACCTCTTGAGCAAGCCAGGTGAGGAGGAGGTGCCTTACAAGGCATATGGTAAACCCCAGTAGATGCTGCTGTTGCTGTGGTTGCTCAAATATGATTTATATTATTATTTACAAGAGCATCTTCTACTTTTAAGGATAGGCCTTATTGCCTATGCAGAAGAAGGCTACTGACCCATGTCCTGTATCTGGAAAGGTCAAGAAGTGGGGCTTATACTCGACTTGGGGATATCACCTCTTTCCTTTCTGACGTATGGCTTGGACCCTGAGTGTCTGCTCATTTGCTCAACAAATATCTCTGAGCACTGCAGTGCGCCTGGCTCTCTTTGGGAATCGCAGGGTGTGGCGATTGGCAAAGCTCTCAGGAAGCTTGCGTTACCGCTTGGGGGACAGAGCCTAAACCTGTGTCTATGGTGTCGAGTGGTGATAAATGCTGAGAAGGAGGATGAGGCAAGGGAGGGGAAGCAGGAGGAAGGGGTTGCTGTCTTCTGCGGCTGGTCAGGGGGTGTCTTCCCGCCTGGGCGATGGGGTGCATCTGCAGGAGAAAGCTCTACCTGTGTGGGGAGAGAGTCTCAGACAGCGAGGGGGTCAGGGGCGAAGGCTGTGAGGAAGGGTACTGGCCTGTTTGGGGAATAGTGGGGACAGCAAGTGAGGGAAGCTACAGGAGAGGTTAGGAGGTAACTGTATAGGATGGATCTCACAGGGCCCATAGAGAAAGGAGAAGCCATTGGAGGGTTTTAAGCCGAGGAAGGACAAGACCTGACTGATATTTTAAAGGCTTGCCCTGGCTCTGGTGTGGAGAACAGACCTTGGGGGATCCAGGACAGAACCAGAGAGACTAGTGAAGAGGCTCCCAATGGGGGGACTAGGGAGGAGCTGTGCACATTGGGTTTAGTGACACGGAGATCACCAGCAACTTGACAAGATCAGTTTGGGCTGAGAGGTGGGAAATGAAAATCTGATTGGAGTGGATTAGAGAGAGAGAGTCGGGGAAAGGACGGGCCGACAGGGAGCATGGCCTTGAAGAATAGAAAATGTGATGGGAGGTCAGGGCGGGGGCAGGGTTCTCTTATTTTTAATCTTTTGGTTTTATTTTATTTAAAATGAAAGAAATTATGGCATGTTTACATGCTCCTGGAAATAAGCTGATAGAGAAAAGGGTGGGGACGGAGGGGACAGCAGCAGCAGCTGTGTCCTGGCATGACTGCCAGGGGACAGGAGCCAGGGCCCCAATGGAGGGTGGTCTTGACAGGAGCAGGGAGGGGCAGGCCATCCGCCCTCAGTGAGAGGGTCAGGTGGAGCGTGCGTTTCAGAGGAAGGAAGGCAGGTGGGTAATTTTCTCATACACCTTCTCTATCGAGGTATTTCACATGTGAAATCCAGTGGCTTTCGGTGTACTCATGAGGTTGTGCAGGCATAAGTGGCTGATCGATTCACAAATCAGTGATCACTGGAATCAACACTGACTCCTCATTACCCCCCCCCAAAAAAAAAACCACCCATACCTGGCCCTCCCCACGTTCCCTTTCCCCAGTCCCTGCACCCTCTAATCTACACTCTGCCTTTATAGATTTGCCTTGTCTGGACATTTCATATAAATAATCATACAACATGTGGCCTTTTGTGACTGGCTTCTTTCCCTTAGACTACTGTTTTTTTTTATTTCCATATTTTTTATTGGTACATTGTGCATATGAGTGGGATTCATTGTTAAATATTTGTAATGCACACAATATAACAATATGATTTGGCCAATATCACTCCTCAGTATTTCCCCTTTCCCTCCTCCCCTCCCTCCCCTTGGTCCCTGTCCTCTACTGCTCTCCCTTCAATTTTCATGAGACCCCGCCCCCCACACACACTGTTTTTTTTTCCTTTTTTCTTCTCTAGCTTCCACATATGAGAGAAAACATAAGACCCTTGACTTTCTGAGTTTGGTTTGTTGTGCCTAACATAATGTTCTCAAATTCCACCCATTTTCCTGCAAATGATGGAATTTCGTTTTTCTTTATGGCTGAACAAAACTCTGTTGTGTATACCTGCCACGTTTTCTTCATCCGTTCATCTGTTGATGGACACCTAGGCCGGTTCCATAGTTTGGCTATTGTGAATTGTAGCACAGTGTTTTCAAGGGCTACCATGTCATAGATATCAAAATTTCATTTCATCTTATGTGTAAATGACGCTGTAGCATGTGGGTATGCCACATTTTGTTTTTTCTTTCACCAGCTGATGGACATTTGGATTGTTTCCACTTTGGGGCTCTGATGACTAATGTTGCTGCGGACATTCATGTGCAAGGTTTTGTGGGGACGTAGGATTTCTAGATACGAAGGAGTGGAATTTCAGGATCATGAGCTTAACGGTTTGAGGAATTACCAAGTGGTTCTCCAAAGTGGCTGCACCATTTTACACTGCCACCAGTAATGCAGAGGACTCCACGCCTCTCAGGTGGGCTGCCCAGGGGGGAGGCAGGTGGAGTTTATCTCCTGATGGATCCGTTTCAGTTAAGCTGAGAATGGAGCCTGAAGAGACCAAGGTGTCAGTGGACAAAGTCATGTGGTGCGTTCATCAGCACTGTGTTCCTGTGACCAAAATACCCAGCGAACAACTTTTAAGGGAGGGGAAGTTTATCTGAGCTTTACTCCATGGTATGACTGACTCCATTGCTCTGGCCCAAGGTGATGCAGTGCATCATGGCCAAAGGGTGTGGCAGAGGAAGGCTGCTGGGGACAGGGAGGCCAGGAAGCAGAGAGAGGGAACCGTGGAGGGGGCCACAGGGAAGATGCACATCTCCAGTGACCCAGTTCCTCCAGCCATGCCCCACCTGCCTGCAGTTACCATCCAGTCGGTCCATTGCAACTGGGAGGGACAATCCAATCATGTGACCTCCAGACATTCCTGTACCGACACAGGAGCTTTTGGAGACACCTCATGTCCAAACTATAACACGTGCTCACTGGGAAACAGGAGAATACTGGAGAAGGATGTATTTGGAATGACTAGATGCTCGGAAGGCCCTGGAAATCCATGCTAAAACTGCAAAGGGAACCATCCAGCACAGCGTGGTCACTCTCCTCCCAGGTACAGGTGGAGCCCTGAGGCAGGTGTGGCATGGTAAGAAAGTGATGTGACCATCTGGGGGTGGGTGTAGAAAGTGTAGCCTCTGGGCCTTCATCTCATCTCTGCATCTCCAGCCCTCTATCCTGACTCCCTCCCTTTAGACCTGATTCTCTTTGGGCCTTGGGACACTGCTGCTGGCTCCCCACTCAACACCAGCCTAGTGCCAGGGGCAGAGAGGCCTGGACTAGCCGGGTGTGGGTTCTGGTCCTGCCCTCTGCTTACTAGCAGTATGAACCTGAGTGACGCAGTGGCGTTGCCTGCCTCAGTTGCTTCACCTGTGAAGGCCTGGCCTCCCAGAGAGGCTGTGCGGTGGAACAGGTTTGGGGGCCAGAGTCTGGCCTCCTGGCCTCCCCACTGCCAGGCCCTCCCAGGCTCCATCTGCCTCTGAGCTCTGGTTACACTGCTGAGACCCCAGCCATGCTCTCCACTCTTTGCTCCTTTTCCCAGAGGGCAACATCTGAGGGAGGGGGTGTTTCTGGCTCCTCTAAGAACCCGACAAAGGCAGGGACCATCTTCCCAGAATGTGCACCTACATGTGCAGCTTGTACCCCGACTCATGAAAACTGACCCCAAGGCCTCCTCACTCCAGGCCCCACACTGCAGTAGTGTGGCCTCTAGAAGAGCACGCCCGGGGCTGGTGGCTGGCACTTCTCCTCTGCTGCTGTTGTCCTTCAGTGAGCGTGTTGAGGAAGTTGGGGCCCCTGCCAGAAGGAGTCTCCCCTCATTGCTAGGAAGCCAGTTGGTGCCTCTATAGGACTCTTAGCTCCCTCTCCTGTAGAATCCCCAGTGGCCTGGCTTTCCACATCCTGCCAGCACTTTGGAGAAGTCCAAGCAAGTGACTCTTTTTCTGGGAACAGTGCTGGGTTGTCACAGCCACTCCTGCTGCCAGGCACCCTCCCTGCCCCTTAGGTGCCCTTACCCAGAAAGGGAGCATAAATGCAAATGGTGGTGGTGGTGGGTGCTCAGCATGGTTGTGCTCAACCAGGAACATTATTTTATTGAATCTGTTCCTGGGAGGGGCTCGGTCTTCCCCACCTAACTGTCCTGTAAAATGGGCTCTTTCATTCCCCCGGTGGGTCTAGGGATGGGAAATAGCTCTAACCATATTATCCCTAGAAATCATTGTCTATTGTTTTAGGTTCCAGAAGCCTAGTTTCACCCTGAAGGTTGCACCCTGAAATTTAGTTAAAAAGTCAGTGTTTTGTGATTTCCCTTAAAGCTGGAGTGAGCTGTTTTAGTGTGGTTACAGCATTTCCTGTTGCGTGCACTTGATTTGTCTCGTCACTGTGCACTTATTTTTCTGAGCCCTCGCTGGGTGCTGAAGCTTTCTGGAGGCCCAGGGATATGAATGCCAGGCTCCTACTGCAAGGTGGGGAGCTGAGCCAGGTGGAGAGGAAGCCTTCAAAGATGGAGGTCAGAGGCTGAGCCTTCTCCTAAGGAGGAGCTGAGGAGATCAACCACATAGAGCTGGAGGGTGAGCTGGAGGGTGGCTGGGACAGCCCGAGGGGAGGGGAACAGGCATTGAAGGTGGAGGTCACAGGCTTGGCTGGTTCTAGGTGGCCAGTCACACCCCTCTAGTTGGAGGAGGGGGAGGAGGAGGAGGTCTTGGCAGTCCTATTAGGAACCCAGGCTGGTGCCTCTCCATGCTGGCTGCCAGCCTGCCTGGGACCTCACACCATGCCAGTGTGTATGTCTTGGCTTCTTAAATCTACAAGATCTGAGAGCAGCCACCACTTTAATCTTCCCCTGCAATGGAGCTGGCTCTCTTACCACCACCACCACCGAGAGGACTGGGGCAGCAAAAACCTGACACTGCCTCCAGAATCTCCCTCCTCCCTCTAATCTGGCTGCTCGCTCTCTCTCTCTCTCTCTCTCTCTCTCTCTCTCTCTCTCTCTCTCACACACACACACACACACACACACACACACTCTGGCAGAACGCCTGTTCTCCCGCAGTGACTAATACTCTGTGTCTCTGGAGTCCTCCTACTTCACGCCGTGAGGCTTGGCCCCATGCATGCAGGTGGAGCCCTGATCTCCTATCAGCATAGCTGCCCATCATCCTCAGCCTTCCCTAAGAAGCCTCGAAGGCACAGTTGCTGCCATGTGGCTGTAGGAGGCATTTCCAGACATATGTGTGTGGAAGGGAAGCTGGACAAGGAATGGACCCCAAACCGGACTAGGTCCAGCTCAGGCCACCTCCTCCCTGGCTGCGCCTGCCCCCACCATGGGGCCAAGAATAGCTTTTCTGCCCTTTGTGGAATAGATTTTTCTCTCTTGGGTTTTATCTGCAGTTATTGATGTATCCGGATTTTTTTGTTTTCTTGAGGCAGTTTTGATCCTTTGTTTTCTTAAATCATCAATTTCTTCTAGAAATGAAGGTGTGTTGCTATCAAACTGTTACTAGATTTCTTTTATAATTAAATATATCTGTATCCATAGCCATAAGCCTTCACCCCTTCCAAATGTTTACTTTTCTTTTCTTTCCCCTCAGACAAGAATTGCTAAAGATTTTTTAAATTGATCTTTTAAAGAATTTTAGATATTTTAGACTTCAACTACTTTTGATTTTTAGCTATCAACTACTTTCGCCCTCCTTCGTCTACTTTATTGACTATTCCCCCACCCTGTGTCTTTTTTTTTTAATTTCTTAGTTGTAGATGGACACAATACCTTTATTTTGTTCGTTTATTTTTATGTGGTGCTGAGGATCGAACCCAGTGCCTCTCATGTGCAAGGCAAGCACTCTACCGCTGAGCCCCAACCTCAGCCCCTCTCTCTTTGGTTTTATTTTTCCTTTTCTAGCTTCCCAATTTCAGTGCTTAATTAATTTTCAGTTTCAGTTTCTGAAATGCATTTAAAGCTATAATTTCCCCCTGAGAACCATTTTGGTCTCCAACCATTGTCCTTCAATTACAAATTATTTGTAATTTCTGCTTGGCTTTTCTCTTTAACTGGAGAGTTATAGAGCAGTATAACTTTTACATTTTCAAAGTGAATGGATTATTTTATATTCTTGTTTCTATTAATAACAGATCATTAGTTGGTGGGGGCATTTGTTCTATCTTTAAGACAGACCTGTTTAAAAAGTTTCCATGTTTTAAGCTTCGTGACTTTGGCACTTTTTGATGTTTTTACCTTTTCTCATTATATATACCCTACATTTTTCCTATTTAATGATTTAACCTTGAACTTAATTTTGCAGATGCGTTTCTTTTGGTTAGCATGTGGCAAGTATATTCTTCTTTTATCCTTTCTCATTTTGTGTGTGTCATTTTCTTCTCGTGGGTCTTTTTTAAGTAGCAGGCAAATTGATTTTGTACTAAGAATCTGCTTTTGACAGGCGAATTCATCCCATTTGTATTTACTGTGATTGGATTTATTTCTGCCATCTTATTTCACATCTACTTTTTAATTGTACTTGCTTATTTCGTTAAGTTTATTTTTGCCTTTTGTTGAATTGGTTCCATTTGCTGTGTTCTGTTTTTCCTCTCTTCTGGTGATTAGGAGGTTTGGGGTTTTATTTCTGTTCTTTGGGTAGGTCTGCTATATACATAAGAAAGTGTATACTTAACATTTTTCTATCAGCATCTGGGTATAATTGGGATCTTTGGCCTCTTTCCCAATGAAGCAAGAATGTTAGTACAGGCTGAGTATCCCTTATCTAGTACCAGAATAAGGATATCATATTGGCCCAATAAGTGTTTCAGGTTTCAGAGTTTTTCAGATTTGGGAATATTTGCATAGACCTTACCATTTGAGCATCCCTAGTCCAAAAATCTAAGATCCAAAATGTTCCAATATGTAAAACTTTTTGAGCACCACATTGGTGTACAGAATGTTGCAGATTTCAGAGCACTTCAGATTTTTAATTCTCAGGTGAGGGACACTTATATTTTCCTGGTCTCTTCCTTCACGCATGGCTCATCATAGATTTTAGTTCCAATCTATCATCCCTTCTCTTCAAACTGTGCAACATTTTATTTAAACTTAACTCTTATATTTTTCTGTTTTCTTTGCTTATGACTATTTGTAATATCCCTTATCCTTCTCTTTCATGAATCTGTTTTTCACTTTGCTTGAGTACATCCTCTAAGAATTCTTCTAGAAAGTGTGGGCAAGATAATGTCAAAGACCTTCAGTGTCTGAAATGGCTGTCTTCCTTTCCAGAGGATCCATTGTATTTTCAGCTCCCTATTGAGATTTTTTTTTAATTGAATGATCATATTTTTAAACATAACCTAGAAAATATGTGAATATATTAATTATAACATGACCTTAATGTATGTTGCTATTGAATTCAGGCCTTCCCATCCACATGTCAGCCATTTCAAGTGTTTAATTGATTGCAGTTCTAAGTGGGATTTATTTGGGTGGGGGGAAGCTATAATGGAGGGATCCAGTTGAAGGTGCACTCTTCCTATCCCTCAGCCACCCCACTGGTCCTTCCTGTAGGTCCCTGTCTTCTTATATCCAGATGAAAGGGTTGTAGGATGTCAGAGCTACACGGACCTCAAGGTCCAGAGTCTACCCCTCTTCCTGCATGAGCCTGAGGCCCAGGAGTGGGGCAGAATAGCCACTAGCTTCTCTCACATCTGGTGCACATCCCAGCTCCTCCTGTCCATCCATCGCCCCTCTGAAGTGCAGAGGACTGGTCAGGGCATGCATCAATGATGATCTGATGGGACAGGTCACTTTCCCAGGCCCTGTCTGAAGGTACCAGAGGAGATGTGGAGTCCTAAGTGTCCTCAGTAGCTCGTCCTGTGGCTTTCCTTGCTGTCCACCCACTGGCACCCCTGCATCTGTCTCTTGCCACCTCTTTTCTTCCCAGTATCTGACGTAAGTCTCCAAATATCTGTCTGAAGTCCTATTCAGGGGTCTGCTAGGCTTTGCAGCCTGTGTCAAAACTGAGCCCCCAAATCCTGCTTCTTCCCCTTCCCTACTGCCTTAGTCCATGACACCGATATTCACCCTGTCACTCAGGCCAGACCCAATAGCACCCGCACTGTAGCCCTGTCTTTGAAAGTGGCCCCATCTGGCCACCTCCCCCAGCCTCCCATCATATCCTGCCTGGATTGCTGCACAAGCTCCTAACAGGTCCCCTTGCTCCCACGTGCGGCCTATTGGAAAAGGGAACTTGTTAGGAGGAGCCAGAATGAACTTGCATAAATAATACCATCTTCTGACAGTGACCCCTCCCACCCAGCTGGCTCTGTTGTTCTTCACAGTGTACGCTTAACCAGCTAATGTTCCAGCAGCCTGTCATTTATCTGTCTCTCGACGGGATCTTAAGTTCCTACCACAGCAAGGATTTTGCCCCATTTGTTTTGTGCCCACAGAGGCTAGAACGTGCCCAGCACATTGTAGGCACTCAAAGATTTCTTAAATGAACCGAATTGCTTAGACTCCTCATTTATTTGCTCATTCAAGTACTATTTGGGTACATTTTGTGCTGAGACTCAAATAGCCAGGTGACTCACACAGACCAGGTCCCTGCTTCTGGGAGCCAACAGTCCGGCGGTGGGGGGACATTAAACAGGCAGCAAGATGTGTCTGGAGAAGGGTTGGGACAGAGTGGGGAGAGCCCTGGGGGCTCAGACAGCAGAACACCACATCAGAGTGAGCCAAGGCCTGGGAGGAAGGAGCCCAGGCCCAGTGGGTGGGAGAGAAGGCCCCTCGAAGATGGCAGGCTCCTGGCAGACACTCCCCTCGTCCTTCTTTGTGCCAGCACTTCTCTCTCAGGGCATTACACATCTTAACTCAAACAACCCTGGCCATCCCTGTTTTAGGAAACAGAGGCACAGAGAAATGAGCCTTCCCAGGGCCACACCCGAGGAGTGGAGAGCCAGACACAGCTCCGTGGTCTGACTCCAAAATCGGTAACCACCGACTTCACTGCCTCTAGGGAGAGGGAGAAATTGGGTCTGGTCAGAGAGTGGAGAGAGCAGGGAGGCCAGACAGTGAGCAGGGGCGTGCAGGAGCCCGCAGTTCAGACCTTGGACCCTGTAGGGTGGGAGTGGTCAGGCTGGCACAGCTGGAAGGAGACACCCCCACCCCCGGCTGTGGCTGTGACTCTCTGAGCCAGGCAGAGGTGGAGCACTTGATCTCACCAAAAAGGAAGGGTGAGCGTCAGGGTCCGTGGGACGGCAGCAGTATGAGGGATGGGTGGCTTGGAGGGAAGCACCTTTCTCATGGTCTTGGGGGACCCTCCTTCCAGCCCCCGCACTGTCCCCGCCACCCCTGTGACAGCCCCATCCTAGAGGTGAGGGTCATTCCCTCCCTAAAGCCTGCCTGGTGTCTGTCCACACTGACCAGTGGCCTCCTCAGGGCTTCTCCTAGGCTTATCCACAAACACACCTTTCTCCACAGGGGGCAGCAAGATGGCGGAACTGGAGACTCAAAGAGAGTCAGGTAGCTTCCCAAAGAATCCTGCTCTGTAAATCCTGCAGCAGGGAGTTATCCCATCCCTGGGGACTCCCCAGAGGGGGTTTGTGAGAGCTGATCACTGATTTTAAATAGCTTGTGGGTGGATCAGGGAATTGAGGCCCAGTGAGCACCTGGATTGAAACCACCCAGGCGGACCCTGGGGGTCTGTGGGCTAAAGGGACTCCAGAGGGACGCTGGCAGCCCCTGAGTGGCCTCATCTCTCCCCAGTTCTGGACACAGCCGGGCAGGAGGAGTTCAGTGCCATGCGGGAGCAGTACATGCGCACCGGGGACGGCTTCCTCATCGTCTACTCCGTCACCGACAAGGCCAGCTTCGAGCACGTGGACCGCTTCCACCAGCTCATCCTGCGTGTCAAGGACAGGTGAGGGCAGGGTGTCCCAGCTCCTGGCCTGCAGGAGGCCCCCTTCTGCCTTTCTTCCTCTTCCTCCTCCTCTTCTTCCTCCTCTTCCCTCTTCCTCTCCTGGAAAGCTGAATTCTCTCCTCCCCACAGATCTCCCTGTCAGTCCCTCCAGTGCCACCCCTAGATATTTTCTTCAGGACCAAACTGCTTCCAGGGACCTAAGGGGGTCCATCCTCACCCCGTAGCAGCATCTTTGTTTCAACTCCAATTTAGCCAAGTTATATTATGGACAAAGAGGTGAATTTTCTCTCTAGTATACATTGTCATTGATTAAGTCACACTTGACTGTGAGATTTATAAGCCTCTAATTAAAAGCACATTTTTCCTTGTCTCATAATTAAATAATTTGGAGCCCATTTTCAGCCCAGCTGGTCTTTTTGGTTCATTGGATCTCGAAGAGGCAAAGTAAAGATAATAAACGGAGGAGCTAATAGGAAAACAGCAAGCTCTGACCAATCCCAGTAAACACAGAAAAATCCAGTTAATACCTGTTCTAAAGCAGAAAGGGATAATGACTTTACCAGGTAAAGGGACACACGCACACAGAGCTGCAGTTATGTCCCTGAGTATATGAGCCTCAAAAGTGACTCAGGTGGGAAAACATTTAATTTTCTTGCTAATCAAAGAAATGTGAGGGAAATAGTAAAGTGCCATTTTTTCACCTGTGAAATTACAATTTTTAAAGAATAAAAATATCCAGTGCTGGATTCAACGGGGCAGGACCTCATGGGGCATAAAGTGAGAGTGACAATTTGGATGGCAGTTTGGCCTCTGGACCAGCCTCAACACCAGCCTTGTGACAGGCCTGAGGCTTCAAAACCAAGACAGCCACCTCAACTCCCAGGCCCCTTTCACCCAAGGGCTTACCTCTCTCTGGAAAGGAGCTGGGAAGGGGTTCTGCCCAGGCCAGGCAGACTGATAACACCTGAGGTTTGACTGCATCCCCTCAGCCAGGCACTGGGCCTCACTGTCCCTTTATTTCCAGGGAGTCATTTCCCATGATCCTCGTGGCCAACAAGGTCGATTTGATGCATCTGAGGAAAATCACCAGGGAGCAAGGAAAAGAAATGGCGAACAAACACAATGTAGGTGCACGTGCGTTGGGCTGTGTGGGGCCGGCAGATGTGTGAATGTGGGTCCTCCATCTCTCTGGCAGTGCTGGCCTTTGGAATTGGAACCTGGGCCTCCTGAGTAGCAACTGGATTTTATGGGGCAGGCCCTCATGGGGCATATGGGGAGGGGGATATTTTTAAAACAAGTCAGAGAGAAAACGCCCTCTGTAGTCATTAGAAGTTCCGATGTGGGGACCTGATGCCTTCTGAGTGGCGTTCCGCCCACCTCCTGGTCAAGGGCCACTCAGTCCCACCAGGACCCTGCAGATCCATGCCTGGGCTGTGCACAGGGGTTGGCTTCTGTCCACCACCCAGTATGCTCACACTCGTTGGAGTCAGCTCTGTTCGCTCAGCTCTGCCCTGCACCAGGCACTGCTCCTGGGGAACAGGCGCACCATGCCGATGGCTCCTCACAGTGGGCGTCCTTAACCCCACCTGACAAGTGACCACACTGAGGTTTGCCCCAGGCCACAACCTGAATATCATCAGAAAATTTTAGGTTTTCTAGTGTTGCTAGGTGAGGTCTCGGGGCATCCCCAGCCCTTGTGGGCATGGACTGTGCCCTCTGGCCCCCTCCTCTGCTGCCAGGTTGAACCTCACCTCTGGCCATTGGCCCAGCTCTGGTAGTTGAAGAGGGGGTGCACTGGAAGTTAACCCTGCCTGTCTCTGCCCTCTGTTTGCGTCTTGACTCCATAACTCTAGGCCCTGGGCAATAATCATCCCTGCCTCATGGGGCCTGCCTCCAGTGACCGAGACAGACTATAATAAGCAAAGCAAATTAGAGTTCTGAAAGTTAGGTGTTATGGAAACAAACACAGGGAAAGGGGGTCAGGGATGGGGCGTGGAGAGGATGCTTTCCAAAGAGGGTAGTCAGGAAGAGATTTCCTGAAAGGTTCAATTCAGCAGGGAGTTCATACACGAGAGAATGAGCCCTGCAAGTGTCTGGGGAAAGAATATTCTACAAAGGGAATAGTGTGTACCAAGGCCCTGAGGTGGGAGTTTGCAGAACATCAAGGAGGCCATCTTGGCTCAGCAGAGGGAGCAGGAGGGGTGAGTTTGGGAAGTGAGGATGGATAGGTGGTTTAATCCTGGTGAGATTTTACTGTGAGGAGGGAAATCACTGGAGAGTTGCGAGTGAGAGGGATATGGCCTGACCTACAAATGAACAGTCTCTCTCTAGAGGCTGCATGGAGTAGAGTCCATGGGTGGCAAGGATGAGAGCAGGGAGATTAGGAAGGGACTGTCCCTATGGCCCACGTGAGATTGACTTGGACCAGAGCGTGGCTGTGAAGGTGGTGGTCTGGGTTCGTAAGAGCTAACAGCATTTCCTCACAGATTGCTTATGAGGAGAGAGAAAGAGGAGACGGTTCCACGGTTTGGGCATGAGCAACTAGAGGAAACTGGAACTCCAGTAATGAGCCAGGAGGGACAGTCACAGTCAGTAGGGGAAAGACAGGAGTGTGCTTTTCAGTGTCTTCATTTGAGGAGCTTCACCGATGACCAAGGGGAGAGGCCAGGAAGGCAGTCAGACGCCCCCATCTGAAGACAGAATTCAAAACCACAATACCCAAGGGAGTAAGTGTAGATGGGGAAGGGGTCCTGGGGCTGAGGCTGGGGACCCTTCCTGTTGTGGGTCTGGGGAGATAAAGAAGGATCAGCGAGAAAGACCGAGCAGTCAGTGATATGAGGACCAGAGTGGGGAGTTTGGAAGCCAAGTAAAGCTGGTGCCTCCTCCAGGTGCCAGGAGTGGTCAGCCAGGCCAGGAGCTGCTCAGAAGCCTCCAGAGGAGCCTGGGAACTGACCATCATGGTCAGTATTAGACACAGACCTTGGAGAGCACAGGAGGGCCTGGCATGCTGAACAGAGGTGGCCTGAGGAGCGATTGCGTTTCACAGTCTTGACCTCCAAACAATGACCAGTTCCGTAGGTCTAAGGAGGGTTTGCTGGAGGCTTCCACAAACGCTGTCTGATTTTCCCTCCCAGCAGCTCTGGGCAGTGTGGAGGCTCACAGGTGCTGCTTAGGCATCCACAGCTGACTTTTGCAAATAGAAGGGAAGGAGACCCAGGAGCACCAGGTCTCTCCTCTCAGCCTGATGCTGTTACCCGGGGCAAACACTGCTGCCTCATTTGTGTTTGACCAGAGGACTCTACCAGTTGCTCTCAATGACATCCCAACTTTATAGCTCCTGAGACCAGTTCCTCTCCAGGTGTCTGAGACAGGGTGCTCCCACCCAAACTCCCCACTCTGGTCCTCATATCACTGACTGCTCGGTCTTTCTTGCTGATCCCTCTTTATATCCCCAGATGCACAACAGGAAGGATCCCCACCCAATGCAGGAAGATAGTATTTTCTGCATGGAGTTAAATGGTACTACCAATTATTATTGCAAGGTTTCCCTTAGTTTAAGTCCAGTTGCTACTGAAATCCCTGAATTCTAAGAACCCAATGGATGCACGTCAGACTTTCTTCAGTGGTAGAGGCAGAGCCCCTAGAAAGAAGGTGGAGCATGCCCAGGGACCTGGGGGATAGTACAAGTCATGTATTTCTGAGCCCGGGGATTAGGACCACAGGTAGCCGAAACTCCTGGAAGCTGGGGGCTTCTAGCTATCAGCATACAGGATGTGAAGGGACTCCAGCCAGGTCCCAGATCCCGGATCAGGTGCCTTCCTGCTTCCCTTCTGGGAATGCTCAGGGTGGCCATTGGCCTCACCCACAAAGACCTCAGAGCTCTACCAGGTGCTTCACAGAAGCATCTACCACACTTGGACATGATGTTCAAACCGGAGGTGGCTCCAAAACGGACCTCAGCACCCCCACCAGTGCATGGGAGGCCAGGTGGGGAAGTGGCATGTGTACCTGGTTTGACTTTCTGCTGGTCACAGTAGATCTTACTCAGGCACGTGACCCTCAGCCGTCTCCCTCTGCAGAATGAGATCCTGCCTGCCTCTGCTGGTTAATATTCAGTGAGGTCAGGGATGTGGGGACCTGGGAAACCAAACAGCTCACAGAGGACAGCATTTTTCTTTCAGTAAAATCAGATGCTCAAATATTTGTCAAATGAAGATTTCAAAGGCCTGAGCTCTGCCCTTTTGTGTGCCCTGCCCTTTGTGTGTCTGTCAGCTCCATTAAGACCACCGCTTGAAGCCAAAGCAGGGTGTGGACATCTGACCTCATGCAATGAAAACTGACAGGAAGACACGGATTGTCCCGGGCCCTGGACAACGCTTTACAATAACTCCTCTGAAATAACAACTTACTCTGTCAGGCTCCGCCACCGCTCCCACCCCGTGCGCTTAACCAACGGGTCATGTTTATTTTCTTAACTGTGCTTTTCTCCTTCAAATGTATTGTAATGAAAAGGACTAATTTTGTAATCGGAGAAAAGCCATGAAAAATAGTAAAGTTCTGCAAACTCACCACAATCGGCTCACTTCCGTCTCACGCACGGAGGCCTGTGCCTATTTCTCCAACCCCCCACCCCCGCGTGGGGGACCACCAGCACTTCCCACTTTTGTGGGTCCTTGTCATAGGAGAAGACGAGCACTCAGCAGCCTGGTTCTCCCTTCATCAAACTGAGGCTTGGTGTAGATACGGCCCATGGGGTCACCTCGGCCACAGCTCTCATGTGCTGCTGCCTTTTGGCCATGAGATGAGTCCTCAGCATCATCCCTGTGTAAACATGGCTGAGCTCCCGGACTCATAGACACAGACCAAACAAGAGCTGGACTGGGGCGGGCGCCGTGGGGCGGGGACCAGCATGGCCCAGAAAGGTCACCCGGGTTCAGAGTCCTGCTTGTGGCCTAGCCCCTCCTCAGCCTTTCCCACTGCTTTCACTCTGGGGGGGGGGGCCCAAAAGAGGGCCGGGGATTGCCTCAAGGTAGAGAAGCAGGCCTCGGAAAGGAAAATGAATAGAATCCGAATGTATCTTAGTTTGATGAAGGAAAGAAATCTTTAGTCTTCCAGTATATTAAAAGATCATTTATATGCTATTTTTAGGAAGCTATCAAATATCTCTGTGACTAGAGAACAAGAGGGAATCGGAAAAGCCATTAGTAAAACTTTCCAACCTCAGAGCGAGAAGCCACCAAAAGAAGCTTGAGGCTGCTGGGGACCAGGGATTCCGTCCTGGGTTCCTTGGGACCTCTGAGAATTTGCCACCTTCGGGGTGGGGAAGGACTGTGTGGATCTCAGTGCCTCTTTGACCAAGTTGAGCTTTGCCTTACAGATTCCGTACATAGAAACCAGTGCCAAGGACCCGCCTCTCAATGTGGACAAAGCCTTCCATGACCTCGTTAGAGTAATTAGGTGAGCAGCCCACCCCTCTCTGGAAGGAGCCTCTGTGGCTGGGAAGGGCCCAGCCAGGCTGAGGGTTTGTAAGGAACACAGCTCCTGTTCTGGCCAGTTCTTGAGCCTCCTTCCATCTCTTGCCCCTGACTTTCCACCCACCTCCGCCCTCCCCCAGCTGCAGATGGGTCTGTGGGTGGAAGCTGCTCCTCCTGCCACATGGACCCACCTTCACCTACTGAAAGGAAGCGACTTCCTGCTGGGGTGTGGCACCTCCGCCCGGTCCAGCCACCTTGGATGTTCTCCCAACACCAGAGCTTTTCACCCAACAAAAAGGAGGCAGGCCCCTCTCCCCATTCCCAGAGCAGAAGCCCTGTGTACGCAGTTTCCCCTGAACAACCAACTGTGTGATTCTGGGGTGCCAATTTCAGGGGAACCGTGAGGGCATCTCTTTTTCAGATCCACAGTTCTCAGCCTTCGAGCAAAGTCAGCTGGTCTGACAAATAGTTTCTTGAACATTCCTTTGCAAGGTCAGGGTCCAGGTGTAATGATCTGGTGCTCAGATGACTGGCTGCAGTCCCTGTCCCCATGTATCCCACTTCTCAAATCTCCAGCATCTAGAGCATCCCAGGCCTTGGTTCTCAAGACACCATGCATTGAATCCGTTGCCCTCACGCTGGTGATTCAGAGGGCTGTTGGTTAGCTCTGGATGAGACCCAGAGCTCTAACGTTGTCCTTTGCTTGACACCTCCCCATCCCCACTGTCCATCCCTCCCTATCCACCTTGCATGTGCTCAATAATCTCATTTTCTCCTGTTATTTCAGCATAATGGAAAATACAGCAGGCTTCACTTAACGTTTCTGCTGGCAGCTCTGCACACTTGAAATGATTCTCCTGGTCATTCTGTCTCCTGTTAGGATGTGCTACCACCAAGTAGCATATAGGGATGTCCTGGTTATGACCTGTACATCTAAGGTCAGGTTTACACCTAGGAAGAGTTAAAACATGTGAAAAGCTTTTGCAATAAAATGTCAGTTGGCCTGTCATTTAATTTAAAATATGGAACACAGAAACAGAGGCCAACACTCTGTACAACCTAAAGCATGATGCAGCTTAGGATTTAAATAAATATAGCAACACAGCCTGATGACAGTAATTCCCATCAACAGGATGATTTGAGTTTTCCCCTCCTCTTCCTTCCCAGTTTCTTTGCCCTAAGAGACGTTATCCAGCCAGGCCCCTCTCTAGCAGCTAGGACTCCAGTGCCTCCAAATCTGTCCTCCCAACCCTCAGCCCCTGCCAGATCAGGCTCCCTGTGCCTCTGACCCAGGAGTAAGGGGGAGAAGAGAAGCAAAATCCATTCTGACTTTGTCTTTCTGCCTTTCAATGTTTAAAAGGCAACAGATTCCAGAAAAGAGCCAGAAGAAGAAGAAGAAAACCAAATGGCGGGGAGACCGGGCCACTGGCACCCATAAACTGCAGTGCGTGATCTTGTGACGGCCTGAGTCCCTGGGCACAGTGACAGCGAACTGCCAGCCCTCGGGACCCCTCCACTGCCTAACTGCACTGAAAACCATTTCTAACCACAACCCTTGGCCTGAGGACTTGGCACGGGAAGGGAGAGAGGAAGGGTGAGCTGGGAGCAGACAGGGCCTGGCTTTGCCAGAGGGCACGAGCTGTCTCAGATCTCCCGTGAGACCAGGAAGCCACCTGTGTACAGAGCAGCCTTTAGCCTCTCGCCGGTTGATACACCCGGGTCCCCCCTTCTCTTGGTGGGTGTGTTGTTCCTTTTAGCTACCTAGTGTTGGTTTGATGTGGGTGTGTTTATCCATGTGCAACGTTCCAAACAAGCCATGATCCAGCTTCCCTCCACCCCGCCCCCGCCGCCTGACTCCAAGCCACAGTGTCTGAGCTCAGATGTCTTTTGTAGATTTTTAAATTATTTTAGTGATGATTATTTTATTTAGGGGGGGGGGGTCTGTGCCCACTGCCTGGTGGAATCCCAGGTCTTCAGCAGACCTCACTGATAACATGGACAGGATACTATTGTTGTCTTCTTCATTGAGTGCCAAACTCAACCCAGAATGAGCAGAATGGCCGAGAGGCCCAAAGTTAATGGGAATGGTATGTAGCTGGGGGTGGGGGGTAGGGGTCCTCAGGCCATGGGTCATACCCTGGAGGGAAAGCAGCCCCATTCATTGCCTAGAAACCGAGGAGAAGAGAGATGCATTTACCCAGAGGGCTTTTGTTGAGGACGCAGATATCAGAAGACAAAATTTATCTCACCGAGATGAGTGGCAGGTGCAAGCATGTCGTTTCTAAAAGGAGAGTTTGTTATTATTGTCCTGAAAATATATAAACTAAGGTGAGTGAGTGGCTTTGCACAAAAGTGCACTTATTTTCAGACAGCATGGGTTCGGTTGTTCTCCCCAGGTGGGCGAGAGGCCCTGGGTTTCTCAGATCTTCTCCTGCTCCTGTGCATCACCTGTGCTGCCCAGGGTTTCTCTGATATAAACTCACTGTCATGTCCAAGGAAGCCCCTGTGGACTCCCTCCAGAAAACTCAAGGTCACACAGAATCTTAACCACAAAAGATTCAGTCTGGATCTCCCTTAAACATTACCAGGACCTGAAGCCATTTCCCTGTGAGTCAACCGACCACCACCACTGTTAAGCCCAGTTACTGAGCAAACCCCTTCCCTTCAAGGGTTAGCGGATTCCTTGTCTCTTTGGCACACACTTTTATTACCCTCTTGGATGGCGACAGTAATACAAGAGCAGAGGAGAAAAGAAGGTGGGGCTCATGATGGGACTCCCAGGTATCTGTTTCTGCACGAGACAGTCCCCCCTGAGAATGCCCACCTCCCTCTGGTGCTGCTGGTGGGAGCAAAGACAGGATTTTTCCAGCCCGGGTTGGAGTGGAGGGGCAGCCAGAACAATGGTGCCCTCCCCGCAGAGGAGGTCAGAAGATGAGGTGGCTTGGTGAGTGACCTTCTTCCCCAGGTGTTACCAATCAGATCGCTGTGCAAATAGAACAGTCCCCGCAGGTGACCAGGCTGCTCTTTGGAGAAACAGACATAGAAGGAAAGCCAAGGACAGTGAGCCTCCAACCAAGTTGACCAGACACCCGGATTCTTCTCTGTTCAGAAAGTGTGTCGGGCTCCTCACTCGGCCAGATCACCAGCACCAAGGGATCAGCCAGAAGAATGATTCTGCTGCAGGGGGGACCCGTGTTGATTGGAACTCAAACTTCCTTTTTGTCAAAATGCGCCCTTCCCCCCTTTATTTTTTCTTGTTCCCAAAAGAAAGGATAAGAGAGAACATTCCAGATGAGGCATTTCAGAGTTTCCAGGATCCTATAATGTTAGTGAGTATTTTAAACACTAAAAGGCCACGGCTTTTTCTAACCCTGAGGCCCCTCTGGGCCCGGTCTGCAGCAGGCACGTGAGTGGTTTTGTGTGTGGTTTGATCTCCAGCTGCAGCCTCAAGATGAGATGCGGAGCAGTGAGCACAGGGATGCTTTGCATTGGGAGTGGCAGAGGAGGACAGGAAGCCCTGCACACAGGGCAGCGGCCACTGCCAGAGAACTACCGAGCGCCACCCGCCACCAGCACACCCCCTGCCCACAGGGAGCTGCAGCTCTAACCGCACCCACTGGGGGGTCTCATTGGAAGCAGACCTACAACAGGGCCCTGAGCCATAAAGGTAACCAGAAGAGGGGTTTCCCCATCCTGGTTCCCCTCACATATAAACGGGGTGGTGTATCTGCCACCATCCCCATCTTCCAGAGCATCTATCCGAAACTCAAGCCACAGCTGGACTCCACAGGGCCTAAGGAGACTCTGGTTAAGGGTTGGCCTCTGCTTTGGGACCAATGGTGCGCTTTCTCCTATGACCTCATTTCCCCCTTTGGTGAGGTGGGTAGATAACACCCCATCTTTAGAAATGGACCCTTGGAGAGTCGCTTCTCCAGCTACCCAGGTAGGCTGGAGTGGAGTGTACCCAGGAACATCCCCAGTATATCTCCGTCCCCACCTGGCCTGGCAGGGTCAGCCTGGGGAACCTGATAATCATGCTACTCCATGACTGAGGGGCCTACGGGGGCTTATGGCTGGGCCATCACCATGTTCCCACAGCTTTTCCTGAGAGTAGTACTACCTGCACATGCCCTAGAGCATACCCTTCCTGAAATCCCCTCATCCCGTGGCTTAGTCCTTGTGTGCTCTCAGATTTCCTCCTACTATTCTGACACCCTCCTCAGAGGGTTCCATTTCTCCCCAGAGGTAACCCAAGCCATCTTCCCCATCCCCGCAGGCTGGGGCTGGGGCATACAGGGGACATCTGGATGGTTTATCTTAGGACTTTGCCCACCACCCTCTCATGGTACTTGCTATGGAGGGTACCATGAGACCTGGTGTGACCTGTCTCGCTTCACCAGGAGATATGATCTACTAACATGTGTCAGCTCTAACCCAAAGGCCCCTCAGACAGGTCAGGTCACAGTAAATCCAGAGCCACAGACAGGTCCCCTCCATTAGCAGCCCGTTGGGTTGGAAATTCCATGTCAGATTTACTTAGAAGGAGATACTTGAATCGCTGAGTGCCACTGGGTGCCCAGCTTCTGTTTCACAGTATTAACAGGTGGCCATTGTTGTGAAACGAGAGTGAAGCCTGAACATCTCGATGATGCTTGAGCCTTTTATGTAACTTTTTATTAAGTCTTTGTGTATCTTGACTCATTAATAAAGAAATGAAGAGATGCCTGTCTTATTTCCTCTTTTTCAAACATTCCTAAAGTTTTTGCTGAGAACATTGCAATTTGTCAGCATTTCACCCAGAGTACCCATCTCTCCCAGAGTGTGACTTTGGTCTTTACCAAACCTAAAGTAAGGAGGGAGCCCGCTGGTGGCCCCGGGGGGGGGGGTGTTTCCTGAGTGGAGCGAGAGGATGAAGGCAGGTTGGTGCAGCATTGAGGGGCACAGCCCCTCAGTGCTGGGTAGACCTGGATGTGGGCCCTGCCATTGACCTCTGTGTGCCCTTGAACTAAGGACCTTCTCTAGTCTTTAGCTGCTGTACCTGAATGGACGGTGATACCCACCTCCTGAGCAGTTATCCCTGCATGGAGAATGTTCCCTGCCCCCATC
Source organism: Marmota marmota marmota (assembly GCF_001458135.2). Classification (NCBI taxonomy): domain Eukaryota; kingdom Metazoa; phylum Chordata; class Mammalia; order Rodentia; family Sciuridae; genus Marmota; species Marmota marmota. Next base: position 25,436,592 of record NW_026000240.1, on the reverse strand, counting down.
TACTGGGGTACAGTCTTCAGTCACTGTAATTTCACTTCTTTGTTCATTGAACCCAGTGGGAAATAGACCAAGCTAAGACATCAAGATCTCTTTTCCAGAGTATAGAAGTCATAGCCCTCTCATGGATACCTCTTTGGATAACTGTAGCTGAAACCCATAAACAGAGGCTGAGGATGCTTCTTATACCCCTCACCCTGGGAACAGAGAAGGATGGAGGGGAGAAGGCGAATGTGGTAGATAGCTCAGGCCTGGCTTCCTGCCCATTCATTTATTTATTCCACAAATATGTATCGGGCTGTGCTGTATGCCAGGCCCTGGGCTGGGTGTGGGTGTGTGGTGGTGGGCAGGGAAAGGGTCTTCTGATGATTCGCTCCTCCTCCTCTAGCCCTGAATTCATTTCTTGTGGCTGTTGTAAGAAATTCCCACAAAATTAGTGTTTTAATATGGAAACGTATTCTCTCACAGTTCTAGAGACCAGAAGTTCAAGTTCAGCATCGCTGGGCTGGAGTCAAGGTGTCCACAGGGCCATTCCCACCTGTAGGTCTCCAGGCAAGAAAGACTCTTTGTGTCTCCTGGAGTCTGGTGGCGGCCGACATTCCTCGACTTGAGACCAGACCATGTCACCTCATTCCTCAAAGCCAGCATCTTCAGATCTCTTTCTTCTCCAACTTCACATTGCCTTCTCCGTGTGGGTCAAATCTCCCTCACTCTCAGCCAACGCCGCCTCCCTCACCGAGAAGCAGAATTTCCAGACTTCTTCCCACCTCCACCCACCCTCCAGCATCTGCACCATATGCTCTGCCTTCTGGGTTATTCCAGACAAACAATCCAGGCTCCTAGCTGAAGCCAGCCCTTTCTTTGGGGCCCTAGAACACACCAGGACATTATTCTGGCACTTCTCCCCACCCCCTTCTGTATCATTTCCTTCCTCTCCTGCATCTTTCTCATCTTAAACAAAAGTAATGCCTTTCTTTGACCCACTTCCTCTACCAGATACCACTTGCTTCTCTGCTAACTTTGGCCAGAAACCATCTTAAAAGAGTAATTACACTCACTGTCCTCTCATTTCTCTTTAAAGTGCTCCAGTTATAAGCTGAGATTACAATAAGAGTCACCTTTATAATTTCAAGCAAAAAATTTGCTTCAAATGAAATTTCACTTGTCACTTCACGCCTTCTCGAGGGGCCGTCATCACCAGTGGCCTCTACCTTGCCAAGTTCCAGGGCTGGACCTCGGCCTCCGCACACCTCAGCGCAGCTTCTCCTTGTAAACATCCTTCCATTGGCTTTTAGGATGTGGCCATCTCGTGGTCCTCCTCCTTCTCCACCCGTCCGTCACTCCTTCTTAGTCTCCTCAGCTGGTTCTTTCTCTCCGGTTGACTTTGGAGCACCCCAGTGGACAGATCTTGGTCCTTGGCTCTCTCTCTTGATCTCTTCCAATCTTGAGATTTAAATGCCTTTGGTATACTGATGGTTCCCTGTTGACCGTCTCCCATTTAAAACTCTGTCTCAACCCTGCTCCTACAGCCATCTGCCTACTTAACCTCTCCACTTGGATGTCCCAGGCCCAGTATATCAAAGCTATGTCCAAAACTGAGTTCCTGGATGTCCCCTCCCATGCCTGCCTCACCCGTAGCCTCCCTAGCACCCCCTGCTTCCCGGTGCTCGGGCCAGGAGACCGGGATTTGCCTTTCATTCCTCTCTTTCTCCCACGCTCCCCATCCAATCGGTCAGCAAATCCTGCGGGATCCCCCCTGCGCACCGTGTCCGGAATCTACCTGTTTCTCACCACCTCCACCGCTAGCTTTCTAGCCCAAGGTGCCTCCATTCACGCCCGGCTCACTCCTGTCTTCCTGAAGTTCACTTTCTACCCTGCAACCACAGAATTCTGGGTAAAATGGAAGTCAAATTATGTCTCCATTCTGCCCAGACCCCCCACCCAATGGCTCCCCCATCTCATTTTTCAGAAGTGTCAAGGTAGGCTGTCACTGAACGTGGAGGAATGAATGGCTGATGTCTATCAACCGCAAGAGAAGGGCAGTCCCTTCATTCTGGCAACAAGTACCCTTTGAGCTCTGAGCCACACATCAGGGCCACAGAGAATAGTAAAACCCAGGTACTGTGTCACAGAGGGATGCAGATGGCAAAATCTGACATCTATGCATTAAGAGGTATCCCTTGACTTAGGGGATCTGAGAGGAGACGCTCATAAACCTTGCACGAGCCTAGATGACTGAACAAAAATTAGTATTGGGCCCATGAATTCCATCACTCTTGGAGGTGAAAGGTTTGCCTTTTCGGTCCATGTTCCAAGGCCCATAAAAGAACTCTTTTAAATGAATCCCACCTCCATCTCTGCTCACTTTTGAGAGGTTGTGGATAAAAGTTCCCAGATGTCACAGATGTCAACGTTGTCATTACTCCAGGAACTTATTGGATATGCAGTCTCTTGAGCCTTGTCCCCATATCTGAACCAGAATCTGCATTTTACCACATGCCCAGTGACTCGTGTACCCACTAATTTGAGTGGCACTGCCTTAGAACATCAAGCTTAAAATGGGAGTGAAATCCAGTCCTGGATCCACTGTGCCTCAGGACCCAGCTCAACCACATCCAACCAGAGGAAGCTTTGTTCACCTGCAAACAGCTGCCAGATTCTGCCTGGCAAGCAGGGAGCTCAGAGGTGGCCTCCCACAGCCAGCACACTTGTCCCTTAATGACAGGAGGTTTTTGTACAAAGGCCAGTGGGTTCTCAGTTTGTCTCTCAAACACTCTGACATTTTTCTTAAAATGTGGACCACTACGTTAAATATAAAGAACAAGAAAAATCTGATGATCTGAGCTGAGAATTCTTGAAGCACTCTAAATAAAGGGTGAGATAAGTTGCAAGATAGAGATACACTCATTTCCCAGAATTTTCACTTTCCGTAGCTCCTGGGCTCCAACATCGTGCCAAATAGCTCATTATCGGGCTAATGTGAATATTTAGACATTAAAAAAAAAAAAAAAAAGGAAAGCTGAGTTCATACCAAGCAAAGAACTGATGAATGCGTTCAGTACAATGTACATCCTGACAATTGTGGGTCAACCATTAATTCCACCTCAAATCCAGCTTGTGACACAATCATGACTGAGCCTGGGCCTATAAACAGAGGTACACACCACAGTTCTCCAACTTTGGCCCCCAGACCAGCAACCTCGGCATCACCAGGGAATTTGTTAGCAATGCACATTATCCATCCCCACTCTGGGCCCACGGAGTTAGAAATGCCAAGGTAAGTCTGAGGATTCTGGGTATAACAAACTCTCCAGGGGATTCTGATGCTCCCTAAAGTTTGAGAATGACCAAATTAAATAAATGTACCCACATTTATTACCCCCATGGAGGTAATTGGCAGCTTGGTCCATTCTTACCTGCAAGGCAGCTGTGGGCCCTCTGGGAAAAGTTACCCAGGTCCTTCCTCTTTCCTGCCTGCATCTGATTAATGAGGACCCCTCAAGGTCTGGGACCAGCGTCCCCTGTCTAGGGATTATTAGCCTTGGCTCCACAGAGTTACAGGAGGGGCAGCTGACACCTTGAAATCCTATGCAAAATTATGGGTCTCCATGCATCATCCTGGGGAGACGGTTGTGTTCCATCAGATTTTCACTGTACTTCTGGGTGTTGCCCAGAGTGAAGCTGAACCAGCCTCTTAAACCTTGTGTTCCGATGGTCACAGCCCCAGAGAACGGGAAGAGGAAGTGAAAGGAGCAAAGACCCATCTACTCCACTGCTTCTGAGAAGCGCTGACAAAACTGTCCCCTGGGTGGATGCGTCCCTCATCTCCCTCCCATGATATCCTGAGGGAGGGGAGGGAGGCAGCTGCGCCTCTTCTCCCAGTTCCCCCCATGTGACTAAGGGTGTAGTTCACACATGACTCACCTCCCTCCCTCCCCACCACAGCTAACACCACCTGCCCCTCTGGCCCCCAATACCCTGGTCCAAAACTGACAAAGGAGCAGAGAAAATTCAGGGTATCATGACAGCCCCAGGACTATGGGGCAGCCCATCCCTAGAGTGGGAATTAGGCTGGGAAACAGGGGCAGACGAGAGATGGGAGGAATGCAGAGGAAGTGCTAGAAGCCAGATGCCGTCCACTTGAATTCACAACCACCCAGACCAGTGGTTTGAAACTCTGGCTGTATATCAGACCCACTCAGGGAGCTTGGGACATAATCTCACTGCGCTGGGCTGGGGCATCAAGTCTTCTGACAGTGCCCTGGTGACCTTCATACGAAGCTGTTCTGAGATCACTAGCTGGAGTGCATTTTATTAACGTCCCATGAATATTATGGCTTTTCAGTAATCATTTTATTTAAAAAATTAGCAGCCTGGAGAATCCAATGTCTGAAGTTACTAAAGGAACCCAGCGTCCTTTGTGAGCAAATGAATGTTGAACCATTGATGATTTTCTCTTTGCATTAAAGCAGGTCGGCTCAGAGCCTGGCTGAACTTGTTCGCTTAGTAGACCCCACACCACAGTGGTTTCTCCTTTGCCCACATCCCTTCCATGTTTATGTTCCCAAGTCTCTGGAAGGGCCCCGAGATACAAAGTCAATGCCTTATGTTTATGAAGTGAGCTAATCCTTCCTACAGATGTAAGCCTCCATGCCTTAAAAAATAAGTTGGGGCTGGGGTTGGGGCTCAGTAGTAGAGCGCTCGCCTTGCATATGTGAAGCCCTGGGTTTGATCCTCAGCACCACATAAAAATAAATAAATTAAATAAAGGTATGGTGTCCATCTACAACTAAAAAAAATATTTTAAAAAAAAGTAAGTCAAGTTGGGTCAAATAACCCTCTTCTACCCCGAGTCCCAGAGCTTGTGGTAGTCCCCAGGCCCATTGCAAACTTCAGATAGTTCTCCAAGGTCAGGATCTCCTGGTGACCTCTGCATCTGTCTCCGTTCCCCACTCAACTTCAACCCCAGAGAAGTAAACTGTCATGCAGGGTCTCAGACCCAGGGAACAGGGTTCAGGGCTCAGCAGGTGGAAGCAGATTCAAGACACAGTCAGGATAGCAGATGTACTTTATTTGGAGCTGGCAGCAGCCCCCCAGCCAGTTCCATTTTGCCCCCATTTTCCGTAGGCCCTTTTTATATGTAGGCCGACAGGTTACATAAGGGGGCACATGCTCACAAGTTACTGTTTATGACCTTGAGTATATATGCTGAATAAGAGTATTTCTGGCCTTGATCACCTTAGCATAGTTGGTTCCCAGCCCCGGCTACACACTCAAAACACAACATAGCCCACCAGAAGTCTCAGAGAGGGAGCCTAACTACAGCCATTTGGGGGCCTGCCCCCACATAAACCCACTCACAGCAACCATTCCTGAGCTTTGCTGAGGGCTTGAGGGCCCCAGGAATGGTCCCTCTAATGTCAGGGGCCTCTTAATTAGTCTTCACACAGACCCTCCACCAACCCAGCTCCTCCCCCTCCCAACATCCTCCCCCACTAAGCAAAACACCCCTCCCTTAGCTTCTCTCAACCTCATTTGTGTTCTTTAGCCACAAGGCCATCATCTCTTCCTAGAGTCAGTTGTGGTTCTGGCTGCTAATAGGGTGACCAACACCCCCAGTGTGCTCAGGACTGAGGCGTTTTCTGGGAGGCTGATCTTTCATTGCTCAATCAAGACAGTCCCAGGTCAACCAGTTCTGTTGGTCACCTTCCTGGTAAGAAGAAAATATGCACTGTGTTCTATAATAATAGCACTAATAACTATAAATTAGCCAGAGGTTCTCAGTCTTTGGCAATCATCCTAATCTCCTGGGAGGCTGGTTGAAACACAGGTTTTTATGATTTAGCAGGTCTGGGTGAGGCCTAAGAATTTGCTTTTCTAATGAGTTCCAAAGTGGTGTGAAGTTACTCATCTGGGACCCCACTTCAAGGACCCTGGATTAGCAGATCCACAGCACACTTGGGCAGAGTGCTTGACCCAGAGCAAAGGCACAATAAATAAAGTGACTGACATGGTGGAGCACTTCCTGTAAACACTGTGGACTGTGGTTTTTGCACATACTATCTCGTTTAATGCTCGCAACCACCCTAAGAGGTTAAATGATCTTGCTTGTTTAACAGAAAGGGAAACCCACAGCCCAGGACGACGGGAAGTGACTGAGCCTGGACATGCATCTGGCTCTGGCTCCAATTTACCTGTGCTCCATTCACACCAGCCCTGCTGTGCTAAAGATGGAGCTCGTCCCAGCCTGGCTTTTTAAAATTTCACCCTTGTTTGAGGAAAAATTTTCAATGCATCTCCCACATCCCCGCCTTCTCCCAAGTGGGCTGCATGTAGATCAACTTCCCCTGGGTGACTCAGCACACTTGAGCTTCAATGACAGTCATTTTCCGGAGCATGTGCCCTGGGCCTCCTCCCACCAGACCTCTCTGTGGCCCAAGCGAGGGTTATGGCCTGGTCCTTTGTCATTGTAATGTTCCCTTGGTATAAGACACCATGACTGTTTTCTCATTATTTCCCAAATAAATCCAGACTTTTGGTGCCCTTGTCGGAGTGGCATTGCTAAGGTCTCTCCTGCTCATGGTACAGCGTGGCTATGTGTGGTGGTGAGGAACAGGCTAACTAGGCCTCTCTGGCAATGCTGCTCATGGTGACCTTTTAGGCAAGTTGTCCCACCTCTCCAGGTCTCAATCTCCTCATTTGTCAAATTGGGTTGACGATAATGAAACTTGTTAGGTCTATTGGGCTCTTGTTAGTTTTGAAGACAATATGTAATTTCAGAATAATGGCTGACACGGAGATACTGTAAAGGTTAGCTGGGATCCCAGAATCAAATCAACAAGTGCTTTTTGAATGCCTCCTGGTCACTGCTGCCACCACTTATTGAAACTTAGGATATACCAGTCCTGGTTTGTTTGGGTTACCTCATTTAAGTCATGAAGGAGTTGGGTGACTTGCTCATGCAGCAGGACCCCTATACACACCCCACCTGGGCCAGGGCATTCACCAAGGAGGCTCACACCCCATGTGCTGACCACAGCCCCTGCCCTCCCACCTCTTCCTGCCTGCCTTTTGCCCCTTGCTCTGGAAGTTCTTTACCTCCAAAATAGCCTCCTGTGGTCCTCTAACTCCTGGATCCTGGGCTGCCCTAGACCCAGCTCTTCCCCAGCTTCCCTTGTCAATCAAAACAGATTGTCAATCAAAACAGCCTTCAGTATGAAGAGGCTTAAAATCTCTATTCTAAAGGTACCACTTCTAGGACCCTCTTCTAGAGAAATAATCAAAGATGCAAAGAAAAATGCATGAAGATAATCTTTGCATTCATAAAACAAAAATTACAAAGGCTCTAAGTGAATAATAATTGGGAAATGATTGAGTAACAAATCCTATACCCATATAATAAAGAATTATGTAAACAGCATGAGAAATGTTCATTTCCTCTGTTTTCCCCATTCATGGGTGTTATCATTTGGGGGCATCTTTTCTTAGGGGAAACAGTTTTATTTTACTTTCTCTTTGCCCCTCAGTAAGATTGTACTTTCCAAGGCTTACGAATTTTTATTTCTTATAAATTGCCTGTTTATGCCCTTTCTTTAATTTTTGATTAGTGATTTCATTTTCCATATTGGTTCTTTTTTTAATTGTAAAATGCTTCCCTAGAACACAATTTCTCTTTTAATTGTATCGATGATTTATTTTTACACTATAGGCATTTCTCTCAACCCCCACCCCCTGCAGTTCAGAGGTCAAACCCGGGGCTTCATGCATCCTAGACAAGCCATCTACCACTCAGCTACATCCCCAGCCCCACTACAGACATTTTCTATTTTAAATGTTCAGAGCTATGATTTTCTCCTTTGTGGTTTTTTTGTCTTTGGTATAATGGTAACATTGTCCTTTCTCCTACAAATATTATTTTCTCCTAATACCTTTCATAGTTCCACATTTTTTACAGATGGCATTTTATCCATAAAACAGAGAAACTGACTTGTCCATACCTCATACCGTTACATTGGGCATTAAATAACAAATTTATGAAGAGTTTTAGGAACAGTAACTGGCACACAGTAGGTTCTTTGTTGTTGGCTATTTTCGATTTAAATTTCAGTTTGTTGGCAATTAATTCTGGAACTCGGTGTACAATAGCTTTTAGCTTCACGTCGAGCCTATTGTCCCATCACCGTTTATTTATCCTGTCCTGTGGCAGGAATGCAGTATTTTTGCTGACCCTGAGTGGGAATTCCCTTTGCAGAGCTATGAGCTGGGAGTGAGACTATTCCAAAACTCCCCACTCACCCTCCCACCCTGTACTTGCCCCTGTGCCAAGTTCATGAAGGGTTTCCCAGGGTGCAGGATGAAGATGTGCCAGCCAATGGCTCCCTCCTTTCCCAGACCAAATTCAGAGATGCATAGCCTCAATCCTTCCAAAAAACCGGCCCCTTTCCCTTCACTTTAACCTCAGACCAGCAAGATCCCATTTTCTCCCCTCATAGCCCATTAAGTATGTTGATCAAGGTTGCCAAACCCCTACCTGCCCAGGCCAGCACACCCAGGTAGGAGGCAAGAGGAGGACAGTTGCTTTGACCTACATTGGGTGAAGGCAAAGGGGTTGGGGGAGTTCCCTCCCTTCTGGGGATACCCAGGCAGACACCCTGGCCACTGCCAGTTCCTGGGCTCTAGTAAGGGTCAAATGTTTCTAAAGCCCAGACACTGTTAATTCCTCTCCCTTCTTAACCTTGCTGTCTCTAAGGAAGTCTCCAGAAGCAAAACATTTTCTCCAGGGAACATGGTATCAAAGGTTAGGGAAGGAGATGGAATTCATTGATAGATCACATCTTTTTGAACATAAAAAAATTGCCCAATGCCCGGTTGTGAAGGGCTCACTGCATGCTAGACAGAGCCAATGCCTCAGAGCCCTGGGAGGGCTATACTGAGGTGGCTTTTGCAGGAATGGTGTCCCCTGGCTTTTGCACCTGAAAGGCATGAGCCAAGAGGTTTCAGGACACTCATTCTCACAGGAAACTCCTCAGAGGGAGATGCTGAGCTTTAGAGACCTAAATAACTCCCAGGGTCTCACAGGCCTGGTGGCAAAGCTAGGACTCAGACCTAAGTGTGTCTGACTCGATCCCATGCCTATCCCAAACCAGGATCAGAGGACATTTCCTCACTAGCCATGTGGCCCTGGGAAATTATTTTAAATCTGTGTGTCTTTGTTCCTGCATCTGAAAGCCCAGAATCATCTGAGTACTTACCTGTACGGCTGTTGGGAGGATTGAATGAATTAAAGCACCCAATGAACTGGCAAAGAAGAGGAAATCTCTCAGGACTCCATACTTGCTATTTTTAGCATTACAAGCATAGCCTGATCATTCCCACTTGTTCTGCCTGGAAGCCTGGACAATGCCTCTCTAGTCCACCAGAGGGCACCATTGCAGAGAGAACGGTCCCTTTCCAGCAGCATCTCCGTGGGGATTTGCAGGGAAGGCCTTGCGCTCCACAGAGCCTATCTTCTCCAAAAGATCTCAAAGGTGGGACCCCTCAGCCCACCTATCCCTGCTCTCACCCCTGCTCTCTGGAGGCTTCCTAACCCTCCAGAGCTGCTTGTCCTAAGGAAATGTATGTCCAGACTGCAGGTTCACATTTGCCAAATGTTTGACTCAGGACCAGCCATCGACGCCTCTCAGCAACTGTTCCTCAACCTGAGGCCAGCCTGGCTCTTCTGGATGCTTCATGCTGAAAGCCAATCCCAGACCTGATACAGCTGACCTCACATGCCTTCTAGAGATAGATGACATCATCTGCCTGAGCTTTCCAGGTAGATGCAAGGGATGTGGAGTCCCCAACAAAGACTTTCTGAAAGGCTCTATTGACTCCATTCTCACAAAGCTCTACCCTTGAAGGTCTTCCAAGTGCCCAACCTCTGGCCTCTTGCCTGTTCACTCTGAACACAGCATTTCACTAAGTGCTGTGTGAGGGCCTCCTGCCTCAGATTGGGAATGGAACTTTCCAGGTAGACTCTAAAGCCCCCTTTTGGGCCAGGGATCCTCCAAGTACAGTCCTAGCCCAAGGGCAACAGCTCTCCTGGGAGCTGGTAAGAAGTGCAAATTCTCCACTCCTCATACTCACCGAATCCAAAACTATGGGGCAGGGCCCAGGGCTGCACAGGGAGGTTTGAGACCCTGGCCAGCTCCCTCCCTATCTCCTGGAGCTACAGGGTCCTTTCTGCAGATAGGGCTGGTACTGAATCCCCTCCTCCAGTGCTGCAATGGATCTAACTCACCATTCCATGGGTGCTGTGGTGCACCATCTGACATGGCTGTGGTGAGTCTTTTCCCATATGATTATGACCAAAGCTACCATGACTTTAGTTTTTAATCTTAAATGAAAATTTGTGATGTTTTTGTTATAGTCACTGAGAAAGTAGAAAGAAGCCTGACTTGTGGCAGCCAAACTCCATTAACAAGTTCCATGATCTATCTTGTTTCCAACAGCTCTATTTTCTCCTCTAGAGCAGGAGGAGGTTGCACTGAGACCCAGGCAGGGAGGAGAGGCAGGCCCTCTTCCATCCGCCATGGTGTCCGTGAGAGCCCCTGCCCTAGGGAGGCATAGAACAGTATGGCGCGTGGAAAAATGAGAAGCCCAGACATGTTCCCTAGGGAGCTCCTAGTCTTAGATAGCTTTTGGCACAAAGTACGAACAGTTCCTTCTCTGCCCTGCTGGTCACCTCCAAGAGAAGAAATTCATGGAACCCAGAATCATCATCCATCCAAATCCCACACACATCTAGTTAGAGAAAGAGAAAAAAAGACTTATTTTCTGTGAAAAATGGATCCAGGGGCATTGTGGTTTGAATGTGAGGTGTCCCCCAAAAACTCACATGTGAGACAATGCAAGAAGGTTCAGGGAAGAAATGATTGGATCGTGACAGCCATAACCCAAACAGTGAATCAATCACCTAATGGGATTAATTGAGTGGTAACTGGAGGCAGGTGGGGTGTGGCTGAAGGAGGTGGGCATTGGGGACGTGGCTATGGGGTATATTTTTGTATCTGGTGAGTGGAGTCTCTCTGTTTCTTGATCATCATGTGAGCTGCTTCCCTCTGCCACACTCTTCCACCATGATGTCCTGCATCACCTCAAGTTCCAAGAAATGGAACCTGCTGTCTGTGGATGAAACCAGGAGCCCCTGAATAAACTGTTTTTCCTCTACTATTGTTCTGGTCGGGTCCTTTTAGTCACAGCAGCAAAAAAGCTAAAACAGGCATCATGGGCTGTGGCTGTGGCTCAGTGGTAGAGTATTTGCAGAGCATGTGTGAGACACCGGGTTTGATCCTCAGCACCACATAAAAATAAATAAAATAAAGGTATTGTATCCATCTACAACTAAAAAATATTTTTTAAAAAATAAAATAAAACAGGCATCATGTAAACAAAGCTCTCTTAATGACTCTGAAAGCTTCTGGAAAATAAATACTTTTAAAAATTACCAATACATTTACATTTACAACCCCAATGGGTTGAGTCATGATTCTATAAACAGAAGATATGCTCAAGTCCTAACCTCCAGTGCACATGATGTGATTTAATTTGTAATTAAGGATCTCAAGGTGGGAATCATCCTGGATTTAGAGCCAGCCTGAAATCCAATGAGTGGGGTCCTTATAAGAGAAAGAAGGTGGTGCCTTGACTCCGAGGGCAGAAGGCCCTGTAAAGACAGGCAGAGGTTGTAGTGATGTTCTGACAAGCCACCAGGACTCAGGGGACTACCAGAGCCAGGAGAGAGGCGGTGGGCTCTTCATCAGAGCCTAGAAGGAGCCAATCCTATCAATGTCCTGATCTTGGATTTCTGACCTTATCAACTGTGAGCAATAATAAATGTCTGCTGTTTGAAGCCACCCTGTGGTAGTTTGTTAAAGCAGCCATAAGAAAGTAAATGACATTATGGTAACAAAGCAGAAGTCTAGAAAGAAAATGAAAATGCTGTGGCAATATTTATCTTGCCAAATATGACTCAGAAAGAAGTGGAAAATGTGAACAGCTCAGTGACATTCACGAAACTGGGAAATCTTGTTTAAAGTTTTATCACATTACAAATCACACGAGATTGTTTGACAGCTAAACTTAATTTCCCCCAAATTCCCTTGTCACACAAACTATAAAAGACTTGAGAGAAAAGCTGCTCAGTCATTTCATGAAGCTAGAATAACTTTGTGCTGAAATCTGGCAAAGCGGGTGGGAAAAACAAATGGGAAATTTTGCTTATGAAATATAATATTAATAAACCTAACAGTGGATAAAAAGAATATGGCGGGACAAAGAGGGTTTGCTTTTATGAAAAGCTGCTCTTCCTCACACCTCAGTCTTGGCAGAAACCTTGAGGAGGGAACGAGAGCAGACATGTGAAGGCTGCATTCTCAAGGGAGGCCGGATGTCTGCGCCAGACCACCAGGTTCCCCTCGGGGCCGGGTGCGACTTAGAGGTACAGCCCTTGTCTGGTGGGCACAGGGCCCTGGGTTTCATCCCCAGCATTGCAAAAACAAAACAAGAGATTCTCTTCAGATGGATCAAGAGTGGGCATGAGGGGGTTTTTGGAAAGTGTGGCCAAGAAGCATCCTGGCCTTCCACTTTTCCTCCCTCCTCCTATAAAAGGAGGGTCCTAGGACCCAAAGGCCAGAGGGACCCATAGCAATTCCAGGGGCAAGGCTGTGCCTGCAGCTGCCCTTGTCTGGTCAGACCATGGTGATGAGGAAGACCTGTGCTTCCCCCCTGGCCAGCAACCAGGCACGTATTTCCCACAGGCAAGAGGGAACCCCAGGGCAGAGAGCAGTATCTGGTAGGGACTCCCCACACGTGGCAGGACCACCCGGAGGCCAAGGGAGAGTGTACACTGCCAACTGGGGGTGGCCCTGCCTGGAACAAAGGCCCTGTTGGAAGAGAACCTGACCTCAGTGCTGAGGAGAAAATCCTCTTGGTGATGGTAGGTGCCTTGGTACCCAAGACTGCCAATGCCAGGCGACAGTGCACCAAGTCAATGGGACCTGCCGGCTCCTCATTATCTTCTGGTTGTTGAGCTCTAGTTTAATTCCCCTGGACCAGAGAATGCATTCTCAATCACTCCCATCCTTTTAATTTTATGGCCTAGCATATGGTAACACCTGAAAAGACCGAAATAGGTCATTTTGTGATACAGGTAATAATTATTAGGTTTTGATAGTGTTTTTCAGATCTTCTATATCTTTGTTGATTTTTTTAAAAAATCTAGTTCTATCAGTAGCTGATAGAGGGGTATTAAAACCTTCAGTTCTGGGCTGGGGATGTGGCTCAAGCTGTAGCGCGCTCGCCTGGCATGCGTGCGGCCCGGGTTCGATCCTCAGCACCACATACAAACAAAGATGTTGTATCCGCCTAAAAGTAAATAAATATTAAAACTCTCCTTCTCTCTCACTTTCTCTTTTAAAAAAATGTTTAACAAAACATTGAAAATTGTGTTATTGTCACATTTATTATTATGAATACACAGGGCAATAAGAAAAACAGTTATTTAGACCTCTGTAATTTAGACCAATTATTTAGACCTCTGTAATTTAAAATATTAGAAATATTGAAATATCTACTAAAATCAAAAATTCATATATTTTATGACCAAGTAATTAATTCCACATGACAGACAGCATATACCCATCTAACAATATATACTAGAATTTTCATAGACGTTTTATTCACAGTAAAATAGCAAAACATACTAACAAAAAAACTAGGAAAAAAAATCTATATTTTCGTCTTCAGGTGAATGAATCAGGAAATTGGAGTATATCCATAGAATGGAATATTACATAACAATTTTTGAAACCTAATTCCCATACACAACAGTACAGATGAATCTAGAATACATTAAATTGAGCACAAAAGGCAGAGAAAGAAGTGTACATTCTGCTGGATTACTAGTGGATTTGATCTATGTGAAGTTCAACAGGAAGTACATATAATCACTGATTGTGAAAGTCAGGAGAGTAGTTATCCCTGAACATGGGTTTTTTTAATTAAAAAATGTTTAAAAATATTTTTTAATTGTTTATTTGTATGTGGTGCTGAGAACCAAACCCAGTGCCTCACTCATGCTAGGCAAGCGCTCTACCACTGAGCCACAACCCCAGCCTCAGAACATGGGTTTTAACTGGGAGGAGGCAGGAGAAAACTTTCCAAGGTGATAAAGTTGTTCTTGTATCTGGATGTGATGGTTATGTAAATGTATAATTGGTAAAAGTTGAGTGAGATGCACCATTAAGATTTGTGTATTTTACTACATGTAAATTTAATAAAAATATAATAAAATAAACATAGAAATAGGATGTTTATAAAGCTTATAATACAGGCCTTTCATACAGTATGACATAATAAATGTTAGCAATTTATTATTTAAAAGATCTGGTTAGATATACTTATAGCTGTGCTTAGAGGGAAAGGTCTAGAGCTCTAAATGTAGATATCATAAGAGAGTTAAAAATTAATTACCTTAATCTCTATCTCAAGAAGCTAGCTAAAAGAAATAATAGAAAAGTTAGAGCCAAAAAAAAAAGTAAAGGAACTAAAGATAGGATCAGGATCAATGAAATAATTAGCAGATACACAAAAGAAGAAAACATAATGAATCTAGAACAAGAATGTAAAAGGAACATCACTACAGATCCTACCAACATTAAATGGAAATAGCGGGGCTGGGGTTGTGGCTCAGTAGTAGAGTGCTTGCCTAGTACATGTGAGGCACTGGGTATGATCCTCAGCACGACATAAAATAAAATAAAGGTTATTGTGTCCACCTATAACTAAAACAAATATTTAAAAAAGGAAATAGTAATATTATAAACACCTTGATGCCAGTGCATTTTAGAGCTCAGACTTCCTCGTATGCTGCATTTATCCCCTCTTCTTTCACTTGTGTCACACAGTGGGCAGCCTGGGACTAGAACAGTGCCTGGTGCCACTTCAAGACTCTCATTTCTGGTCCCAGGACCTCCTGTGCCCAGAAGAGTGCCTGACACTAAGCCCTTTCCAAGGACTGCTGCACAAAATACCACAAACTATGTGGCTTAAAACAAGAACGTATTCTCTCACAGTCCTGGAGGCTGGCAACCTGAAATCAAGGTTAGGCAGAGCTAAACTCTCTTCAAAGGCTATAGGGAAGAGTTCTTCCTTGGTTTCCCTGTCTCCTGGCGGTAACCAGCCATGGCATTCCTTGGCTTGGAGCTGTGTTGCTACAAGTAGTTGTTTCGACTTCTGACTTCACTTGAACTTCTTCCCTTTCCATGTCTCCTCTGTATCTCTACGTACAAATTTCCCTCTTTCTAAAAAGGTGCTAGCCATTGGATTCAGCGTTCACCCTAATCCAGTATGATGTCATCTTAACTTGATTACAACTGCAAAGACTATTTGCAAATAAGATCACATTCACAGGTGCCAGGGGTTGGGATTTCAGCAAAGCTTTTAGGGAAACACAGTTCAATCCACAACAGAGGTCTGTAAGTATCTGAGCTACCATTTAGTGAAAAGCCAGTATGTAGTATAAGGAATGCTCAAGTGAGTGCAGGAAAGTAGCTCTGGAAAGCAGCCTTCTCCCCAGGTTTTGCTGTGATCAAAGAGTCCATTAAGTGTTTTTGTTATTGTTGTTGTTGTTTTTGGCTGTAGTAACTAGAATGAATGTCCAGGTGAAGGGAAATAAGAGTTTGAATGTTCTAGGTGTGAATCCAACCTCAGGTGGGTATCAAATTTTAGATGCCAATATTCTCAAGTTTCATTTATAAAAGTAATTTAGTGATATCATAAATAAGTTTTTGAAGGGGGGAATCAAATCATGATCCTATACCAGATTTACTGTGGTGGAGGGAACAGTAAGCATGAAAGCCTGAATGACCTGGGTGTGCTCCAGGAACAGAAAAAGCAACGTAGCCCAGGCAGCAGTGTCCTGCAGGAAGCCTGGATATGCCCATTGTCCGTTCCATTCACAACTGAAGACCTCCCTTTTTCTGGCAAGTTTCTCTCAAATACACTACCTTTGGCATCCCCTCTACCCAGCTTGGTGGGCTTGGGTTGGGCCCAGTGAGTGGGAAGAGGGAAGGGAAAGATAGAAGCAGTTGAGTCTTCAACAAAGAATTAAAACTGAAAAACAGCATCAAGTCCATCTTTCTGGATTGGAGACAACCATGCCCCACAGCCCTAGAGGCTGGGGGAAGGTGCCGAGCTCTGCAGGAGTGAGGCAGGTAGGGATGAGGAGCAGAATCCCCACAGTCAACTTCCTTGTCCATCCTTCCTGGCAGCCAGCCACATTACCAAGCGACACTGGGAAATGAAAGTGTAACAGGATGTTAAGATGAGGGGCTTCCCACCTGGGTTTTGGCTGAATCCCAATAGGCCAAGAATAGTAGAGGAGGATTCAGGTGTTCTGACCAACCGGGGACACACCTGTTGTTGAAAAAAACTCATTGAAGCAAGTACTTTTATTGAGGAGAGATTGATAAAGCCAGAGAGATATTCGAGGGATAGAGAGAAAAGAGAATACAATGATCTTTTGCTTTTTGTGCATGGGGCTCAGCCTTTTAATAAAACAGTTGAAAGAGTATAAAGAATCATTCCAAATCATGACAATACACCTGTTGACTTCAAAATCACATTCTGGTAATTGATGTGACCTCTCTTATGTGCTGCCTACAATGTCCGCCCTGAACTTGGAGGTCCGGAGCTCCACTGCTCTGACCGTTCAAAGGGGGTTAGATTAAAACCAAGCGCTTCACCACTGACTCCCAAGCACCTCGGGACTTGTTCTTCATTTCTCTTTTCATTCACAGGTCACTTGCCCTTTCTGGGTGTCCCACAGATGAAAGTACCGCCCAGTCCCTGAAAACTCCTGGTTGGAAGATTCAGGGAATGAAGATCCACACCGAGGCCCGGAAGCGAGCGCGGGCGCAGGAGTGGTTGCAGTGGGGCAGAGAGGTTTGACGGGTCCAGAAGGGACCCTGAGCTCTGCTTGGCTGTGCTGGGGGCCAGATGCACGCTTCACAGATGGCAGAGGAAGGGTCAGAGTTGGGGCTTTCAGGGCCAGTTGCAGGGTCCAGATGCAGAGTTAGGCTCATCCTGGGGTTTGCAGAGGCCAGGGTGGGCGTCCAATCACTGGAAGGCCTCGATTGCTCAGCTGAGGTGTCTGGACTACACTAGTGGTAGGAAGCAGGCTTTAGGTGATGTTTGTCCATGATAAGTCAGTTATACACATAACCTTGATGAGTCATAAACTTCCTGGGGCAGTACTTAGTCCACCCCCAGTGGCAACAGTGCCAGGATGCCCTTGCTACCCAGTCCCAGGAGGCCTGACCCCGCCCCTTTCACCTGGGCACGCCCCTGGGGGTGGAGAGACTTCCGACTTCCCCGCGGCGCGCGCTGGCCCCGCCCTGCTCGGGGTGTTGCCAGGCCCGGCCCCCCAATATCGGGCCGAGAGTCTAGAGCTCCAAAAGGGCAGGAGAGCGCGGCCGACTGGTCGTCGCGCCAGGAGTACAGATGTGCCCAGGCGTCGGGGCGCACAGGTCTGAGCTTGGGCAAAGCTCTTGAAGAGGGCAAGACGGCGGCGACGAGATGCAAGCGGAGGAGCCCTGCGCCCCTGGTGCTCCTGGAGCCCCTGGCGGTCCCGGCGGCCCCGGCGGCCAGGGAAGAAGCCAGCGCGCGCCGGGCCCCGAGCTGCGCCTGTCCACCCAGCTGCTGCCGGAGCTCTACACCTTCGTGGTGCGCGTGCTGTTCTACCTGGCGCCTGTCTACCTAGCCGGCTACCTGGGGCTCAGCGTAACCTGGCTGCTGCTTGGGGCCCTGCTTTGGATGTTGTGGCGCCGGAACCGCCGCGGGAAGCTAGGGCGCCTGGAGGCCGCCTTCGAATTCCTAAACAACGAACGCCAGTTCATCAGCCGCGAGCTCCTGGGCCAGCATCTGCCGGCATGGGTGAGCCGCGCGGCGCTGGGGTTGGAGGTGGGCGGATGCGTTTCGCGGTTGGGAAAGAACCTGCAGTGAGCCCAGAAGCTGGGGCGCGCAAACCCGAGGGAGGGCGGGGGCCTGGCTACCGCACACTCTGTTGCCCACCGAGCCCAGCGCTCAGACCCTGCAAGCCACGGCGGTGGGATCTCGGAACCTGGGTGTCAGTTAAGGGGTAGAGCGCACGAGAAAGTCTTGGGCGGGCCACACCCAGGAAAAAAAAATAAGGGCGTCTGGGACTAGGCAAAGTTGAGGAAAACAGAAGGCACTTCTTCCACCTGCTTGTTGATTTCAAAGAGTGAACGCAGGGAGCAATCGTAGATGGATAATTGCTGCGATGTCAGTGGCAGCCGGTTTTAGTTGCCTTCAGCTGAGGCTCGGACCGACGCGGGGGCGGAGTCGGAACCCTGCGGGGTTGGAGGGTGTGACAGCCGGTTGATGCGCAGAGCCGGGGGGG
>NW_026000240.1:25312624-25418114 GCF_001458135.2 Marmota marmota marmota | reverse complement strand
GGCCACCGGCGCTCTGGCTCCCTCCGCCTGATAGGGATGCACGGGCACACTCTTGGTCCAAGGACATTCCCGCCTCCTGGTTTGGAACGGCCTGACCTAGAGTTTCTCAGACTCATCTGGTCTTGAGAATCACCTGGCTCACTTAAAACGAGTCTGGACTCACCACGAACTTCCAGGGTGGCACCCAGGCGCCCTGGGTGATTCTTATGATCAGGAGAGTTTGGCAAACATTGGCGATAGGAGAGTTCGGTCCATTTCCAAAGGTTGGCCGGTGACAGATGAGCCCCTCTGTTACGGGGGACTCTGGCTTCTCAGATTCCCTCTGGGTACACCCAAGCCCACAGGGGGAAATGCCCAGAGGCCCTCAAACTCCACATTTCCTCAGGTTTGGACTCTCAAATCCTTCTCGATGGTAGTAGATTCCTTACACCTGCCAATAATAGCCTTCATAATTGGGGTTGGAGATGAAATACTAGAAAAACTAACACCTACTTAACTGAGACAAACCAGAGCTTAAAATTTGTTGGATTTAGTTTAGGGCTGCTATAACAAAGTATGGTAGACTGGGTAGCTTAAACAAAAATTTATTATTCCACAATTCTGGGGACAGATAAACCCAAGATCAGGTTATCTGCAAGGTTGATTTCTTCTGAGACCTCTCTCCTTTGTTTATGGATAACCACTTCTCTCCATGTCTTCACATGGTCTTTTTCTGCTCCAAATTTCCTCCAGACAGCGGTCATAACGGATTAAAGTCTCTTCTGGTGGCCTCAATTTAACTCAATTACATCTTTAAAAGACTATCTCCTGGGCTGGGATTGTGGTTCAGCAGTAGAGCACTCCCCTAGCAGGACCTGGGTTTGATCCTCAGCACCACATAAAAATAAAGGCATTGTGTTGTGTCCATCTACACCTAAAAAATAAATATATTTAAAAACAGACTATCTCCTAGTGGCTCAGGAGGCTGAGGCAGGAGGATCACAAGTTCAAAGCCAGCCTCAGCAACTAGTAAGACCCTGTCTTTAAATAATATATTTAAAAGGGCTGGGGATATTGCTCAGTAATTAAGCGCCCATGGGTTCAATTCCCATTACCAAAGAAGGAGGGAAAAAAAAGGAGAGAAAAAAAAAAGAAATTATCTCCAAGTACAGTCACATTCTTGGGTACCCATTAGAGCTTAAGAGGTGGGGCAAGATTCAACTTGTAACACTTCACATAATATCTATAATGTGAAAGCAAAGACTTCTAATAAGGATGCATTTTGGAAAAAAATTATATTAACCACTTTCCTAGAGTAGTAGCAACCCTTGTGGGGGGGAGTGTTTGGGGCGTCTCATTGTAGAGACTTAAGCAGAAAATGAATTTCTTTGGAAGGGATCTTGTTCATCCTGGTAGTTTTATGGAGTTTGTGATTCTGAAAGGTGTGGACCCAGAGAGCAGACCTGACCTGTCCATACCCCCTTGCTTACGGTTAAGGGAGCCCAGGCTACCTGGTAGACCTGTTATGAACTGGTTGTGGCTTCAGTGATGAGAGTAGACCATGAGAACTTGTCCAGTAACAGCACCACTTTTCTCCCCTTCCTGTACAGGGAGGCCTCTAGACACTTTGCTTTAAGCAAAGGCAGCATTTCTGAAACTAGGACAAGAATCAGATCCTGCAGGGGCATTGACATCTTCCCCCGCAGCCCCACGGAGATAGCTCTGGCCTCTGTTGTGGCAAGAGACCCCAGGAACAACATAGAACTTAACAGGGTCCTCGGTCTCAACCCAAGAAGGTACTCCCTGGGTTTTCACCACACAGACCATCCATCTCCCAGGTCTGACCCAGCTGGGCATGGGGCTTGGAGGACCATGATAATGTGTCTCCTACTAAGAGGGCAGCCTCAGGTGGGAAACAGATGCATAACCAGTAATTACCATAGAGGCCCCAGGGTAACCCGAGACAAGAGCCTGATAGGGTCCAGTTGGGTCAAAGGCCCGGAGTGAAGGACGCCCTACCTGGTTTCCATATCAAGTTGCCATCAGACCTTAGCCTCCTGCCTATTGACAGTGCCTTAAGAAGAGCCTGGCCTAAACCTGGGTTTTCCAGACTCTCTTGGCTGGCCAGCTTGAAGGGCCAGGGCCTGGATAACATTTTGGGTGGAGGCAGTGGTACTGCATAGGAGTTCCAGGCTAAGGGAGGCCATTGTGGCTGGCCACTCTGTGACCAAGTAGCCTGCCCTCAGCCTGACTAACCTATGTGGGAAGGGCCACGTTGAGGTAGGTGTGATGGAGGTTGGGCCTGATTCTCAAGGCTACAAGGAAACTGGAAGGTTTGGCGAGGCCTGGCAGGAGGATGGAGACCAATCAGGAAAATTATTTGAACCAAGATATTGGTAGTGGGGACCCTGAGGAGATAAGAGGTGTATGAATCTAGATGCTCTGTGGCTTCTAGAGTCGGGTGAGATGGGGATCTTGGAACCTTGCAGGATGTTTTCTGGGTATTTGTTACTGGGTTTGGGACTCTAGAATGAGAGGCAGGCCCAGGGAGGTTGGTTTTCTCAGCACACGTGGGTCTGCCTCCCTGGGAACACACTGTTTATGAAGGCGAAGGGAGATGGGGCCCTTGCCCAGCTCTTTATCATTTACAAGCTGACCTTCTAATATGCCTTTCTGTTTTTGAGAACTGATTTCCTTCCAAGGAAGAGGGAGCGATGGCTTATGATAGCTTCCTACCTCCTTTGGCATCCAAGAAACATTTTTATAAATTACCAGATGGAAAATCCATAGTGAGGGACTTGAAAAGAAAAAAAAAAGAAGTCGAGGGTCTCAAGGGCCTCCTGTGTGACTGCCACACTCAGGACCGCCTGGCCCAGTTGTACAAGTTGTACAATAATAGTACCCTGTGAGTGGGCAGGTGGCTTAGCCAGCCCATCTGCCGCTTCTCGAGCTGCTTGGAAAGGACACCTTTTCCCCAGTTCCTGTGATGGGGTAAAGGCCAAGACCAGGCTGACCTGGAGAGGACATCCTTCCCTGTCCACTGCCGGCTCCAGGCTACGGCTGTCATTGCCGGTCAGCTCTCGGTCATGCCCTCCTCTCTCTTGCTCGGTCTTAGTGTCCTCTCAGCACATTGCTCCAAGTTGCTGTCTTCAGGTGACCATAGAGATCACTCTCCCTTGCTGGACCTGGACGTGGACGTGGACGTGGATGGTCTTTCAGAGCCATGCCAGCCTGATGTCTGATTTCAGTTCACACCTCATACAGTCCTGCCCCTCTTCTAGGCACCCTTTCTCAGGAGATGGGACTAGGAGGAAGGACTCCTCTGCTTCAAAGGGGACCATGAGTAAAGACCTGTGGATCCTTTTGTCTTGTGATCATGGCTGGCCACGTGAAGGAGGTAGAGGTGGCCCTGGCTCCTCACCCTCTGAGAAGGGTGGGGCTGCATGTTCATGGAAGGGTGTTCCTCTGGCACAGCTTTTGGAGATATATACATATATATATATATATACACACACATACATACACATACACACACACATATATATATATTTTAAGGTTTTTTAATTGTCAATGTACCTTTATTTTATTTATATGCAGTGCTGAGAATTGAACCCAGTGCCTCCCACATGCTAGGCAAGTGCTCTACCACTGAGCCACAACCCCAGTCCAATTTTTAGATATATTTTCGAAGGAATCAAGAGTCACCTGAGTCAGTCCTCCTTGTCAGGGATTGGGGACCGTGTGCAGCACAGTGACAAATGGGGGGCTTGATAATAGTCAGCCGTAGGCCTTAGAGAGCCCAGTCCTAGAGTTCTCATGTGTGGTTGTGTGAGTTGAATGCTTGAAAAACCACTTGTTTGGAACCAGGTAGAAGTGGGTGCTCAGTAAGGGCTGTCCCTGTATGCTCCTCAAGTTTCTAGACCTCCTAACTAATATAAAAATCTTAGCTGTGAAACTGATGACCAAGTGTCCCAGCAATAAATGTGTCCCTCGAGAACTGGTTGACTATAGAGGAGGAGGCCCTTGGTGGGACTCCAGCCTGCTCTGTGGTTGGTGGCACTCCAGCTACATGGAACCCCAGTGAGTGCTCACCCACCAACCTTCAGAGCTCAACCATCATGCTGGGGGCCCTTAGGACCATTGTCGTTGGGTAATCTCGACTGCTCCACAGCACAGGACTGGCCCTTCACTGATCTGTGCATTTCCAGGTTTTTCATGGAGCCATTGATCAGAGCACCAATTGCATATTTAGTTTGTTTACCAGGTATTTATTTTGCCTCTGCCATAACAGGGCTTGTGTGAGGAGGGAAGCCTGGTGGAGCCTTACCTTGCTCCAGGTGAGGTGGCATACATGGAAATGAGGGCCATTTTGTAGGAAAATAGCCCGAGGTAGGGGAGAGAGGGGAGGAATTCTGAGAGAACTTGGCGATTCATCTGTGGTTTGGGGTCTAGCCGGTTTGCTGTCCTGCTAGTGGATAGCGGTCATTTGGCAGCTTTGCTGGGATGATCAACCCTCCCTTGTGCATCTGCTGGCGGGAGGTGAGGGCCTGGAATCTGATGGATGCTCACAGGGGTGGGAGGGGGTTTGCTCCTCTGGCAAAGCCTCCTTCCTGGTCATTTAGATAACCAGGGACTGAGGGCCTCATTTTTCTGGTGCTGGGAGTTGAGGATTCTTTCTGTGGGTGGAGTAGAGATTATTCTAGGGCCTGGGCTCTCAAAGTCTGTTCCATATTGATACTTCAGTTAATTAGAGGAAGTAAACTCAGTGCCAGCTCTGAGCTAGCCTGGGCATTCTCAGATGAGATCATAAGCTTCATCCATACATGGTGCCATGGAACCCAGTTGGAAACATCGGGACTGCTTAGAATCAGGCAGAACTTTTTATCCTTGAGGTCCCTGCAACTCTGGGAAACCTACCCTGGAAGTTGGCTTGGAGTCAGATCTACCCTCGGAAGGAAGAGGCAGGCAGGTTTTAGTCATGCCCTTGAGTTTCTGCCCCATGTACTAGTGATGCCTCATAGACTTATCATGTCCTGGGTCAGGATTGGGCAACAGGAGTGACAGAGTGTGGGCTTGCTTCCCTCCAAGCCCCGCACAGGGATCTCAGGCATCCCGGCATTCATTCCTGTGCTCCGTCAACACAGGGCTTGCGACGTGTGAGGTCCAGCGCTGCAGGCTGGGCCACGAACATGAATGACACATGGCCCTGGGCCTTGAGGAACTGTTGTGTGGGATGGGATTCAGACTCATGAGGGCAGCCTTTCTGAGACAGTGTGAGCAGTCCTGTGAGGTCGCAGTCCAGGGTGCTGAGCAGGCTTGGGGAGAACCTACCCTGGACGTGCCCTGGAGGCGTTCCTTGAAGAAGTTGCTCTATAACGTGAGCTTTCCACAGGTTTGGTCACTTGGGTACATCATCTCATCTTAGGGTGCATAGGCTCTGGGACTTACATACTCAAACTCACAGGAGACTGCCCACTCCATCCTTCTAGGCAAGGAGTGCCCAGGTTGCCCAAGGACCTGAGTGACTAGGAGGTCACTGGTGGATGAGTATCGGGGCCAAGGGTGAGGACAGTTCTGTCCTTTTCCTATGTGGCAGTCCCCTCTCCAGGGAGCAGAAAGGTGTAGAGAACTGATCGCTGGCTTCATTTGGCTCCTGGCCCAAAGACCCAAGAGCAGACAGAGGTGGTGCTTCCTTGGAAATGTCTCCAGTGACTTCAGAGGAGTCTCTGGGAGGTACAAGCTATCCCCAAAGGCCTGTGAGGGTCACTTCTCAGCTACGTTGGGAAGCAAGACCCTTGGACCTGGCTTCCCACCTTCTTCACCCCACTCCATGCCGAGTCTCTTGTCCCAGGCCAGATCCAGGGATTGCTAATCTCTGGAAAGCTGGAGTTGACAGCACAGAACAGTTCACATATGCTTGAGGCAGAGATTTCCTTTTTCCTCCTCCCCCTCAGTAAATACTGAGGGAAGAACTTAAGATGTTTTCCTGCCCTCTCAGGACCAATGACAAGGACAAAGCAGCCTTCTTTTCACATGTCCTGTACTTCCAGCAAGGAGACGACACTAGACCCCTTGGGTCACACAGGGATCCAGGACCCAGGGCCTGTCAGCCCTACAGGAGGAGGAGGGCAGGGATGCTCCGCCCAAGAAGCCCCAGGAGAAGGCATGACTCATAAACCCTTGAAACAGAGAAATAACCAAGGACTTTGTGGACTGTAGGACATTTCAAAAGCCCAGAACCACCCACTCATTCCTGTGCCCATGTCGTATTGACTTTTTTTTTTTTTTTTTTAACATCACTGGCTAAAAACCTGATTTTTCTGCTTAGAAAAGTAAACGTACACCCCCTTGTAGAATATTTGGAAATGACCTAAAAGACAAAATTGGAATAAGCATTTATGATTCCTCCACCCAGAGCTACATGGTTATAGTGGGCCGCACTTCCTGAACATAGAAGGTAGGTGAAAACAGCTTTAAAATCTCCCGCATCTCCATACACCCCCCGCCCCTTATTTTTGATGTTCTTTATATTACAGACGTCTTCCATTCTCCATAAACACTTTTAAGCACTGTGGTAGCCTCAATATGACTACCGCAGTGACTGAATTATTTCTCTGATGTCAGTTATTTCAATTCCAAGTTTTCCCTCTTCGTGGCTAGCAGAGGGGGTTGTGGTTCCTCTGTCTGGAGTTTCTTCCTGTGATCTGCCAGCCTGGGTTCTGTGACTCATCCTCCAGGCCAAGCCCTGTGCTCAGGATCCCACAGGATCCTGAGTTTCTTATCTGTCTGCTTCCCATGCTGATTGGAATCTACCAATTGGTGTGCCTGACTTTTCCTCCAGACTGAATTCTCTTTACAGCAAGGCATGCCTCTTGCTTATTTCTGTACCCTCAGCTCCCAGTCCCATGTGCAGAACAGAGTAGGCCCTCAGTGAAAATCTGTTCAATGAGTGCTACAGTAAATGCTATATAAATCCTAATCCGCATTTCCCATTTTCTTTAGCATAGATTCCTAGAAGTTATGCTATGAACATTTGAACATAGGAAGCTGCTTATGAATATTTCAGGAACCCTTCTCTGGTGCCCTCTAGTTCTATGGGAGTTCAGTTTCTAGTCACCCTTAAATAAATTCTACTCTTACACTAAAAAAAGAAAAAAAGAAGAAAAAGGTTATGAACATTTCAAACACTTCTGCCCACTCCACTGTGGCCTTACCAGTACTGAGTATTATTATTTTTACACTTTTATTAGTTTGATGAGCAAGAAGATAAGTTTTTGAATTTCTAAGCCTTAACAAACCTAACTGGCTCACTGAAGTCTTCCTAACTCCTTTAAAAATCTGCTCTAGCTCAGCTGTCCCTGTGTGCTCTGAGCCCTTACTCCTTTGCAAAAGGTGACGGGTCCCTGGGTCTTAGTGTTCTTGTCACTGAGGGGTGTCTTGGGAGCTTCATCTGCTGAGTTCTGCTTGGAGGTCCAGCTGAGTTGTGTGTATCTGAGGTGTATCTTTGCATGTGTGATTCTGTGTCTGTATCCATGTAGTTTCTGTAACTCTGGGTGTGTGTACATCTGCATGTGTGCAGGCATGTACCTAAGGATCTGTGCATGTCTCTGTACATGGTAGTCTGGGAGGGACTAACATCCCCATGGTGGGGGACAGAATCCACCAAATGACTGGGGGTCCCTTTAAGTGAATCCCCTAGTCCTCTGCCTCCTCCTGAGAGGGTCTGGTGGCCCAAAGCTCCTGTTAAGACCTCCCACCCCAACTCCAGGCTGTTCTTTGTAGGCCCCCCAAGGCTTCAGCCCCATTGGGGGGGGGCAGTCGTCCATCTGCTTCCATTCTTTTATTGCTCTGGAATAATTTTCATTCTCTCTTATTTTTTGGAATCTTATTGCTCTGGAATCCGTTTTTAAGAAATAAAACACAGGATTACCACCTAAAGATGAAGTGTTGAGGCTGGGTACAGTGGCCCATGCCTGTAATCCCTGCAACTCAGGAGGCTGAGGCAGGAGGATCAAAAATTGGAGGTCAGCTTCAGCAACTTAGCAAGATGCTGTCTTAGAATAAAATGCACTGGGCTGGGGATGAGCTCGGTGGTACAGCACTGCTTAGCATGCTAGCATGCATGAAGCCCTGGGTTCAATCTCCAGTACCACACACACAAGAAAAGGAGTGTTGATGTACCTTCTTTGGTGGCCTCTGCTTGCTGGGGATTCTGACAGACTTGATCCTTCTTTCCAGTCTGTGCCTCCCCCTTAAGATCTCATTACTGCCTATCCCTTGCCAATGTCTCAAAATGCCATTATTAAAATATCAGCCCACTTTTTTTCTGGAAGGCTTTGGCCTAAGGATGGGAACAGCATCAAGAGGTGTGTTAGTTTAGGGAGGCCCCAGATGGAGGCTGTGATCTATTTAAACCTCTCTGTGTGGTGTGTCAGGGGTCAGAGATCTTGGGCCAGGACTTTGTGCTTGGGCATCTTTGGGATTTTCTGGGCCTACCTAGGGGAAACATTCTCACCTGCATACATCAGTCAAGATAGTGGACAGGTTTCTTTGGGAATGCAACTTGCTAGAGAACTGGAGTTGTCCCCAGCCCTAAACCATGTACAAGTGGATTTGCCTCTGTTCTCTCTCTGGATTGTGGATCTGGGCAGAGAAGTAACAGCTCATCCTTGTGAGAAACCTGAGGCTAAAGGAAATGAAGACCAGACCTGATCTGCCACCCTGTGGCCGTACTTCCTACCCACCCACCTGGCTGCAGATAGGAGGCGGAGGGGGGGGGTGGCTCACCTTTCAGGGGGAAGGCAGCCTCAGAGCCAGGCAAAATCATACTCAAGCTGTGATTTTTGCCTTCTCGCCCTCGATCTTCAGGGGAGAGGTCCCTTTGTAAAAGAACGGAGGTCCATAGGGTGCTGGTGAGAATCTGGTGACATAGCAGTGTCACCCAGAAGTGACCACCCATCAGCCAGATTGTGACTTTGGAGCTCCAGTTGGGAAGGGGTGGGGAGAAGACATCTTCGTCGAGGCCTGAGCAGGCCCTCCAAGCTGGGCAGTACTGTCCCCTCATTCTTCCATGTCCATCGCCAAGATCTGAACCACAGGGGAGCTTGCCCACCTGGCCCTGTCCTCCTGAATCAGACTCTCTGACCCAGAATCTGCCTTTTAAGGAGGGCTCAGGAAGTCATTTTGCACTCTAAGATCTGAGAACCACCGCCTGACTCTGCATTGCCAGGTGGTGTGGGGCATCTCCCCACCAGCTGGTCCCAGAGACTCTAGCCTCCTGGGGAACTGGAACACAAGCTCAGTGACTTTAGGACTCAGACCGATGAGCATCATGCATCTTCATCTTCTGCCTTCTCTCTGTCTCCCTAGTGGGGAAAGACAAGACAGAGGCTCTGATTGGGCACCTTTGCCAGGCCTCCCTAAGGAGCAGCCCCATTGGGCAGAGTGTCACACAGGTGCTTTGCAAAGCCTTGGGCCCTGCCTATCAGTGGCTGTTGGTATCTGGGGCACAGACTCTCCACCAGTCAGTGAAGGCCAGGAAAAGAACCAGCCTGTTCCTTCTTGACTTTCTCCTGTGCTCTGTTCATGCTTTTTCAGTGGTGGTTCTCAAAGTTTAGGGCCTGAGGCACTAGGAAACTCAGCGGAGAATTTGCTGGGCTTTGGGTCAGGCAGAATTGGACACATAGCCCTGGTGACCTTTTTCTTTATGTACTTGAGGTCGTAGAGGTCAGAGTGTCTGCACAATTTCCAACAGAAGTTCTCACCTCTGGAACACTCCCTCTGAACCAAGAAGGGCCCTGAGGACCTTGCTACAGTCTCATTTCCTCTTATCTGGAACCAGCGGTATTGGCAGTACTGTACCCATCTTGCAGAAGGAAAGGCTGAGGCAGAATTTTAAACACACAAGGAATGGATTAGAAAAGCAGTAGGGAATGAACTTTAAAAGCTAGGCTGTTTCAGATGGAGGAGGGGAAGGGACTAATGAGTGAGAAAAAGATGTGAGGGCTGGGCTCAAGTCACGGTGCCTATGAGAAGCTCTGGGTTCTGGTCACTTGGGTAATCTTGGCAGGCAGTAACTAGTCTCTGGGAATCTCTCCTCATCTGTAAAATGAGGATAATTATATCTTTGCTCTTCACCTTATGGAGTATTAGGAGTATCAAATGAAAGTGCCTAGGGACTGTCCCCGGTGTGTGTGAATGCCCTGTAGGGCATGGCCTGTTATGAGGACAGTGATCCTTGTTAAACCAGACCTTCTATAAAAGAAGGAAGCACATGTCTTATAAGGAGGGAGGGGGATGGAACGGAAAAGCCGACTCCGTGGTCAGACAGACCTGGGTCCTGACCTCAGCCCTGGCACTCCATGGCTGGTGACTGTATGTCACATAAGCTCTTGAGCCTCAGCTTCCCTGTGTATAAAGTGAGGCCAATAAGGGGATTAGGTAGGTATTAAATGACATGAAACGATGACAATTCAAAAAGGTTGAGAAAATGGGATGGGGAAATATAGATCTGGGCAATTTTGAAACAAAATGTTCAAATAGCAATTTTCATATTAGACAAAATATTTAGAATATAACTCAAATAGAAGGGCAAGAAGGATATTGAATGTTCACAAAGAGTAACTGTTAAGATATAATCACGGACTCCTACTGGGTAATATAAACTTGACATCTTAAGTCAGCCACTGACAAGAGGAAGTAGATTAACCAAGGGTCGGGCTTGGAAATTTTAATATATCCCTTTCTGAAAATGATAAGCAGACAAGGATTGAGCTCGGCTGGAAGGACGGGATTAGTAACTTGATCACACATGGAACAGTCACAGGAATTAATCATGGACCAGGCCACAGGGAGCCATCAATATATTCCACCCTTGTTCAGACCACAAAGAAATGGAGTTACAAGACAGTAATAAAGACAAAGCTGTAGAGATCACACGACTGGATATTTTTAAATATTACTGTTAAAAAAACTCATGCAGAGGAAGTCATAAAGATAATCAGAAAAAAAAAATGAGAGCAGAATAACACAATTTTATGTCAACAATTGTAGGGGAATTTGTAACTTTGAATCTATCATAAAAAAAGAAAAATTAAAAACATGATTCACCTCTGACTCATGAAGCTCAACTCTAAAATCCATAAAAGAGCAACAGATTTAAAGAAAGAAGGAATAATAAATATGAAGATGAAAATGAATAATATTTTTTAAATAAAGGGAAAAAATAACAAAAGCTATTCCTCTGTGAAAGCAAAACCATTGGCAAGACTGTTTGCAACAAGAACAGCAAAATTTAAAAGAATTTTTTAAAATTTATTTTTAAAAGTAAGATTAAGAATACTTGTTTTTAAAAATAAAATACTGAATGAAAAAAGTAATAACTACAGATATGATAGATTAGAAATAACAAAATATTATAAACTATATAGCAACAAAATTTGAAAATGAGGATACATTTCTAGAAAAATACAACTGCCCAAATTACTACAATAAGATATAAATAGACCTCGCAAATACACCATAAGGCACTAATGGTATTTAGTGATGATATAGTAATTGACTACCCCCAAAATCCTCAGCCCAAGAAGGTTTTATAGGTAAGATGTAGTAAACTATGTAATTTCTACATTTACAAGTTATTGTAAAATCTTTATACCCAAAATCTGTTATGATTGTATAGGAATGAAAATTTTAGGGACCACTTTGAATCACAGGTGTATACCACCTAAGTATCAAGCTAAATAAATATATTGGGGTAAGAGGGATTCATCCCAGGAACTAGAGCTGGTCCTGCCTTAGGAGGAGCCCTCACTGAAGTTGACCACTTAAATGGATTATGGGGGACAGGTCATGACCATGTCAGTGGGCTCAAGAACACACTGAGTCTAGTTCAATGCCCATTTATGAGGAAAGCTCTTGAGCAAATGGGAATTAAAAAGAACTTCCTCAATCTGACAGGCACTGTCCTCCAAAATCTACAGGAAAAATGCTTCACAGCGAAACTTGAGGAGCGTCCCTTGAGGGTCAGGAGCCAGGACTATTTAGTGTCACCACTGTTGCTTAGCATAACATCAGAAGTCCTGGCCAATGAAGTAAAGCAAGAAAAATAAGGGAAAAGAGAGCAAAAGAGACAATTATTATTTGCAGATGACAGATGTCTATACATAACCAAGGAGGATCAAGGAACAATTAGAACTATTAACACATTTGTCAAAGTTGCTCAGAAAGTCAAGTACCATTTTTAATAACTCTAAAACCCCCAAAGTAATCTAACAAAAATGTGCAGGGCTTTAATAGAAAAAGTTTAAAGGTTTATGATCCTAAACAGGAATACAATAAAATCTGAATAAAGAAGTATTCTGTTCATGGATATAAAACCTCATGTTATAAATGTGTCAGTGTTCATATGGAAGAAGTATCTACTGCTAAAGTTTAGATCTTAAATGTCCCCCAGACGCCTATGTGTTAAAGGATTGGTCCCCATCCTGTGGCACTACTGGGAGGTGGTAAAACCTGTAGAAGGTAAGGCTTAGTAGAAGGAAGTTAGGTCATTGGTGTCATGACCTGGGAAGGTGATATTAGGGGCCCAGCCCCTTTCTATTTTTCTCTTTGTTATGGACTGATCATCTTACTCTACCAAGTGCTCCTGCTATGATGTTCTGCCTCACTACAGGGCCAAGAAGCAAAGACTAAAACCTCTAAAACCATGAGCCAAAACAAACCTTTCCTCCTTATACGCCGATTTTCTCAGGTATTTTGTCACAGTAATGCAAAACTCATTAACACATGTACTATTATCCAAATGAATTAAAAAAAGAAAAACAAAAAAGGGAATCACCTTGCCCCAGGTCACTTTGCAAAAACAGTAATGAAAACAGTGTGGTACTGGCACAGGAACGGACAAACAGACTGGTATAGTCGAATACTAAGTTCAGAAACACACCAGAGTACATAGGAGAAGCTGGCTTTTGAGTGAAGTAGCTTCATCAGTCAGGGAAAGATGGATTTTTGTTGTTGTTATTATATGTTGGTGGAAAATTGCCTTTGGGGAAGTATTGAGGGAGAGAAAATCATCTTATCTCACCCCTACAAAAAATTCCAGGGAGATCTGAGCGTGAACGCTCATAGATAAAAACTTAGGATAACTCTGAGAATTTGGGGGTGGAGAAAAGATTTCTTTAGTAAGATCCAAGAGAGACAAGTTGTGATGGATCTGTCTATGTCAAAGTGGCAGTACATTGAGTATAACTAGGTGTCAGTCTCATTGAGGTCATTCTGTGCTCCAGACTTACCTGGAGACAGTCACAAGAACATTGTTGGACCCTTGGTGTCACTCACTGAGGGGGAAGACAGACATTGAGATTCAGGCAAAAGGAGCCTCCAAGGGCACGTGGCAGAAAGGGGTGCCTTGAGGGTCTCTTATTGGACTGAATTGCTCTTTTAAGGAGTTCAGATTTGTCTATGGAGATCCTCTAAGTGAGGAACCTCACATACAGGTGCAGGGAGCAGAGGGATCATGAAAATTTCATCGTAGGCCTGATCATCCTGTGGCTGCCCACACTTTTTGGGGTGGGTGTGGGTCACCTGAATGTGAGGGGTGGGCTGGTCAGGGATGCCTCCCAAGCAGCCCTGACAGGGTTCCAGAACCATGCCAGGAGCTTGTTAAAAATAATTTGGAGGGCCCCACCCCAATATGCTCTGAATAAGGAGGCGGCTCAGGAATCTTCACCCGACCAGCTCCCAGTGGCCAGTGTTGGACCTGCCAAGCAGGATCACCAGCCCCCAAGGAAGCAGAGCTGCCTGGGCTGGGGATGTGCAAGGGTAGGAAGCTGAGCTGTGCGCTGGGCAGGATGGGAAGTGCAGGGGCTTGAGATGGAGGATGCCAGCAAGGGTCAGGCTGGCACCTCCCTCCCCGTGGTCTGATCCTGGGCCCCAGAGGGCTGTTCACTGCTTCCCCCTGCACCAGCCTGGGAGCTCTTGGGGGACATTCACTCATTCCTACATCCCTTCAGCCCACAAGTGCGCATTCACATGCTGCTGTACCTGGGGGACCCATCAGCCCTTCTAGCACTTCCCATCTAGAAGGGACAGGGCAGTAACACCAAGTGGCACTAATAAGGTGTACTAAGTGTGTGATGGAGAACCAGCAGACCCTAGAGGGACACCTGTCCTCCACTTAGGAGACCTGGAGAGACCCCCTGGAGGATGTGAGGTCTGAGAGGGCAATGAATGAGGCAGTCAGAGGGGAGCTGGGAATGGGTTCAGAGATGGAATGCCATGTGCAGCCCTAGGTGGGGACTGGAAAGGTCCGTGGCTGGATGACGGAAAGTCCTAGAAAGAAGTCATGAGCTAAAGCCCGTCTCTAGGCCTCTGGGCAGCAATGAAAGGGTCTCTCCTTCCACTTGCCCGGCTCCCAGCTTTGGACCTGACCTAGGATGGCCACAGGGAATGTGTGGTGACACCTGAGCTGGACCGGCTGACCTGAGCTGCTGCCCACTGCTCTCCCAGTTCCGTTCCCGTGGGCCTGGCAGAACTCCCTCTGGGAACCATGCAGCGTTTTCCTTCAGCACCTGGAATATTAACCTCTCCATTAGAACCGGCCACTGCCCAGAGCTGGGAACCTGAGGCCGGCAGGGAAAATGGCGAGCTGTCACAGAGTCTGAGAAGCATTGGGCTCCTCTGACCTCCTCTGACCTCCAAGGAGTTAAAAACTGTGCTCCTAAGAGAACTGCATGGCTCTGTCCCGAGGGTGGCCCTTCAGGGCAAATCCCCAAACCACCCCACAGCCTGGCACTTGGAGGATGGTGTCTTCTGGGCCCTGGGGAAGGGAGGGCAGGCCCTTTCCCCACCAGAGGAAGTGGCACAGGCTCATGGTGAGTCTGATCCCCAGCTGGCCCCATGCTCTGCTCGGGGACTGCCATGTGCATGCCGATGCCAGCATTTTCCTGCTCCACGTTTTGGGCCAGGTGCCCTGCACACTCTCACTCAGACCTCCCTCTCTCCAGGGGAAGCTAGAGACAGCTGT
Organism: Marmota marmota marmota; assembly: GCF_001458135.2. Lineage (NCBI taxonomy): Eukaryota > Metazoa > Chordata > Mammalia > Rodentia > Sciuridae > Marmota > Marmota marmota. Next base: position 25,403,110 of record NW_026000240.1, on the reverse strand, counting down.
GGCCTGAGACTCCTGCAAGGAGGGAGTTAAGGGCTCTCCAAATCATGTCATGCAAAGGCCAGCAGAGCTGTCACTCCACCTAGCCCCTCTGCCCTCCCACCCACCCCACTGGGGCTCACCCAGGACTCCACACAGTGCAGGCAGAGAGGATGGGGCTTGTGCCCTGGAGGAAGCTGTAACCGGAGGCTGCTGAGGAAGGGGCAACTTTGGTGGGGTTCCTGGGAGCCCGGGTCAGGGGGAGAATAGGAGCCTCCTCACGCTCCCTCCCCAGTTACCAGTGAAAAGTTAACCCCTTAAGGAGGTTATCCCTGGAGGGTGGCTTTCCCTAAAACCTTTTTTTCCCTCTTGCTTAGCTAATTCATGCATTGCTTAGTTTTGCTCCAGAAACTATGTATAGCTTGTGTCACTAAAACAAGTAACAGGATAGAGTTTGCCAAGGAGCAAATCTGGGTGTTATGGAGGGGGTGGTCCCGTGTTGGCAGGGAAGGCGGGGCTTATTTGCATATGCAAAAGACAAGTTTCCAGACCCCGCCCCCCAGCTCCTGGCCTCTTCCTGCCAGGCTGGGGGCAGGGCTGGAGGCAGGGCTGGGGGCTGGGCTGGGGGCCAGGAGAGGGGTGGAACTGCAGGGATCCTCCCAGGCTCGCTGCAGGTCTAGAGCCACCCACAAGCGTGCCATCTGCCCCAGGAACCAGCCTCTACTACGAAATCGGTGTCCGCCTAGGTGCTGTTTGTTCACCACCTGCCAGACCAGAGGGTGCGCTCCCTGAAGGCAGGGCCGCCCTGAGTGGCCAGGGCAGGGTGCCCAATGGATGCTGAGAGCGCCCTTGCGACCTAGGGGAGGTGGGCGGGGAGGAAGCGCCTGGGTGCACTGGGGGAACCTGCCAGGCTACAGCAGGGCGACACAGCCACGCACCTCGTTCCAGGGGTGGGGCACGCAGCGCCAATCTAAACTGCCCTCGGGGCTTCTGTTCCTAGATCCACTTCCCGGACGTGGAGCGGGTCGAGTGGGCCAACAAGGTAAGGCCGTGGGCGGGGCCAGGAGGGTGGACTCCCTGCGCCTGGTGCTCGCTGCAGCCTGTCTCCTGCTGCAGCCGGGAGGTGGGTGGGGCTGGGACAAAGACCTCAGGTCCAGCAGTTCCCTTGCTCTGGAGGGACAGAGGTGTCCCCTCTGCTGCTGGGGTAGCAACCTCCCCTTTCTTCATTCACCAGGATGGTTTTCTTATCTTTAAGAAAAAGTCTAAAATTAATACTCCAGCACATCAGAAAAGTTAGAAAATAGTATAGAGAAAAGTATGACCCCTCCCTGACTCCCTGACAAGATCAGCACTTTGGCAGGGAGAGGCAGACACTAGGTAGACAACAGCTCTGGATTTCACCTGGTTTTCAGGCCAGATACACCATCACAGTGGCTGTGCAACCTTGAGAAGTTTGACTCACGTCTCTGAGAAGGTTTCCTTATCCATAAAATGGGAGTAACTACTCCTTCACTGACGTCATTGTTATGATTGCTGTTAGATCATCTAGGTGACTTCCTTTGGGCACCACTGCCAGATGCCCTGAGGGTCGCTTTCTAACCTCCCTGCAAGGAGCCCCACTTTACAGATGAGAAACCTGAGTCCCTCTCCTACCTGAGCTGCCCAAACTTGTGAAGGCCCACTGCAGTCCTCACCTCAAGTCACCAGACACTGGATGTAATACAGCCCTTGCCTTTGTTCTGGGAGAAGACTTAGCCAGTAGCAGGAGGAACTTAGGATAGGTATAAGAAAGAACTTCCTGATAGTTGTTGATCTATGGTTGGTGTTTTATATTACTAGAAATGTCATTTCAAAGTGCATCAAAACTCTCCCTACACCCCACCCCAGCCTCTGGGTAAAATTCGGAGGGAATAGGTTTCTGCCTTTGGAGGAGAGGCAAGGTTTCTGTGGATTAATGCAGTGCCTGGGGCCTCTGGAGCAAGCCTTATAGAGGTCCCCTGTGTGTGTGTTAGCCACACCCTGGACTGCTGCATGTCTGAAGGTCAGGCCTCAAGAGGCATTGGAGGTAGAGGGCTATTGGGATGAGGCCCCTCCTGAACCTTGCCATGGGGAGGTAGACCTCATTCTAGGCTGCACTCCAGAGGCACCAGAGAGTGACACAGCAGGAAGCTGGGACCAGCCCACAGAAAGAACCAGGGCTTTTAAGAGGCCTCTACAAAAGAGAGACAGTGAACCCCTAAATCTCACACCTCGAGGCTCCTCCAGTTATGGGTTTGGAAGGGGGGCATGGGAAGGAGGTCCATCTTTAAATTAAGGCCCAAACCCAACAGGCAGGGCGCCACCGGCAGCCCCTCCAAGCCCCTCCCCCCCCACCACTAGCACCTGCTATCTCCACCTCCCTCCTGCTAGAATAAGAGGAGGACATGAGGACAAAAGTGAAGCCCAAATAGTCTATAGGTTAGTTTTAAATGCTCTAACAGTGCACTCATATGCTGTGTAAGGACATTTTGGTCAATAAAGGCTGCAGATACAATGGGGATTCTGTAAGGTTATAGTGGAATTGAGAAATTTTCAAATGACTCTTGAATGCATTATGGTTATATAAGGTACCGACTTCAAGGGGAACTTGGTCCCCTCTGTGTGTTCCCAGACCAGCACCAGGAGCCTTTCTGCTGCAGAATCAGAAAAAGGCTGCCTTTTCTGACTGCTGGAAATAAAAATCCCTGAGGAAACAGTCTAACTCTTTTTTTCTGTAATATTTTCTCCCATACCTCTGTCATCTGCTCACTCTTTGTGTAAACCACAGGAGAATGAGACTACATTTTAGCACGGAGCTAAATGGCTTCATGTTATTAGATTTAGTGGATGAGTATTTCCATGGGGCTCTGCAGAATGTCCCCTAAAGCTTGGGGTCCTGCTGCCTGCACAAGAGTGGAAATCACGGCTGTAGTTATCAGATGTCTGGGGGAAAGATGACAGGCAGACAGATGGGGGGGGCAGGCAGGGGAGTGGGTGCTGCAGCATAGGAACCATGGGCCCCTACCCCTGGGACAGGGCTGTAGACAATCAGGACCCCGTCCTGGGCAGATGCGGGTCTCCAGTCAGGGACACATATCTGACCACCAAGGGCTTCTTCCTGTCCTCACAGATCATCGCCCAGATCTGGCCCTACCTCAGCATGATCATGGAGAACAAGTTTCGGGAGAAACTTGAACCCAAGATCCGGGAAAAGAGTGCCCACCTGAGGACCTTCACCTTCACCAAGCTCTACTTTGGACAGAAGGTGGGTGTTGTCTCAGGGAGGTCAGCCTGGACTTGCTAGGAAGTCTTTTCTCTGTCCCCTCTTTTCCTGCCTCCCACTCCCTGGTCACCTGACTGTAAAGATCCCACTGGACCTTGGAGAGGGGCGACCCCCACAATATGCAGTTCCCAGCATCAGCCTCAGTCCTCGTGCTGCCATCTCTGCAGGTTCCCAGGAAGCTACGTCTCAGAAGCAGAAGGGGGAAGTGAGAAGTTGTTCCTCTCTCGCAAAAATGTTTAAAACATGCCGGGCATGGTGAAGCACGCCTGCAATCCTAGCATCTAGAGAGACTGAGGCAGGAGGATCTCAAGTGCAAAGCCAGTCTCAGCAACTTAGTAAGGCCCTAAGCAACTTAATGAGGCCCTGTCTCAACGTTGAAAAAAGAGCTGGGTTAAGCAACCCTGGGTTCAATCCCTGATACCAAAAAAAAAAAAAAAAAAAAAAGTCGTGGTGCCAGACAGATTCATGATGAGCAAGCCATGCTAACCTCATGTTCTGTGATAGTACATAAAGCAGTTTATGATGCCCTGGTTGGTCCTGGCATTCGGTTGGAAGCCCCCACAGCTCTATGAAGACCAACAGGGACTCCAGGATAAAATGGTCCATGGCCAAAGAGGTTTGTGTTCAGCACACCTAACATCACATCCCGGGTCTAGACCAGGTTTCCAGTTTCACCCTCTGGGCCCCATTCCTCCCACCCCAAAGAGCCCACCGAGGTGAGTCTTATTTGGATCATTGCTGTGATGACATCCACCACTCAGTAAATCAGAGGTGCTGGCATCCAGCCAGCCCTGGAGTATGCTGGTATCAGAGCAGGCCAGCCTGCCAGCCCTGGAGACGGGGCAGAGGAGGCTGCCTGACTCGCAGAGATTCTGGTTTAGGCCCCCGGGCTCTGCCAGCACCAGCTTGGCCCAGGGTTGCTTGGCTCATGTGCAGCTTACTGAGCATGCGCTGTGTTCGGTGCTGCGGAGCGCATGCGCCACACCTGCCTTCAGGAGACAGATGAGCTAGTAGGTGAACCAAGGCAGTGCGTGCAGGGTGGTGGAGCACCTGGGTTCAGAGGTGGAGGGGTGAGGGCTGGCGGAGGGGGAGGGACTTCTGGGAGGAAGCGCTGAGTTGGCATGTGACTAATTCAGCAGGCAGGAGACCTGAGAGTCCTCTCTGCTGATTGCAGAGCCTGCCCAACCAGGCCACTCCTCGGACTGGGGCGTCTGGGGACGTGGTGCTGGGGCAAGTCATCCCTAAGGAATGATCTTCCCCATGCCAGGGAAGATCAAGTCTGTTCCCAGCTCCCTCTGCACTTGGACCAAGCACCAAACCTCTCTGAGCTCCAGTTTCTTCATGTCTAAAAGGAAAGGAGCCACTTCTTAAGGTGGTCGTTGAGGCATAAATGACAGGCCTGGCCTTGGTATGGATCTATGTGGCTGTGAGCAGTGCCCTGCGTTGCGGAGGTCAATTCTAGCCTGGTGCCCCTCACCTGGCTGTGAGCCCTGTTGGCACAGAGTAGGTCTTCATGGCAGAGGTCTCCAGGCATTCATTTCTCCCTAAGACCTGGCTCTGTGGATGTGAGTCTTTGGGGCTGGCCAAGCTTTTGTAGGTACCAGGTAAGCCCCTCCCAACCTCTTGGCCCCCAGCAGGCCCTGGGTGGCTTAGTCACAGCCTCTTCCAACACAGGCTTCCACTGAGGCCAGGCAGAGCCAGGGGCTGTGTCCTTCGAGGCTTCCATAGTACTGGGGACTCTCTTGAAGAAAAGGAATGTAGAATCAAAAATGCAAAATGGGAGTAAAGTGAATATTAAATAAATAGGAGGGCTGGGGTTGTGGCTCAGCGGTAGAGCACTCACCTAGTACCTGTGAGGTCCTGGGTTCAATCCTAAGCACCACATAAAAAAATAAATAATTAAAATTTATTAAACAATAAATAGAAAGAATAAGAAAATAAATTGGAGCATGTTAAACATTTTAAAAAGCTGACAAATCACACTTATCACAGACTCTGGAAAAACCATATGACATTTTTAGTGAACTTGTTTAATATGTCCTATAATACATTTTTCTCCATTTTTTTTTTTTGCTCCATACTTAGAACCATTCCATAGGATAATACATTTGTAAATTCCACTTTTTGTGGAGCAAGTCAAAAGTTAATGAATCTTTTCTCTAGTGGTACTGATTGAATTTTTTTCTGCAACTTTTTCTTATGAAAAATTTCAAACGTACAAAAAATTTTTTAAAAGCTATTCAGTGAACATCATGTACCTACCATCCAAATTATGCAGATGGTAATTTTTGGCTATATTTGATTTATTACATATCCATGCATCCATCTCTCTACATATCTTTATTTGTTCTTTTTAGATAAACATGACAGTGGAGTGTATTTTGACACATATACATACATGGAGTATAACTTCACATTCTTGTGGTTGTACATGATGTGGAGCTACACTGGTTGTGTATTCATATATGAACACAGAAAAGTTATGTCCAATTCATTCCACTGTTTTTCCCATTCTCATCCCCTACCCTCCCCCCCATCCAATCTGGTATACTCCACCCCCCCACAATTGTGAGTCAGCATCCACATATCGGGGAGAACATTTCCCCTTTGGTTTTTTGGGATTGGCTTATTTCGCTTAGCATGATAGCCTCCAGTTCCCTCCATTTACCGGCAAATGCCGTAATTTCACTTTTTTTATGACTGTCTACTCGTCTTTTTAAAAAATGCATTTCAAACTAAATAGATATTGGTGAACTTCACCCCTAACCCACTTCAGCATGAACATCATTAATTCAGATTCAAATGAATTTTTTTTTTTAACCCTTGATCAGTAATAACCAGACTGCCTGACAGAAAAGTCTGAGTGAGTAGAGCTGAAAGCAGAAGGAAAGTTATCTGGGAACCAAGGTCTTGGCCCAGAGCCTGGAGCCCAAGGCCCTGTAGCAGTGCACTTGAATCCTCAGGATCAGATCCCTCACCAAGGATCCTGCCCCCTTCCCTTTCCTCTATGGGGCCAACTCACCCGCCAGACTTAGCTTAAATGCTTCCCCCTCCAGGAGCCTACATTAGCCCCGCCCAAGATGGTCAGGAGGTCCTGAAGTCCCAGATGCCTCAGAACAGCAGGGCTGCTCCTCCTGTGGCCCCTCCCTGCCCTATTTGTCTCCTGGGCTGGACTGCAGGCCTGTGAGAGCAGACTTGGTCCCTCTTGCTCCTTGCTTTCTCTCAGTCCAGGGCTGTGCAGGGTAGATGCCCAGTAAATAGCCGTGGCAGGAGACAAAGGAGGAGACACCTTCAAGGGAGGGGCATCTGGGGCTGCAGGTGGGTTTCTGTGTGTGTGTGTGTGCGCCTCAACCCAGGAGCACAGCGGCTTGTGGGCAGGGGCTTGTGGCCATCCCTGCTTTGAGAACCTACTGACCTTCCTGTCTGCCATCTCTTCCAGTGCCCCAGGGTGAACGGTGTCAAGGCACACACTAACAAATGCAACCGAAGACAGGTCACCTTGGACCTGCAGATATGGTGAGCCCTCGTGCCAGGTGGGGGCTTCCAGGGACAGGGAGCAGCCAGTTGGAAGATGGAGTGGCATGTCTACACTCTGATTTGGGCTGTGGAACCCCTGGTTGTGCTGGGGCACAAGGGGAGGAGTATCAGGAAAAACGGATGGAAGAATGACTGGTCCTGGGGGAGCCGCCACTCGCTGGGCCTACGGCCCGTCCTGGCTTCTCCCATCCCCTGGCTCATTCTGGATAACAAGGAAGCCAGGGCTGGGATCACCTACAGGGTCAGACCAGCTGCCTCAGGATGCAGAGAGAACGAGGGAGGGAAGCCCAGGGAGTTCCGAGCACGCATTGAGAAAGGCCAGCTGGAGGCTTGGAGGATGCAAAGTCTCACAAGCAGCTAGGTTAGCAGGCGGGACCCAGGCACCTCTTTCAAGTGAGGTTCATAATGGGCTTGAGTCAGGATCAAGGGAGGCTCTGTCCAGGGTGTCTTCCTGTAGGTGGTGAGATTTGAGTTGTGCTTTGAAAGACAAGAGGGTCAACTCCTGAGTCCCAGAGTGATGCCCTTCCTTCCCAGTGTCTCATATTTTCTGACCTTTGCCCAGAAGCTGGCCCTGAGAGCATGCTGGGGAGATGGGAGCCAATTCTGAGGCCACCTGCCCCTCTTTAGGGATTGGTCTCCAGGCAACCAGGTGCTCCTGGCCCTTGAGGCTCTGCCATGAGATCCTGTGTGAACAGTTGGAGCCCCTCGATGCCATCTGGGCCATCCAGCCTCCCAGGCAGTACCCAGGGCCCCTGTCTGCCCATCCTGCCTGCCCCCACTCAGCATTTCTGACTTGTGATGTCAGGCTCCTCTGCCTGTGACCTGCAGATGTGTGACAACCACTCTGTCATCCCCCTTAGTCCTCTGACCTTTAATAGTCTCCTGATCTTTACCCTCAAGGGCACTAGTCCTGAGTTCCCTGGGCCCGGCCCCTGTGTAGGCCCCAGCTGCACTCGGGCTCCTCTTGCAGCCTGAGGCCTTGTTACCTTTGGTCACCTTTGCCCACCTCTACCACCCCCACCACACCCTGGGCAGTGGCTTGATGTAAGCACTGGGGCTGCTTCTGGAAAGAGACCCGGGCAGAAATGGGGCAGGGGCGCAGCAGTGGTGGAGAGGGGTGGTGTGTCTACCAAGAGCTGATTCTTTCCATCTTTGGGTGTCATGGGGCAAGGTGGTATTCACAGTCATTGTCCTCAAGGTCAGAGGTGGGGACATACCCAGGATACCAAGATGTAGGGGACTAAGGGGCTACCTCTCCTGACCTGGACCTGGGTTAGGGTCTAAACAGAACCAAGGAAGGCTGAGGCTGTAGGGGAGGTTGTGTGACAAGTAACATAGCTTAGATTTGGTGGACAGCAGCCAGGGATCAGGCTGTGCAACACTGGGCAAGTTTCTAGACCTCTCTGAGCAGGTGGACTTGCCCCGTCTCCATTCTTCCTTCTCCCTCCCTGTTTCAGCTACATCGGGGACTGTGAGATCAGTGTGGAGCTGCAGAAGATACATGCAGGCGTGAATGGGATCCAGGTGGGTGGAGCCACATGACTGCCTCTGTTCCAGCCCCTGGGGACAGAAAAAAGGTCTGGGAAGGAGGGAGCCAGTTCAGGCTGGAGCAGGCTGCAAAAGATGGTGAGGAACCAAACACAGGCTGGGGACTGAAGAAACCACAGGCCCTGGATCACATGGCCAGGAAGTGGTGCTGGGCTTCAGCCCCAGCTCTACCTCAGGGCTGCACAACCTGCCTCAGGTTGCAAAGTTCCCTGGGCGGCTCTAGCTGCCTTGGGGAGAGAGGCATTCTGGAGTGATGAAGAACCATTGCTTAGACATCCAGGTGAGAGCAGGAGGTGGCGATGTCACCCCAGGAAAATGCAGTGACATTGCGTCCCTGCTCCTGGAGTGGTTAGCACATCACAGAAAGTGATTGGGGTCAGTCTGTGGCCTTGGTGGCTGGCACAAGAGTTGCTGCTATGTCCAGGCTCCTGCACACCCAGTGTGGTCCCTGCTGTGACAGCAGGTGGCCTGGGGTAGGTGGTCCTGATATGGACATGGAACAAGGTAGGAAATGACCTCGGCCGAGTGCAGCAGACCCAGAAGAAAGAAGACCTGCTTTCTCAGCCTCTGTACCCATCCAGTTGCAGGGCACCCTGCGGGTCATCCTGGAGCCCCTCCTGGTGGACAAGCCCTTTGTGGGAGCTGTCACCGTGTTCTTCCTTCAAAAGCCGGTGAGCCCCGGGGACAGGGTTAGAGATGCTCCTGAGCAGAGCCCTTGGGTTGGAGCCCAAGAATGGACATTGCTGTAGCCACCCCCCCCCCCCAGGCCTAGGCCCTCATGATCCTGCCTCGCTTAATCCTCCAGCAGCCTGAGGAGCCAGACTTGGTCCCACCAAGAGACAAATCCCAGAGGGGGCACACAGGAGGTCTGAAGGGGAGCTCACAGTCTCGGGCTCTCCAAGGCCAGGCAGCCTGCAGCCGAATGGGCAGCCTTCCTCAGGTGGTGGGTCTCGGCAGGAGGCAGCAGGCTGGCAGCCCTGGCTTCATCCTGAGCTAAGGCCCAAGCAGGACAGGGAGGTGCCCTTGCCCATCTGACCTGCCCACAGAGGGCATCCCTGGCAGGCTGGGCTCTCTGTTCAGGCAGGTGTGAGGTACTTGGAAGAGGTTCTCAGCTCCTTGTGGCCTAATAGCCTCCTCCTGCCCCTGTAGCATCTGCAGATCAACTGGACAGGCTTGACCAACCTGCTGGATGCACCAGGCATCAAGTAAGTGCCTGGGAACCTCCAGGGAGGTCCCCAGTGGAGACACCAGGGTTCTGCTGTCAGTGCCGGGAGCTGCACAAGGATGTGCCCACCCTCCTGTTCCATGCGTGAGGACTGGGGCGAGAGGGACAGCCTTGAGCCCTCCCTTCCACAGGGAGAGCCTCTATAGGTGTGGGCCAAGGCTGACAGGGCTGTACCCAGAACACACACACACACACACACAGGCAAGGAAGCGCTTTACTCAGTGTTGGGCTGAGGGGCATTCAGGTCCCTGTCCTGGGGCTCTGATCAGATGAGGTGTTCTGGAGACCACAGGGGCTAGTGAGAGAGGAGCACAGGCCAGCTAGCTCCTGGCTCCGTCACTTAGCAAATTTGTGACTGTGGACAGGCTATTTCACCTCTCTGGGCCTGTTGTCAGTTAAAGGGAAGCCTGGTTCCTCTGACTCGGGGTCCCTGTGAGAGCATTTGGGAATGTGTTGACCACACACTGGGACTGGGCACATCCAGGTGTCCTCTTCATTCTTCAAGCCAGCCCCTCCCTAGCCCGTGTCTGTGGTGAGAAGTCCAGGTGGCCTCATGACTGTGGTCATGAACTCAGGCATGGGAGGGGCTGGCTGTCACAGCGGAGGCTGGTGAGAAGGTCCCAGGCCCCTGGTAAGGTGCAGAGGAGGGCTCCAGCCCATCAGACATGCCTCCCCGGGAAGGAGGGACAGGGATTGGTCAGGGTAAGAACTTCTTTCATTCAAACAACATTTGTTGAGCACTCACTGTGTGTCCTTCCTGTCCTTATATCCCTGTTTGGGGGAGAACGAGGTGTGCTATAATGAGAACAGGGGCATGCCAGGCAGCAGAGGGCTTCAGTAGCCAGCTCTTGCGTAGTGTTTCCGTGGTCCAGGCACCGCCACATCTCCTCCCCTACAGCTACTCAAGGAGGCTGGCATTGCTAGCCGACCTCCTAGAGATGAGGGAACCCAGGTGCACAGAGGTGGGTGATATGCCTAAGGTCACACAACTAGGGGGCAGTTGAGTTGAGATCATACCCAGGCCCAGGGTCTGTTCTTGGCCATCCAGAGAACAAAGCAGGTGGGTGCCAGGGGGTGCAGATGGGAGGGCTGCTATTTGGGACAGAATGTCAGGGTTTGTCAAAATGGATAGCCACCTCCATCCAGGTGGGAAGGGGTCAGGCTGCCTGTCGGGGCCCACACCAAGCTGGGCTGTCAGTTCCAGTGCTGAGGCTGCGTGGAGGGACAGGTAGCACGGCGAGGGAGTATTACCCCGCTATAGTTGGTCATGCCTGATACCCCAGTGAAGTGTCGGACAGCCTGCTGGAGGACCTCATTGCCGCCCACCTGGTGCTGCCCAACCGCGTGACTGTGCCTGTCAAGAAGGGCCTGGATGTGACCAACCTGCGCTTCCCTTTGCCCTGTGTGAGTGAGTACCTGGTGCTGGCCACAGCATCAGTGTGGAGGGACACCTGGGCGGCTGGGGAGGTGTCCTGAAATGCATTCTCAGATACCGATCCCAATTTCCACCCTTTGAGGGCTGGCATCCCATTTCAGAGGGTGGAGACTGAGGCCAGGAGGTGGGATGACTTTGTCTGAAGTCATTTTACCATCCAGGGAGGGGCAGAGCCCAGGCACATTCTCTTCTGTGCTCCTGGCACCCCCTGTGGCTTGTGTTGAGGACTGTGTGCAGTCATTCCCATGACACAGCAGGAGTCCCCTTCCTTCTGGGAGGGTCCCTGGACTCTGTCAGTTTGGGTCAGGAAGAACCTTTGGGCCTACTGAGGAAGAGTCTCGGTTGAGCTGGTGCACTGAGCCACATTGTCTCCCCATCCTGGGTCCAGCTCAGGATGCCCTTGGGGACAGTCTCTACAGAAAGATGCCTTGGCTGTGGGCCTGAACTCCTGGGGGCTGGGAGTCAGGACCCCAAGAGAGGGGAAAGCACCCATTCTTACCCTCAGCACCAGGTAAGAGGCATGGCCTTCTTGCTGAATGAGGCACACATCTGCTTGGGGGAGATCCAAGAAGACCCAGGCTGGCTGGGGATGCAGCTCATGTGTCCTCTCAGCCTTCCCATGGTGGCACACTGGTGTGGCCTGCACTGTATGTGTGATGGTCCCCAAGTAACAATACAAATGCCTCCTCCCATATCACAATTAGTAAAGACTTGCTGTCCTTAGAGTATGTCCCACTGTCCTTAGAGTATGTCCCACTTGGGACATATGAGTAGTCACACTACTACATTTTAGACTCCTTTGGAATAGTTCCATTGGCCACAAATGTTTACATTTGTTTGTTTCAGTCTATTCTCTATTTTTTTAGGACTTAATTGTTACCTTAATTTCCTTTTACAATTATGCAAATAGTTGTGTGTTTCTGAAGTCCTATATAAAAACCAAATTATATTTTAAGAAATTCAACTTCTACCTCTTGTTCCCTCCAGTGGATCCTTCTTTCCTATAACTAATGGTTTATTCTGCCATTATTTTTCCTTGGTTTTCAGTAAGAATAGATAGATAGACACGGTCATATGTGCACATATTTGATTATCTTCATAGTCCCCTTCCTTGGAAAGATGGTAGCCTACTGTAGTTTCCCTACCTTGTTTTTGTCACTCACTGGGTTGTGGAAATCTCACAATGGCAGCATGGAGACCGCCCTCATTCTTTCACAGCTGCTGGGAGGCTCTTCATTGTGGGAATGTACTGAAGCTGGTTCACCCCTTGATGAACAGTTAGGTCCTGTGTCTGGACTTTTGCTGTTACAGATACAGTGCAGTGAATAGCCTCATGCGGGCATCATCCGATATTTTTGCCGGCATGCCTTTGGGATAGGTTCCCAGAAATGGGAACAAAGGGAAAATGTGGGTCAAAGGGAAAATGCATATGTATTTACTGCTATTTCTAAAGAAGTAGTTTGAATTATTCTTTTCAGATTTCCTGTGCTGTTGGTTATTAACCGTGTTTTAGTTTTAGTTTTTTTTTTTTTGAACAACCCTCTGAGTGTGGGGAAGAGCTCTGTGCTGTGGCATGGCCCAGGGTGTGGTGGCTGACACTTGGTGTGGGACCTTAATGAGTAGAGGGACCTCCTACCAGAAGCAGGCAGTGCCCACAGGATGCTCCACTGCATGCTCCACTGCATGCCTACATGTAGGTTACGTGAAGAGGGCTGATGGGAAGGAGGAAGCTCCTGAAGCGACATGATTGTTGGTACAGGACAGGAAATGGGTGCATTTGAATAGCCCTCCATGTGGCAGTTTGGAGGTAGGGTGTGTGGGAGGGTCAGGGACACGGTAGAACATGCTGGGGCACTGGGGAGAGCCTGAGGTCCTACCATCACTTGCTGTGTGGCTCTGGCCGGCTCATTGCTGTCTCTGGCTTCCATCTCCCCATCCAGACCATGGAGCAGGTGAGCTGGGGGTGGTAGTGATCTCTGACGACTGTGGCCCTGCTTTCCTGGGCCTTGATGGCTGATGCAGCCCAGGAAGCAGCTGTGAGCCCTGGGCGGGGGCATTTTCCAGGGGGTGATCAGAGTCTACTTGCTGGAAGCTGAGAAGCTGTCCGCAAAGGATGGCTTCCTGGGGCTTGGAGGCAAATCAGATCCCTACGCCAAGGTGAGCATCGGCTTGCAGCATTTCCGGAGCAGGACCATCTACAAGAACCTGAACCCCACCTGGAATGAGGTATTTGAGGTAAGGGTCTCCTTGGCCTCTTTTGACAGTCCTGGGTGTCTAGAGGTTTCATCTGGGCTGTGCTGGGCACAGTCAGGGTGGGGCCTTGCCCTGTGGAGAAGCTCTGGCCAGCCATGGGACTTGGAGATGGGCAGGCAGGTTGGTGTGATTCCTGACCATATCCACCAGGCCTCTGGAGGTGGGCTGTCCTGGTCCCGTATTTTCAGCCTGCGGGCAAATCCCACTATCTTCTTTCCCTACCAGAATTAGCTTTGTTGGAAATTCTCAAAGAAAAAAAGACCCTCAGACAGGCAGTTCTGCCCACACCCCAGCCTTCCCTGCTAGAGCCACACATCAGGAACCTGAAGTCCTTCATTAGGTCCACCCACAGTCCCTGCTACTTGAAGGGTGGACCCATAGTCTGTTAAGACCTCGACGGCCCCTCCAATTTCACAATCCAGGGCTGTCACCTTGGTGCCCTCTCCAACTTCCCCTCACAACCAGCCATCTGTGTGCTATCACAAATGGGCCAAGGCAGGGAAACAGAGTGATAAAGGGTGGATCAGTGTCCTGGGGTGCCATGGCCATGGGGCCAAGGGAGTGTGATGGGCAAGTGCTCCGGAACCCACAGGCCCAAGGCAGAACGGATAGTAGCCACTGCCCCGGTTTGTTCATGTTCTCTGGCCTCCTCCACCCTGCGTGAGGGGCATCCCTTCCTCCTTGTGGGTGGGGTTCTGAGGCAATCAAAAGGCCAAATCCCTGCACACCAGGCTGGGATTTGGCTCCCTCAGGTCATAAGGGCTGATGGATCAGTCGCAACCTATAGGTTAGGACACCTCTCTCCTTTCAGTTCATGGTGTATGAAGTCCCTGGGCAGGACCTGGAGGTGGACCTGTATGACGAGGACACAGACAGGGATGACTTCCTTGGCAGGTGAGGAGGGTGGAACTGGGCCTTGGACCTCCCCTGTCTGGGGCTGTGGGCTGAGCCTGTGAGGGCCCAGGCATCCCTGCTCTCATTGCTTACTGACCTGCAACCCTCTGTGGTCACCTTGACATGGTGACTATGCCAGGCAGCCTGCCCCACCAACCACAGTTCTGCCACTCACTTTCCTGGATATCTCTCAAGTCCCCACTCCTGACCTAAACCCTGGGGCAGGCCAGAGAGAACCCCAGGTATTTTGCATGATGGGCTCTGCTTTCCACCCTCCTGACAATGAACCCAGAGTCCCCACTTGGAGCAGAGGGCAAGGCTAGCATGGATGACAAGGGATCCAGTTCCAAAGAACCCTGGCCACTCCATCTGGGTTCTGGGAAGGTTGAAATGGCTGGGGTGGGACTGGCCATCAGACCTTCAGATTTACATGTCTTTGGGTCAGGCAGTCCCATGTCCAGGAATCTCCTGCAAAATAAAAGCATTAGTACTCAAAATGCTATTGCGTAAGTATTTGTGGTAGCAGAACACACCCCCTCCTCACCCTGGAAACATGAATGGATGCCCAGTCCCAGGGCACTGGTCCAATGTTCAAATGAGTAAGTTGCCATTGCCAAATGTCAGAGTATTCTGTACTTTTAAAAACAAAGTAGAAGCCAGGTGTGGTGTTACATGCCTATAATCCCAGTTCCTCAGGAAGCTAAGGCAGGAGGATCACAAATTCAGCACCAGTCTCAGCAGTTTAGCAAGGCCCCAAGCAACTTAGTGAGATACTGCCTCAAGATAAAAAGGGCTAGGGAGGTGGCTTAGTGGTTAAACACCCCCTGTTCACTCCCCAGTACAAAAAAAAAAGTAACATCTATGTGCTAGTTGATACCCAATTCGTAGGTAGGGAAGCGCTATGTCATGCGATCCAGAGGACCTGAATGTGTTCACATGCGCAGAGGAGCCTGGAAACTGCTGGCACTGCTCGCCTCCAGGCGAAGAAGAGAGTTTCTAGTCTCACACCCTGCCCCCGTGCTTGATTCCATGAATATGTCATTATAAAAAGTGGAAATAAAACCAAATGGGAGACAGCCTGACAGCTAAGAAACAGCTCACCAACAGGTGTTGCCTGTCATCTTTATTTTCCATCTTAATGAAACAGTTGTAGTTTCAGTGTTGCAAATTAGAGGAGTGGTTTGTGGCTCATGCCGTATGTGGCTGAGCGAGTGAGCGAGGGGACTGTGGGAGTCACCACCTCTCACACAATCTTAGCCCTTGCAGGGTACCTGGGGGCAGTTTCCAAATCAGAGGGCATTCTGTTAAGGTGACTGGGGGTGGTGCTTGCAGCACTAAGCAGCGTGCAGAGGGCACAGGCCAGGGAGGCTAAATCCCTGTGACGCATGGGCAGTTTTGCACAATAAAGAATCATCGCATTCAAAATGCCAGTAGCCCTGCTGCTGAGAGGTCCAGAGGCAACATGTCCAGCAGCTCCTTTGTCTGGGAGCCGCCTGCCTCCCTGGGCACCATGTGCCCAGTGGTCAGCTAGTCCTTCCTTCACTTGAATGGAAGTTTGACATCCCATTGATTCTTGGGATGAAAAAGATCTGTTGACTTAACAGCCCCAGGTAGATTCCAAGGTGGGCCTCCAGGCCCTTTCTGTGCTCCTCCTTTGTGCTGACCCCCTCTCCCTGTGTGTTCCAGCCTGCAGATCTGCCTGGGGGACGTCATGACAAACAGAGTGGTGGATGAGGTAAAGTGGTGCCACAGTTCCTGGTGGCGGGGGGGTGGTGGCCCACTTCCCAAAGGCAGCCCTGGCAGGTTGTCCTGGGAAATGGGGCCTTCTGTGCTGGCTGCATATTCCCCGTTCTTGGGGACAAGAGCTGGGTAAGGCACAGGTGGCTCCAGGGAACCCCAGGGCCTGGGTTAGAAGAAGCTCCCATGGGAAATGTCCAGAGTGAGGATCCCAGCAGGGGATGTGCCATTGCAGGGTGGGTCTGTCCATGCTGAAGTACCACTTCTGCCCTCCTGGAACCTGTCTGCCTGCCCTCCTGCTAAGCCCATGTGTGCCCTGTCTGGGTTGGCATCTTTTCCTGGAGCCCATGACTGAGTGTTCCAAAAAGGGTCAGTAGCCTCTCCCTGGCCCTCTTTCTGAACTTCCCTCTCCCACCCCACCTCACAGTGGTTTGTCCTGAATGATACAAACAGTGGGCGGCTGCACCTGCGGCTAGAGTGGCTGTCACTGCTCACTGACCAGGACGCTATGACTGAGGTGAGTGCGGGATGTCACGGGCTCCCTAGCAGGAGCAGGTACAGGATACGTGCAGGCTGTGTGCAGGAAGAGGCAAGGGAGGAGATGAAGCCCCTTACTTCTTGCTCATGTCCTGGAAAACATGTCACTCAGCCCCCTCCCTCCACCCAGGGAAGCCCCTAATCTCTCAGCATACAAGCTTCTAAGCATCTCAGTCATGTTTAGGGAAGTCATGGTCAAGAGCTCTGTGTCAATGCCTGTCATCCCAGGTCAACAGGGAAATCACCTTTGTGTTTAACTTGAATCTGTCATGCTGCTGTTTGTTGTATTCTTATCCTCAACAAAAAGCTAGGCCATGAGAGATCTTACAGCTGGTCTGGAGGGTAAGGGTTGGCTTCTTTTTGCTGTGTCATCTGCAAAACCAGCAGGTGTGTCCTGCTGCTGGGGACACCCAGTGAGAGCCTGTAACTGTTTGTAGGACCATGGTGGCCTCTCCACTGCCATCCTTGTGGTCTTCTTGGAGAATGCCTGCAACCTGCCGGTGAGTGGTGACATTTTCAGGGTCACACACACCCTACTTTGTGCCTATTACTTCCAAAAGTTCATGTGTTGCTTTAACTCCATTTCTTCTGGTGCTGCAGAGAAACCCTTTCGACTACCTGAATGGTGAATATAGAGCCAAAAAACTCTCCAGGTTTGCCAGGGTAAGTGTGGATGTGCAAAGCAAGGGTAAATTACAGCCTCCCCCCACCCCGGAAAGTAACCACAGCTTATTTTCTGCACCTGTGTGTGCATACAGCCTGGGGACAACAAGGGGACCATTCCATGGATCCACCATGAACCAAGCACTGGACTAAGCAACTTGCCCCTATTTGTCATCCGAGTCCCCTGATGACTGATGTCAGTAGCTTTTATTGCCCTTTTATAAATGCGACCCAGAAGGTTATTGCCTGGGTCTGTGAGGACTGGAACATGACTTCACCATCTGTTTCCATAGCCCCAGGGAATAAGGGCCTGTGCTTACCAAGCCAGCTCGGGCCTCTAGTCTGTAATCAAGCCTCTCCTGAGGCCAGTCCTGTCCTGGTGCTCGCATAGTAACTGCTACCCAGAGGGCCTGGGAGCACAGGGCAGTCCTCTCTCAAAGGGAAGCAGTTGGTTACCCCAGGAGCCACTGATGGGGGTGGTGTCTCAAGATGACCCTGAAGCACTACCCTGAATGCCGTGGGTTTGCCTCCTCCTAGAACAAGGTCAGCAGAGACCCTTCTTCCTACGTAAAGCTGACTGTAGGCAAGAAGACGCATACAAGTAAGGTAAGACAGCGGGTGCTTAGGCCTGGGCCAAGGAAGTGGGGCCCCAGCCCTCAGGGAGGGAGGCAGAAAGGAAGAAATTCCCCTACACTGAAGGCTTAGTAGGCTCTTTAGTCCTCATGATAACCTCACAAAATAGTTTTATAGCTGAGGACTTGCCCAAGAGCAATTGTACAAAGCAGCAGAATTGGGGTTCAAGCTTGGCCTGGCCCTACAGCCTGTGTCCTTTACCCCAGCACCAGTAATTCTGTCAGCTCTGGGCTCAGTGAGCCTTCATGATATGTTTTTAGTCCCCATTCTTCCCTGCAGAGCACTGTCAGCATTTTGAATCTGGCTGTGTGGTCCTTGTGCAGTCCCCCACTACAGCATGTCATATCTGATCTCTGGGGACAGACTGAAAGCAGCAGGTGCCAGTATCTGTGCTCTCTCCTCCTTCTGTTCCCAGATCTGTCCTCACAGCAAGGACCCGGTGTGGAGCCAGGTGTTCTCCTTCTTTGTGCACAGTGTGGCAGCTGAGCACCTCCGCCTGAAGGTGTGCTTGAAGCTGGGCTCCTGGAACACAGTTAAGAGGTTGCGAGTCTGACATGCGCATCCAGCGGTTCTGGCAGTGAGTCAGGGCCTGTGAGGGAGAGGAGACTGAGGCCCCCCCAAGGCCTTGTTTCCTCCTCCAGGCAGGTGCCTAAGGTCATTGTGGAGGAGGCTGCCCCTGCACAAGGGTCTTTATAGTTGTTACAAAGTAGCCTTAGAGTATACTCAGGACATTGATAATGGCAGACTTCAATTTTTTTTTTCATTTAATCTTCACAAAAGATCTGGGGAAGAGAGTCTTTATTTTGTTTATTTCACCCATGAGGAGATAGAGGCTAAATCAATGATTTGCCCAAGATTTCATGGACAAGAAATTGAGCTGAGGGATTTGGGGCCCTGCTTGGACATTCCATTGTGGAGCAGCTCAGCCCATGGTCTCTAAAGCCCGATGGCCCTGGCCACCTGACTAGCTTGGAGCACTTGCAGGCAGGGATCAGATGCCAGTAGCTACACAACTCAGACTTGGTCGTGGTATAGGTGGATTTAGTTCCCCCTCTAACTGGCCCAGGTGCTAGATGATGACCAGGAGTGCGCTCTGGGAGTGCTGGAGTTCCCGCTATGCCAGATCCTCCCCCACGCTGACCTCACCCTGGAGCAGCGCTTTCAGCTGGATCACTCTGGCCTGGACAGTCTCATCTCCATGAGGCTGGTACTTCGGGTAAGCCCCTTGGCCTGGGGGATGGGGGTGGAGCAAGGTGAACTGTCCCAGCATGAAGAAACTACTCTGTGCTGAAGATGCCAGGAAATGGATTTGGTTTTCATCTCTTGGAATATTGTCAGCTGATATTCCTTCAAATACTGCCTCTTCCCTATTTTTCAATCCCTCCTAGAACTTCTGCATTGAACCTTTACAGCTATCCTCCGTAACCCTTGTTCTCATCTTCTCTTTCCCATCTCATAGTGCTACATTCTACCTTCTTGATCACAAATTTTCTTTGGCTATGCCTAGTTTACTGTTCGACCTGTTTATTTCAGTAGTGAGTTTTCTAATTTTCTCTTCCAAATCTACCTTTTTTTTTATTGTATTTTATCTCTTTGTGTCTATATTCCATCTTTGGTCATTGGCAAACATTGTTCATTCTATCATCTGGAAGGTCTGGGACACTGATCTGCTGATACATTTCCATGATGACTCATTTCTCTAATTGACAATGGCCTGCATTAAGGCTGGCTGTTCCTCCCAAGGAAGTTTTGTTGCCACTGGGTACCTCAGAAGCATTACAGTCTGGATTCATTTGTTATTTTCTTTACTTTGGGTATCAAAACCCATGGGTGAATAAATAAATCTGAGGACAGGCCAATAAGTTACAATTCCTCTACCACCACCCTACCAAAAAAACAAACAAAAACCTAGAGTATATTATTATTATTATTATTTTACCTTTTTCACAGAAACCACCTTCAGGATCTCACATTGACCCAAGGAAAGCTTAACTTTTGTATTTCACTTTTCACTGTCTTTTTCACTTATTACTTATAAATTTGGCTATGCATTTAAAAGGATGTTTCATTTTATTCTGGCATAATGGCTTTTCAGCATATTTGGATTACCATGTTTATTTCTGGAAATGGAATTCCCTAGGGTCTTGATGATGAGGGGAAGGAGAAACAACAGCTGAAGTTGATTGGTAGGCCCAGCCATAACCATCTTATCATCTGCTTCTAGTTCTTGCGTGTGGAGGAACGGGAGCTGGGGAGCCCCTACACAGGACCCGAAGCCCTAAAGAAAGGCCCTCTGTTCATCAAGAAGGTGGCCACCGACCACAGTCCCAATGCCCCAGCCCAAGGAGAAGGCCCTACAGATCTGCCATGTCCCCCAGACCCTTCTTCAAACACCAAGGAGGCACCCAAGAACGCCACAACCACCACCAGTGCTTTCCCCGAGCCCCAAGAGACAGGCCCAGAGCCCAAAGGCAAGGACAGTGCCAAAGGGCTCTGTGAGCCCCCGGGGAAGAAGAAGAGCTCAACCACCGTCTTCTTGACTGTCCCAGGCCCCCACTCTCCGGGGCCCATCAAGTCACCCAGGCCCATGAAATGCCCCACCTCCCCATTCGCATGGCCACCCACAGGACTAGCTCCCAGCATGTCCTCGCTCAACTCCCTGGCCTCTTCCTGCTTTGACCTGACAGATAACAGCCTCTACATTGAGTATGCACCTCTGCTTAATCTCTTCTAAAATCACCTGCATGAAAAATATCTCCCTGGATGGAAGAGTAGATATGAACTTACACACCTGTGCAAGTTCTGGTTTTCCACAAAACATCTATACTAGAGGCAGCATGACACAGGCATGAGCCCGTTATGGCTCTAGTTACTCTAACTGGACAACAGATGCTGGCCTTCAGTTGTTAAGGACCCTTCCAGCAGAAACATTTCCTGAATTCTAAAGAGTCACACTGGGATGATACAAAAAGCATGAAGTATAGAATTACGTAACTGGTAGTCACTTACTCTTTACCATGGCCTTATTTTATGAGATTTGATTCAATCTTCACAATAGCCCCACAAGATAGAACTTACCACCATAAAAGTAAGATTTACCAAAGTCCCCCAGGAATCACGACAAAGGCAGAGAGACTCCAGGGTTCATGCTCTTCCTACTGCAAAGTAGGATAAATGTTGATGCTAGATGGAACATTCCTGAGATTATTAACCTACATGGCTCTGTGTTCCCCAAGTAGGACATGTATCTCTGTCTTAGGGGAGAGGGCCAACACTCTAATAAGAGAGGTGACAAACCCTTTCTTCACAGAGGTGGGGACTGTGGGCAGCGGCGGCTTGGCGAGATTCAGCTCACGGTTCGCTACGTGTGTCTGCGGCGCTGCCTCAGGGTGCTCATCAACAGATGCAGGTAGGAGGATTCTTTAGAGGCATCAGGTGGCCACAGACTAAAGTGGGGGCCAGGGTGTGAGGTTCCCAGGTGGAGAAGTAACATATTGGGAAGAAATGAGAATTGAAGGCTTGTGTGCCGTGAATGAAGAGAATCCTCAAAGGAGCACTTGGATGGTCATTCTTTGGGGCTGATGGTCTCAGAGGTTTGCTCGGACATAACTACTACAAAACTGTCTGGGGGTGACTGATAGCCAGTATAATTCCCTCAGATACAAAGTACTTGCTGTACCCCAAATACAAAAATTCATATTTTCAAAATACACCTGGTATCTTGTCCTCTAAATGCCTCTAGTCATCTAGACTATAGAGGGTTCTCTACCCCGGCCATCCAAGCTGAGCGGCCAGTACGCTTTCTCCCAAATGAGTCTTTTCAGGGGCCTCTCTTCTCTACAAATCAGAAACCTGACGCCGTGCACCAGCAGTGGGGCAGATCCCTATGTCCGCATCTACTTGCTGCCAGAAAGGAGGTGGGCAAGTCGGAAGAAGACCTCGGTGAAGAGGAAGACCCTGGAACCTCTGTTTGATGAGACGTGAGTGGGCCCTCAGCCATCCTAGAGTGCCTCATCCACTTGCGTATTGTGTGTGTCCCAGGCAGCCTGCCAGGGCTGGGCAATACAACATGGTCCGACTCCATGAAGCTTTCGTATACTTTCTAGCAGGGAAAGGACAACGTGGGCCATTTATCACAAAGGCTGCCCTGAGAGACTGAAGCATTCCTGATTATTGAATGTTCCACAATAATTTTGTTGTTGTTGTAGATAGTACATTAAAAAAAAAGGTATCGTGTCTGAGGGTGGAACCTAGTGCCTCAAGCATGCGAGGCAATTGTTCAACCACTGGGCTACAACCCCAGCCCCCCTCTCTTTAAATGAGGTCTCTTTAATAAGATTCAAATCCTTTTACTGCCAAATAAGTATTCCGGGGGTGGGGGGGCATTTTTAACTGCATGCTAGCTAGACCTAATGTTTCCTCCATAGCTCTTTGGCTTCTCTTCCCTCCTGCAAACAGCAGAGGTGTTAGATGAAGGACTCCTCCCTTTCTCTGCAAAGGCTTGTCCACTCATGTTCCTGGGGACGGAAGAGATTAGGCCAACTCTAATCATGTTTCTTACTTTTGATGGGTTAGTGGTAGCAAGTCTGATTTCAAGTATTTTTATTCTTGATAATCCTCAAGGTACTAAAACCAAAATGTCTTGTTTGCTTCAGAATCCTGAGAAAAGCCATTTCTAGCCAGCTTAGGAAGATGCTGTAACCTCTTAATTATGATTCCCTCTATTCCTGATCAATAACTACTCATTTAAGAGGACTGAGTTCATCAGTAGAGCCACACAAGTAAGAGATTTTGATACAGTTATAGAAGGATGTCACAAATTGCTACATAGGAATACAGAAAAGACTTGACTTTTAAAACCATCATTAGTAAATTTCTCAAAATTATCCCTGGATTATCTAAAAGGCAGACTTAGCACTCTGCCCTAAAAATAATCTAGAAGTAAAGGCTCTCTTAGGATTACAAAGTTCATATATAGACTCCTCTGCCCTACTCTACAATCACTATTTTACATATAGCTTGAAAAAGCCTAACTCTTCAGCAACCTATCCCTTAGATGGTCTGAGCAAACAACTTGGAAAGAGGTTGAGCAGGTTCAGAGTGGGGAAAGGCAACTAAGAGTAAAGCCAAAGTAGAATTAGACAAATGGGTCATAAACTCCAAACCACAGTAGTCTGAAAGGCACACAGCTTCAGAACACTTCCAGGATTCTGATTACCTGTGCACTGAGTACCTAGGAACCAATATGCTCCTCATAGTCTACCGCTCCTGCTTTACTAGGGAAGTGGATAAAACACTTCAGATTTTCAACAAAAATGACTGATGTGTTTTTTTTTTTTCTTCCTAAAGATTTGAATTTTTTGTTCCCATGGAAGAAGTAAAGAAGAGGTCACTCGATGTTGCAGTAAAAAATAGTAGGCCACTTGGCTCACACAGAAGGAAAGAGTTAGGAAAAGTAAGTACAAAAAGGGTTCTTGGTACTATATTCCTCCCAGTACTCTAACTCGAGTCCACTGAAATTAAATAATATAGAAATATAAATTCATATGATAAATCCTATTTTAACAAGAATCTATCAAACTCAGTACAACCCAAGAATTTGAATATCCACTACGGTAATAAGTACTGTGATAAGATCCAAGCTTTGCACAATATATTTACCTAAAGTGGAAGAAATATACTCCCTAGGACTATGCCAAGGAAAGGCCCCCCAAAATGGTATGTGTACAGTATTTTCATAGTGTTACATTCAAATAAGTACCCTATACTCGCCTCTTTAAAGGCCAATTTCTATAAAGTAGATGGTATTATCTTCATTTTTACAGATGAGGCAGGTTTTCTTTTTATAACATTCATATATAAACTTGAAAACATGACCTGAAATTCCTAAAGTACAGGCACCTGTCTGTATTGTCCCTCTCGAGAAGGTCCATTTTGAACGCCTAAGAGCCCAAGGAAATTTTATGATGGACTCATGCAGTGTTTTTGGAGGGAAATAATTATTTGCGGTTGTTTAGGTGCTGATAGACTTATCAAAAGAAGATCTGATTAAGGGCTTCTCACAATGGTGAGTATGCTCTTTCATTTATCACTTTTCATCTGTTCTTCAAGACACTGTCTCAGCTGCTCTCTCTCCAAAGTTCTTCCCTTTTCAGTATCAAGAAAAGAGACAAACTACTAACACCTTTACTTCATGTCTCATTAACCTATCAGACCCCTGTTAACTACCCTTATTCTTGGCTGGCCAACTTGGAGAGAGTTGCTGCTGGCTCTGTAGAGGCCAATGCCATTAGTAATGAGCAGGTATTGTGGACCTAACATAAGTCCAAACCCAACTGCCTTGCAGGTATGAGCTGACTCCAGATGGACAGCCCAGAAGCTGAGTAGCAACATCGCTGATGTGTCAGAATGTGTGTATATATGTACAGTTTGCCATTTGATGAAAGTAAATACTGTGTTAAATTTATCTGCATGGCCAGACAGTATTAGGAAGAAACAGGAGTTATGGAAAGAACTACTGCAATTGGATTTGTTCAAATGCAGAAAGAAATGGGGATATTTGTGTCTAATTAGCATCAAAACCCCAGTAGTGATTTTTTTTCACTTTTGATGGGTAATTATGCACATCTGATTTAGGTCTTGCTAGAAAGTGTCCTGTCCCTAACATAAAGGCTGGAAGAAGTCCTAAAGGAGCTACCAGTATTCCTAGGCAGTTATTGACCAAGGGAGGACACTTTTCTGGATATAAAAAGTGACCCCAAACTGCCAAGAGCTAGCACTGCCAAAGCCCTGTTTGTAACCTGTGGTGCTTGTGTGCCTGGACCTTTGACTCTGTTTTACAGTGATATACCTAAGTACTCTGGTGGTGGGGAACCTAGGGCCAAGTTCCAAACCTAGGTCTGAGTCTGAACTTTCTTAGCAGAGTGCTAAAGGCTGCTGAGGAATGGCACTGCCAAAGGAAAAGGAGCTTTTTGTATCTCAGACAAGTTTGGGAATTCTGTTCCACCATTCCAAGAGATAGGTAGTTTACTTAAATAACACATTAAAAGCAAAATATGTAAATTGTCTACTTAAACAAGTGCCTCTTATGCATTTCAAACTCTGTAAGACCACATAGACTTGCCCTGATATTCTTAGAGCAGTTGTCAAGGTCACATCCTCTTCTCTGTTAACTCAGGCAATGTTCTAAACAGGAGATCACATAATTTATAAGTAATATGATAAACTATTTTTTATAAAAATCAAAGCCTACCCCTTAATTTGCCTTTTAAACCTAATCTGATTTCAGCTACATTATCCTGAGCAGATGGTCTGTTAACTGAGTCATCCAAACACTATGCCCCTCAAACTTCTCTCCTCCACTAAGCCAGCCCATGCTGAAAGGGCCTCTTCCCACCAACTATCTAGCATTTTTCATTGTAACAGTAAACTAAAAATGTTCTGAACTTCAAGCTACTTGGTTTTTCACCCTCTTCTTAAGACTGTTAAGTAGATATACAATAAAAATTGGTTTCTGCTGAGATTTCTATTTTTGAATGACAGATTTTCATAATATGAGAAACGATGCTGTCTACTTCATGACATTGTAATTGTTCCCTAAATAAACAAGTACCTTGAAAATGGTAAAGCATCAAGTAGTATAAGGGAATGTATCATTACATGTTAAATATTAGAATCACTAAAGCAACTACTGATCAAGGTGGCAGACAAATGAAAGCTTACCCTTCTTCCTAACAGGTAAAATTCCGCATGATGATCAGAAAAGCAAAGCAGTACAGAATCAAGGATGAGTTAAAGGAAACCAGAATTGTTAGCTTATGTCAGACTGGAGGCAAGTCTATGGGCCCTATGTGAGAGGGTAAAGAGCCTGAAAAGTTATGTCTCATCAGAAGACAGATGCCAATTAGCACAGGAACATAAGGTCTGAAATTACATACCACCAACTTGGTGTAGAAATCCCCAAGACTAAAAAAATTGGTTTAGAACCTGGAGTCCTGTTAAGATCATATTAAGTCAACCATAAAACTGGTCCTTAAGGTTGCCCTTCACTTCCAGGGAGACTGATAAAGCAGATTTGTCACTAAAAGGAAGCTCACAAGCAAAAATTATGAAACAAAACATGGATAAAACTAGTAACTGGACACAAGAAGGAAAATGTCATTAGGGCAGAAGTGGCTATAGGGGAGCAAAAATACTTGTAAGTAGTTGGTAAACCTAAGTCTTGATTACTTTAAAAAAAAAATGTTAATTGGCTTTCCATTACTTTAACCACCTGATAATCAGCTCTTAAAAAGTTCATCTAGGCACAGAGCTGGAGGTTTCAGCCCATGATTGCCCGATGGGGCATGTGGCCAAGCCACTCACTTCATTGTTTGGACATGATAATAAGAGGCTGGGGTCTCAGTACCCGCTTCAAGGACACATTCCCAAACTGGAAGACTAAGAGGTGGAGCCCAGTGGGAAATTCCAGCATCTCCCAAATAGTGCCACAGGCCTGGGACCACACCTTTTACACGTGGACCTTTGGGACTTTTATACAAATCATAGCAGTAAGCAACCAAAGACTTTTTTTTTAGTTCCACTGTTTTCTAACACCTGGCTGGTTATTTAGTGTCCAAATCCTTATTTAGGGAGCTAAAGGGATTTATAATTGGTTCTAAAAATATAAAACCAATTGTGGGTTAGATACTGACTTATTACCTTCAGCTTCAAATCAAAGTCTCTGTCCAGGGTCTTTCTGCTGGGCTTTTCCAAAAGCAATGGAAGGACACTGCGAGGCTGGAGCAGCTCCTCTGCCGAGGTAGGTTCTCCAGGGTTCTGCCAACCTAGGAGCATGTTCTCGTTCACCTCATTACCCCTCACAGTTCAGCCCTGGTTCCTGCCCTCATTCATGTTCCACCACCACTTGCAAGTTTCTTGGCCAAGAGGGCTCCTGTGACAGCTCCACCTCTCCCCTGAGGTTTAAACTGGCCTGGTGAGGAGGTGCTTATCCTTTTTTTTTTTGTACCCTCTCCCTTGGCCCTATGGAGTGGTCTACTTTCCAAAGATGCTACACTGTGTCCAAGAATATTCTCTTACCTCCTTTTAAATAGTTAGCCACCTTTTAGTAAATTTTTCATGTTTAGTTACCTGTGCAATGTGGTTTCAACTGACAATATGTTAAAATTTTTAACCAAGAACATAAAGTAAGAGAAAACCCACCAAGTTGAAATATAAAACTTCCAAATCAATAGTGAAAAAGCAAAATTAACCCCCTCCCCAATAGTGGGGAGGAAAGCACAGAAAATGTGATAGAGAGAATATAAAAAAGATGGCCAAAGGGCTTCTATAAATGTCTGTAATCACAATACACTGTTAAAATCTAGAATATCAGGGGCTGGGGTTGTGGCTCAGTGGTAGAGCGCTTACCTAGCATGTCAGAGGTACTGGGTTTGATTCTCAGCACCACATAAATAAAATATTGTGTCCTAAAAAAAAAAAAAAAACATTTTTTATAAAATCTAGAATACCAAAGAGCATGAAAGTAAAAGGCATAGCTATATATGCTGTTTCCAAAAGCTCAAACATACAAATGTATAAGTAAAAAGATACACCCAAGAATACTTACTATTCATATAATCAGAAATCTTAACAAATATTACATTAAGAAAAAGCTGTTTCCTATCACTTCTAGTCAACACTATTGTAGCCCATGTTAAAAAAGTCAAAACTGTTAAATATTTGTATTTAAATATTGCCGAATCACACATCACCAACAAGGCTTGTTCACATTGTTATCCAAATAAATGGTATTGCTTCAAGTGCACAGCCCATGTGGCTACACAGGCCTTTCCCCCTCTGATCCAGCAATTTAAATTCTAAATACTCTAGAAAACTTACATATAAATACAGGTGATGATATGAACATTAGATGCAAAATAAATTGCTAGAATTCGAATTCTTTTTTTTAGCAAGGTTGATGGATACAAAATTTTTTTTAAAATCAATTTTAGTTCTCTATTCCCTCACCAATGAGAAAATGAAAATGGTAATTTATAAATGCATAAGACTTCAAGCACTATTCATATAACCACCTCTATATGAAAATTATGCAACTTTTAAAATAAATTCAGAGACTAAACAAATGGAAAGCTATGCCATATTTGAAGACCCAACAGTGTAGATGCCTATTCTCCCATGCTAATTTGTTTTTAATGAAAGCTCATTAAAAATCCAAAAGGTTGTATGTGGGTAGCTTTGTAGATTCAATGTACATAGAAATCCAAGGGCTGGGAAGTCTTCAGCAGTATGACAAAGTTTACTTTCAAGCCATACAATAACTGAAACAAGGTGGTAGTAGTACAGGAAGAGACAAATGGACCAAAACAACAGAAAAGCCCAACAATAGTAGTTGTAGTAGTAGTCTATGACAGAGGCACCACTATGAGCAATGGAAAAGGTCAGACTTGTCACTAAATGGTGCTGGCACAACTGGATATGCATTTGGGAAAATATGAACTAGTCTTTTACTCTTGCCACATTCAAATATAAATCAACTTTAGGTTTAAATGTGAAAGGAAAACTTATGCTGTAATATGGAAGAATAACTTCACAATTTAAGACCAGGGCAAATTTTCATAAGCCACAAAGAACACTACCTATAAAGACCATATCTTTCTCTACATTAAAATTAAGTTCTAATGTGGCTCAGTGGCTGAGTACTCCTGAGTTCAATTCCCAGTATTGCCTACCCCCCCCCCAAATTGTTATTCTGTGCATTGAAAGAAACCAGAAATGAAAAGATAGGCCTCAGAATGGAAGAAGACATTTATACACATATAACTGCCTGATGGCTCATGTCCAGAGTAATAGCTCTTTACAATTTACTCAGAAAAACATAATCTAATAGTTAAATGGGCTAAAGACACAAATGCTTCAAAAAGAAATAGAAATGTCCAATAAGTAAATAAAAGATACTCAACTTCTAATCAGGGAAATAAACAAAAATACAATAGTTCTCCAACTATACTGGCAAAAAGGATGTTGAAAATAGGGATTTTCATACATTGTACCAATTTATACTCCTCATGAGCAATCACTTTGGAAAACAGTTTGGCATTTTCTTCTAAAGTTACACATTCTCTATCAAAGTCATCTTCTATAACTCTAAAGACTCCATTCATATTGATATCCACAGAAATGGTATTGCCTCAGGTTATACGATACTTAGCACATGTGGCTACACATACCAGCAATTTTAGTTGGATGTATACTCTAGAAAGCTTGCATAAAAGGGTTCAAGGATGTAGACTCATAGCAGCACTGCTCAGAATAGCTAAGAAGTGGAAACCACCAAAAGTCAACCACCAGTATAACAGAAAAATGAGTCAGAGAATACTCATAGGTAGAATAATTCTATAGCAATCAAAACACATGACTGAACCTAGCACACAGATGCACTGTACAATCATAATACTGAAGAAATATTAAGAGGACAATTGTGATTTTTATAAAAACTAAATTATATTGATTTAGGCATCACAAAGAAATGGTAAAACTAGTTTTATAAGACCAAAGAGGTGATTAATGTTAAAGTCAGGACAATGGTGATCTCCATAGGAAGGGACATTTAAGGTGGGTTGAGAGGGCTATCTGGAGTGCTAGAGATGTTTTACTTTTTGGTTGTTATATGGGTATTCACTTTATATCATTCATTATCCTTGACATTTATGATATTTTATAATTAAAAAGGTCAGTAAAACAAATGAAAAGGAAGATAAAGGAGAAGAAATACCTAGTAAGAAAAAATATATATTCAAGGCAATAAACATGAGTAGCAATAGGAGGTATATTAGGATGATAAAATAACTTAACAAGTTTATAGACATTTTAGTAACTCCTATAAGCCAACAAACCAAGCAGACAAAAACCAAACTGTTAGAAATGTAGTAAATATCACAATAGCACAACATGTATATAACAGAGATTAGACTTTTTTAAAAAGAATATATGGAGCATTATGAAAATTTGTCTAAAGTCAAAAACCTCAAATCCTAAAGACTTAATACCAAAAAGATATTCTGATTATAATGCAGTAAAATCAGGGGGGAAAAAAAGGGACTGGGTAGATTCAGTGGTAGAAACCATGCTTATCATGTGCAAGGTGCTAGATTTGATCCCTAGCACCAAAATAAAAATAAACAATTTTAAGAACAACCCTAGAAATTCTACATATTTTCAGACTTCAAGTTATACTTCTAACTTCTGCTTCTAGCCAGGATGGAGTAATGTAAACCAAATTTACCCTTCTACCTACAATAACCAAACCGAAATGAAACAGCATTGAATGTCAGGAATATGTCCATATGAACATGAATGTTCAGAGCAGTTTTATTTTAGTAGTCAAAAATTGGAAATAACCCAAATTTCCATCATTAAGTGAATGGATGAACAAATGGATGACAGAATACTACATAGTGATAAGGAATGAACTACTAATACAAGCAAAAAAAAAAAAAAAAAACCATAAAAATCTCAAAATAATTATGTTGAAAGACGCCAGACTAAGAGTATGTAAGATTCTAGTTATATAAAAATCTATAAAATGCAAACTCATTTATAGTGATGGAAAGCTGACCAACTACTTCCTGGAGACTGGAGGAATTGGGAAAGATAGTAAGAAAATTTTGGAGTGCTAGGTATATCTATCATTTTGATTGTGGTGATGATTTCACAAGTATATATGCACATCAAAACTTGCCAAATTTACACTTTAAAGTTTCTACCACTGAGGCTCTGGGTTCAATCCCCAGGACCACATAAAAAAACTAAACTAAATAAAGGTACTGTGAACATCTACAACTAAAAATTTTTTTTAAAAAACACGTACAGTTTATATGTCAATTACACATCAATAAAACTTTTAAAATCAATTTTGGTATTTTAAATGTTTATTTAAATATTGCTAAATAATTAACTTTGCTATTTATAGTTTAAATAATTAAAAAATGGATAAAGTAGATACAATAAGAGAGGGCCTAAAACTATTCCTATTAGTGTCACTATCCCTTCCCAGTGGTCCTTGAGGCACTTCCAAATGAAAACCCTAGGCTTCTAGAGAAAATTTTGAAAACTTACGTTTTAAACTAAGAGTTATTCACAGGCTCTTAAATCAGGTGCCAGATTAAAATGATTTATTATCCTGGCATGGTGGCACACACCAGTAATCCCAGCTTCTCAAGAGGTTGGAGTAGGAGAATGGCAAATTAGAAGACAGCCTAGGCAACTTAGAAACAAACAAAAAAATGTCTCATGGCAATTTCTTTGAATAATCAATTCGGAGTATTTACATCATTGAATATCCAAATACTTTTCTACTCAACCTCAAGACATGTTCTACGAATTCTGGATAGAGAGTTTTAATTTTAGAAGAATCTAAGTTATTGTCTATGCCTGATCCCTAAGCCTCATGTCACAACACCAGGGATTTGGATGCTGTCTATGGACATTTTCTCTCCATTCCACTCTGCTGCTTCCTGAAAATGTTTTACAATAATATACCAAGCAACAAAAATAACAGAAATCCTCCTAGGCCTGCTGCTTGTGGAGAGGAAATGGAGGGCAGGTGGAAGTGGCCCACACTCATGGATGTGATGCAGAACACTGGACCCTGAAGCAAAGCAGGCTGAAAGTTGGGAATAGAGAATAAGCAGAAAGCACAAGAACAATACTCTTATGTAAAATGCAGCAAAGGTGAAGGAGTTGCTCAAGGAAGGCTGAGCCTATGAAAAGAATGACTCATTATTTGTGAGTAATACAAATAAGTCACTGAGGACACTTATGTTTGGAAATTCTTTACAAAAATTTTATTTGAGATCTCATGTCCTTATAAAAAGTACATTACATTAAAATTTTAAAAAATACTTTTTTTAAAAAAAATGAGGGACTTCTATTGACTCACCTATTTTATTTTACCCCCATGATTTACTTCCTATTCTAACACTAAGATATAACATTTTTTTCTTCCTTTTCTTCCTCCTGCTTTGAAAGGGCAACCACCATGAGGGATATCTTAGTAAAATGCAAATTAATCATTTCCAGGAGAGCAGTAGCTTCCTACTGGCTGGCCTTAGAAAGCAAATGGTATTCCTTTTGCCCTGAACCAAAGGTCATTAGACCTTCAACTTAATTGAAACTTTTCTATTATTTGCAATTTCTCTCCTTGGGTGTCTCTTTTACTTACAAACTCTACCTTAAAATAACCTTAAAATTTAAGCATCAAGTGTTTTTAAGAAATGATTAAAGGATCTCAAATTAAGTTACTGCTTTAATAACTTAGCAGCTATTTTCTATAAAAGAATCTTAGTACTGGAGAATGACCCAATATTAAGATGATTTCTGTGAGCAAATACATTTTATAACCCTTATGACAAAATAAGATCAATTCTACAAAATACTTAGAATGTTAAGAATGCAATTTACACAGTAAAAATGATTTGATTTGTTTTCAGTAAGAAAGTACTTTTAATTTCTTTACTGCAGGTACAATGGCATCCAAGTCATCAATTTCTGTAACAGAAAAACAAAAATAATAAAGCAGAGTAACTTTCTAGTGATCAGTTCAGGGGAAATGAGAACTCTATGCAGAAACAAACCTCAAGCAAAAAAGACAATACTGGTGCTTTCATGCACATCATGGTGATACATTATCACTGATTCAGAGACAGATGCTAAACAGTGCATCTGTTTATAAAAGCTACCACATACTCACAAGTACTCTCTGACTCTGGCTCTTGCTAACACATCCAACTGGTCACATTTATGATGTGTAGTGCCTCTTTAGACCTAATTACACAGCAAAATCCCAGGTAGCAGCATTTCTTTACTAGGGTCTTCATCTGAAGTCCTAGGAAATTCTTCTCATAAAACACAGTGCCCTTGGGCTAAGGTTGTGGCTCAGTGGGACAGCACTAGCCTAGTAGTTGTGAGGTACTGAATTCAAGTCTCAGCACCACATAAAAAATAAAGATATTGTGTCCATTTATAATTAAAGATATTAAACACACAGACACACAATGCCCCTCTGATTCTCTTAGGAAGAGTTCTCATTAGTGGATCACCCATAGGCCTACCTTTTGAGCTGAACAGGTGTGCCTAATAAGAGGTGTGAAGGTCCACAGAGAGAGAACCTCAGGTGCCAGGTGTGAGAGTCCTTAGCTGGTCTGGCTTCCCAGATAAACCAGTTCAGTTTCTTCTCTGACAGATTTTTCTAAATTTGATTCCTCTTTCTTAACCTATCTTATTCCAGCCAGCTGAAGTTAGAATTCATTCTCATAAGCTCCTAGCTATGGAGAAAGCAAAGTCCCTTTTTCTCATTATCCAGACTTCAGCCTTGCTTAAAGTAAGCCCTAAGGGCAGATTTATAGATACCCACTACTTTTTTCTGACTTATTCTGCCATGAATTCTTGGAATCCAGCTCTCTTTCTCTCCATTGTTTAGCTAGATTTTGGTTGCTCTCGCTTTAGCCTTAACACCTGACCCATGCTGACCCACTGTCATGAGTTCCATAAGCTTCTGACTTCAGTCAGAATCCCTGTCTGGGCTCACAAAGCATCAAGCATACAGGAAGGGGGACAGTGTAATCCAGCCTGCTGCAGAGAATTTGGTTCACACCTTACATTGTGGTAAATAAAGGTCCAAAAATCAAGTTATTCCCAGACCTTCCCCGACCCCCATCCATTCTGAAATCATATCTCTTTTCCCATTAAATGAGAAACCTGCCTTATAAATGAACCTCATAGACAAAGACCTTTGTTGATATGGAAATTTTCTCAGCCAATTATACCACTTACATAAGCATAGAAACTAAAATTTATTGAAGGGTAGTCTCCCTATCTGATATCCAATACACCACTAGATACTTAATGACATTTAGTAATTTAAAATCCAGTCACATTTTGCCAAACTTCCCCAATGTTAAATATTTAACTCCAGAATTTCAACTTCAAACCAAATACAAAATTCCTCCGCAAGAACCTTGAACTTTCTTGCAAATACATGTACTACGTTGAATGTAATAACATCTGAGACAAAGGTAATAAAGGGTCTTATTTCAAGTGTTGCAAACACACCCACTAAAATGTTTATTAATTTGCAAAGTAGTACTTAATAAGAACATCACTGTTGAATTTAATGGCCCTCCTGAAGCAAGTAGAATCATTGCAGGAAACCAGTCTCTTCAGGATTCTAGACAACACACTTGTACAATTTCATAACCCATCTTTTTAAAAATTGTTATTAGTTGTAAATGGACACAATATTTTTATTTTATTTTATTTATTTTTATGTGGTGCTGAGGATTGAACCCAGTGTGCCTTAAGCATGCTAGGCGAGTGCTTTACCACTGAGCCATAACCCCACCCTCATGACTCATCTGAGTTTAGCTTTCAAGTAATATTTTCACTTGCTAGGAGCTTCAAAGCATATAGAGAATGCCTAAAGGACACTCACTCTTTGTTTCCCTTGAGTCCACAGTCCACATAACACCAGTCACAAAACTTCCTTTATGTTCTCTAGGCTATACACTGCAGTAAGATATTTCTTTTATTTATTAATTTTCTTACCAAATCTGAATTTAATCATTTCCTAATCTTCCTACCAAGTCTCATTTCTGCTTCTGAAAATTGAGGAATCATTCTTTAAAATCCTTTCAAATGAGCTAAACAAAAATTCTGCTAGTGAATAAATCACTTTAAACTTTGAAAATTGTTCTTAAGATAAATTAACTTTACAGCCATGTTAAAATAAGAGTCTCTTTGCCTATGATCCCTAAGCAAATATATTTTTTCCCCTTTAACAGATACTGCTACTAATGAAGCTCTCAATCTGACCAACAGTATAGATGCCGTACTTAAGTCTCTTCTATAGATGTTCACTACTTTACATTACTTCATATCATCTGAGAAGAAAACTTTGTGTACTCTTAAAACACAGTAGGCTGTGCCACCTTTAAGACAAACAAACAAAAAGAGGGGGAGGAGGAAAGGCCTTTCAAGATCATAAATTCTGCCAGATGCAGTGGTGCACACCTGTAATCCCAGTGACTTGGGAGGCTGAGGCAGGAGGACCATGAGTTCAAAGCCAGCCTCGGCAACTTAGCAAGGCCCTAAGCAACTTAGCGAGACCCCATCTCAAAATAAAAATTAAAAAGGGCTGGGGATGTGGCTCAGTGTTTAAGCACCCCTGGGTTCAATCCCCTGTGAGGGGTGGGGGGAAATAATAAATTCTGCCAAGATTTCTTATTAGGCAATGGCAGAGCCAGAGTTACACTGGGCCTGGCCAGAGTAATGCCATTTTTTTATAACATCTCAAAACAAGGCAGTTCTAATCTCCTTAAAGGCTCTGTGCTGCTCTATTCTGTGGACTAATTCCAACTGACTCTAACTTCAAGTAAGGAGCATGTTTCCACAACTATTAGTGGTTTACAGACACTTCTATCAAACATTCAAGGTAAAAACACCAATCCAGTAACTAAGGAACACTCTTCTCTCAAACCCACTGACATCTTAAAGACTCAAAATTTAACTGTTACCAATGGAGTTCTTACCTAGGATTTCAAGTAGATCATTAGTAAATGCCTGAAATGCTGGGAAAAATTCCTCATGTTCTTCCAATTTGTTGATAATGCTGTTTAAAAAATGCAAAGTTACGTCAGATTTCCAACTTTGGGTTCTTACATCTGATTGCAAGCCAATGGTTGCAAAAAGAACATCTTCAAAGTGGAAAGAGACTATCCTAATTTAAATATAAACTTAATAATCATTCACTACAATATTTTCTATTTTTGCTTTTTGTTGTCCTAATATCAATGTCCTTTAAGAAAACATCATCTGTTTAATTACATCATATTCTTGACATGGCAAACTTTCCATTTAGCTCAAGCCTTCTTTAGAGAACCATGCTTTTATTGCATTTTCTAACAGGCTTTTATGCTCAGCATCCTATTAAACATGAAGATAAAAGTATGAGTAGTGAGTAAAACCATGGGTAGAGAGAAAAAGACAAATAATGGGATATATGTTCCTTTTAAAAGCATTAAATATCAAAAACTCAAGTGTCAGATTTTATAAGGGTTCTTCCTGGAAAACATACAGGACATAAGAAATACGTGGAATATGTTGTTTCCTTTTCAATCTGTTGCAGTATAAAACGAGGGAAGGCTGGGGAAAGTTGTCTTAAGCTACATCTCAATTTTGGAGGGGTATTGTTGGGGATTAACCCAGGGTCTCATGCATGCTAAGCACACAACCCACCACTGAGCTACATCCCCAATCCCTCAATATTTTTTAAAAACAGTAGGTTTTATATTAGCAATGCCCAGTCTTTTAAAAAATACTTCACATTTACTGTCTAATCAAATAATTAATAAATAACCTGTTAGTAATTATTCAGTGGTATATGGTAGTATCCTAAAAACAAGACTTGTTGATATGATCTAACTATGATCATGGTAGAACTCACTGGATCTACCATAAACAATAGGTATTCAACTTTAAAACCTTCATTTTCATCTGCTTCTTTAAATTATGCCAAGGCATCAATTCTGTAGGCAGTATTCAAAAACTTACACAAATCCTTTATAACAAAAGAAACTACATGGTATTACAGATTTTAATAGTTTCTACAGTGGCTAAAACGGTTTGAATTTTTCCACATACAACTTTCCCTGGGAACAGGCTTATGCTGAAGAGTTTCTTACCCAACCTATGTAAACTTACAGGCCCAGCAACTTATTTCTGTCTTGAAAATACTTGGCATTTTCTCCATCCCTAAAGGTGTGGGATTATTTTAGGTTGTCAAGTTACTTAACAAGTGCCATTCCAAATAGGGAAGGTAAATAAGTTAGGAACTTTTGAATGTCTTTAATTTCATCACTCCAAGAATTCTGGATGATACTCCTCAAACAAATACCTTTGGAAGTCTTCAGGTCCTAACACCTGCTTAACCTGCTCATTCACATCCTCATTAATCATCCTACACAATTTTTCAACTGTGCTCACCAGCACATACATTGAGGATGAACTGTCTGCAAAGAGAAATAAAAACATAGAATATATAAAAAGAGGCTTTCCAAAATCATTACATCCATCAAATATTTTATACTTTAGTTATCCTTGATTCTTTAACTATTTTTTAATTTCTTAGGAAAAAATTATCAAGTAGGGGCCAAAAGTGAAAAAGGGTCATCACCTAATTCTAAGAGTTCCTGGAGGTTTCTCATAGCGTTGTTCATTTCTCCAAGCCTACTATAAACTTCATTCATTCGGGGATAAACTCCGTTTAAAGAAGGCACATCAAATAATTTTTGGAAGTGAGCAACGATAGCTTGCAAAGTTTGCAAGTTTGGCATATTGCTGTCCTGTCCAAAAGAAGGTATGGAAAAGATCATTCATGTCTGGAAATATTCTAAATATTTAATTTAAAAAATTTAAAAACTTAAAAATGTGAACATTTATATAAGTTAAGCATTACCTTTTCCTTATTTTCCACTTCTTCCAACATTGTATCCACCATAAACAATAGATCTTCAACTTTAATACTTTCATTTTCATCCTGTTTCTTTAAATTATGCCAAGGTATCAATTCTGTAGATAGCGTTTTCAAGGACTTATACAAATCCTTTATGACAAAAGAAACGACATGGTAGTATTGATTTCAATAATTTCTACAATAACACTAATAAAACAATCCAGGCAGTTTAAAAAATAGACATGTAACCATCATCAGTATTTAGAAATAATTTTAAAAAATTTATTAAAATTAGGTTTCTCCAGGAAAACGTAGGATTTATTTAATAAAAACAAACTACACACTGATTATTCCAAATATGGATGCCCTAAGCAATTATATGTTATTTATGATCACTATATTATTTACGTGGTTATCTTGAATTACTGGTATATAAAACCAAAATATAAGGTGACTGAATCCAGGGCTTTATGTATGCTGGGAAGCACTCTACCACCAACTTATATCCCCAGCTCACATTCTGAATTTTTATAATAGCTTTGAGATGAATTTATATACCAAAAAATTAATCAAGTATACAACTCAGTTTTAGTATTTTCAGAAATATACAAACCTCACCACTATCTAACTTCAGAACTTGTTTATCATCCCAAAAGTAATCCCATATCCACTCATAATCCTTCCCCATGCTCCTCTGCCCCCCAGCCTCCAGGAACCACTAAGCCTCTTTGTTTCTATGATCTGCCATTTCAGGTCATTTCACCAAACAGAACCACACAAATGACCATTTGGGACTGATTTCTTACACTAAGTATATCGTTTCTGAGACTCATCCATATTGTAATGTATGTCTCCATATAAGAGCTCCTCTGACATTAAAAACCTGATTCTACTTAATCTTAATAACCACCTTAACTTTCTTGGCATAGATATATTGCCCTAGTCTATTTACACTATGCACAAAAGGCAAAGCCACTGGAAGTTTAGAGCTCTAAGACTGACCAACTGACAAATATTTACCAAGTATCTAGTTTGTGCACAACATAATGCTTGACCCTTTAGAACAATGCTGTCTGGGAAAAAAAATGAGCAAGAGTAATTTTAATCATCTAGCAATCATATTAGGGAAAGTAAAAAGAAGCAGGTAACACTAACTTTAGTTAATATATTTTTATAATGGTAGAATGCTTGTCTATAATGCATAAGGCCCTGGGTTTGATCCTCAGCACAATGTATTTAATTCAGTATATCCCCAAAATAATATGTAATATTTTCGAATTTTTTCCATAGTCTTCTATATCTCGTGTGCATTTTACACTTTTCAATGGGGGAACTACCCACATTTCAATTGATCATCAACCACATGTGGCTACCATATTGAAGAGTGAAGTTCTAGAATACACAAGTACAAGAAATTCCTCCTTTTTCTTATTTCTTATTCTAGTCCTCCACTTATTTAGCACTCCTCCATTAAGATCCAGACCTCACATACTGATACTTTTCATTTTGTAGTATGGCAGCTATCTATTTTAGCAATTCACAGCAATAAATTCAGTGTCAAATGAATGTTTTAAGTAAGAAGTGCCACTAAAATTTGGAAAAAAAATATCAGCAAGTAGCAACGTAATGATAACTGAATTAACCAATGCTCCCATTAACAGGTACATTTATGAAGAAGCAGTTTATGATAAAAAGAATACCCAATTTAAAAATTTGTGCCTGAGAATAAACTAGTTTTACAAAACTAAGATGATGCTCTGGTCTCCTTGGCAGTCACTATGAATGGTTGTAGCACAGTTCGTCAAGTAAGCCAGGAAAAAATACTAAGAGGATCTCCTAGGTTCTTTGCTTAGCTATAGGATGTAGAAATACTTCAAGGTCTTGCCTGTCATGTATGACTGGCTTCTTGAATCACTGAGGAATGGGAAACTAACAGCACACAAGTATTCTGGGTGAGAAAAGCTACTGCGCCTGTAGCTCCCTTTTTCAGAGAGGTAAGAAGTAAAAGACAGGAAGAGGCAGTAGCTGGCCCGGTGTGTTTCCCCGCTTGCCCACCCACTCCTGCTCCAGCTGTTAACATGTACTTTTTAAAAATTGTGGTAAGACACACATGCATAATGTTTAATATCTTAGCCACTTTCAACGTTAAGTTTAATGTTATTAAATACATAGTACAACCATCACCACTGTCCATCCCCACAACTCCTTTCATCTTGTAAAACAAACTCTATTCCATTCCATAACTCCCCATTCTGCCATCCCAAAGCAACCATCATTGTTTTCTGTCTCTGATTTTGACTAAGTATCTCATATAAATAGATTCATACAGTATTTGTCTTTTCATAACTAGCTTCTTCTATAATATCTTCATAATACTCACTCATGTTGTGGTATGAATTTCTTTGCTTTTTATGACTGAATACTTAATGGATTAGTAAGAAAACCCACTAAGAAAAAGAAACTGTTATACATGGTTGATGGGAATGTAATATAATACCACCATTATGGAGACGATTAAAAAAAACTAGCAATATTAACTATTGTATATAATGAAACTGGAAGACCTTATGTTAAGTGAGATAAGCCAGCCACAGAAAGAAAAATACTGCATGTTCTTGTTGATCAACAAGTAGAATCTAAAATGTCATCTCACAGAAACACAATAGTGGTTACCAGAGCCTGGGAAGGGTCTGGAGAGGGTATGGAGAAAGGATGGTTAACAGAAACAGAGGGTGCAGTTGGATAGGAGGATAACTTCTAATGCTGTCTAGCACTGGAGGATAACTAAGTTGACAACAATTAATTGTATATTTTAAAATGGCTAGTAGAGAGGATTTTGTATGTTCCTAAAAACAAAAATTTTAAGTTGTTGAGGTGATGGATATACCAGTTACCTTAATCTGAATGCTACACATTGTATACATGTACTGAAATATCACCCTATATCCGATACATAGGTACAGCTATGTGTCAGTTAAAAATAAAACAAAAATTATATTCTCTAGTAATATATAACACATTTGTCTTATCCATTCATCCCTCAAACCATCCTTCTCTTTTAAGCCAATCAAACCCAAGGATAAAAACCAATCTGGGAAGATTGTTTCCCAAACTAAGAGATTGCTATATTATAAAGAACTCTTCACATGAGGCCTCAAAGAATCTCACGTAATTTCTCAATTTGGGTACTTGAATCAAGTAAAAATGTCAGAAGCACTGCCTAAAAATCTATGAATTACTTCTATGTCAGAAGTAACTAATTCTAGCCAATTGCTTCTTGGGTGTCCTCAGAATATTCAATTTATAAAACTAATTCTTGCTCCTTCCACTGGAAAAACTGGAATAACAAGAACGTGTTACCACTGCAAAGGCTTTCTTGGGTGCTAGCTGCAGTCAGAGTGATCTCCTCATTCTCTGGACTCCAGAGTACAAGTCACGTGTATTATTCACGTGCACTTTGCCATCTGTCTTTACAGCATACTTTTCTTCTAATGACACCATGAATGGTTATTTAAATCTCATATTTTGAGTATATTTTCTCTCTCCAACTTGTCTGAATCTCATATTCACCTTTTCTAATAACTTCAACAATGCTTTGGACATTAAATAATCAATATATGTCTCTTAATTTTATCCCTTTGCCTCCTTTCTTGTTTTCTCCCTTTGCTGAAAAGGCTGAGTGAGGCTTTTTCTACTCCATTTCTGTTGAGGAGCTGGCACTGTTATATGCTATTGGGAAGTCCATCTGACGGGCAATGACTGGGAAGTGCCGTGGTGTTCACAGTTTATCACTAATTATTTCACCCTCTTATGAGAAACAGACTAGATGCATTTAAGTAAGCATATTAATCCAGTACAGGATATCCTTAACCAAAACATTTATGTGTTGTTTAGTTCTGAGCTGAAAGGGAAAAAGAAATTGGGCTGAATGTGAAGATTCTTTTATCAGTTATATATAGGCATATTTTTATTAAAAATTTTTAATATTTACTATTGTCACCCTCCATACATATTGTTGTCTTGGAATATATTCTGCTTTATTCTTTGGATAAATATTAATTGAGCACTCATTATGTGTCATGAGGATCCTTGGGCAATATCAAGGAACAAATAAGAAAACTTTCTGTTCTCATGAAGCTTACACATACTTAACAGATATTTTCTGCATTATTTATACTTCATGGTATTAAGGCTTCTGCTGACAAATACTGTGAAGCATATCTTCATTTCCTGAGGGAGTGCTATGTATGATATTAGTTAATGAGAAATCTAAATTTAAAGGGCACAGAAATTAAACACTAGTAACTTCAAGGCCATTCACCTTTCAATAAATCAATCAAAACTGGAAATACCTCAAATTTTGCAATAAAGAATACACAATTATTATAAAGTGAATACATTTTAATCTTCATGGATCATCAGAACAGCTGAGAGGAGGGCTGGCTGCTAGTTGACTATTACCTGCTCTAGAGAATAAATCAAAGCTCAGCTCAGCTCTGAGTAAAGGAAAAAAATTAAGAAGAGAAGGAAAATATTTTCAACTAAACTGCAATTAAGACATTACATTTGAAGACAAACAGGGCCAAGAAAATCTGCAATGTAGAGATACCAACAGGAGGGAGATGAGGGTGGAACAAGAAAGGAAGATCCAGAAATGATCCACGACAGATCTTCAATGAGGCAATGGGCCTAAAAATCTTTGGTAGAACTTTAGAGGAAGAAAACATAACAGTAGTGACATCATCAAATTGATAGTACTTAAAATAACTTTGTAGATAGTAAAATTCCAGTATTAGATAAGCTTTTCCAGATTTATTGTTAAATTAACATCAAAAGCCAAGTCTGATTAATAAATCCATAAAGTTCCATCGATTTTTACAAGCACACAAAAAACATTCAACCCCTTACCTTTAGAGATGTCAGTTCATCAGCCCACATTTCTATTATAGGAACAAGATGCTCAAATCCACAATCTTGAATAAGATCTTTATTAAAATTTTGGGCTCCTCCTTTGCTCTGTTTATAAATTATTACTGGAGTTCTTGGATTGTGAATAATTGAATTGATGCTACACAACACCTTTTTTAAAAATAAAAAGTGTTTTTAGTCATACAAAAGGGTAAAGGGGTACCTTATATGCCAATGTAACGTGATTTTTCAGAGCTAATTTTAGGTATTATGAAAATCTTTAATGAGATTGACACTTGCAAAATTTTGGTTATACAGTAATCTCATTATTATGATTAATCATATAAGTTGTGAGGAGAACCAAAAACTTCACAGAAAAACAAGAATAAATTTTAAAATGAATAAGACTTGAAAAGAATTATAAATGAACCTAGATTCCCTTCAATGGATGAATCAATTTAAAAAATGTGGCATTTATACACAATGGAATATTACTCAGCAGTAAAAAATAACAAAATCATGGCATTTGCAGGGAAATGGATGGCATTAGAACAGATTATGCTAAGTGAAGTTAACCAATCCCTAAAAAACAAAGGCCGAATGTCTTCTCTGATATAAGGGGGGGGGGATGACTCAAAATGGGATAGGGAGGAAGAACATGAGAAGAAGATTACCACTAAATAAGGAAGAGAGGTGGGAGGGAAAGGGAGGGAGAAGGGGAATTGCCCGGAAGATGGAAGGAGACCTCATCATTATACAGATTACAAATATGATGATGTGAGGGGGGAAAAAAGAAGTGCGTCACATTAAATTGGGTAGAGAGAAGTGATAGGAGGAGAGGGGAGGGGAAGGGGGGATAGGAAGGACAGCAGAATAAAATAGACACTAGTATTGCTGTATGTATATACATGACTGTATAACCAATGTGATTCTGCAACCTGTACACTCAGAAAAATGAGAAATTAAACCCCATTTGATTCAAATGTATGATTGTACTGTCATGTGTAACTAATTGAAACAAATTTAAAAAGAGTTATAAATGACTTCTTATAATCCACATAAAGAATAA
This sequence comes from Marmota marmota marmota, assembly GCF_001458135.2. Lineage (NCBI taxonomy): Eukaryota > Metazoa > Chordata > Mammalia > Rodentia > Sciuridae > Marmota > Marmota marmota. The sequence goes on along the minus strand of NW_026000240.1, from coordinate 25,359,887 downwards.
TCATCCAGACATCCTTAGCTACTGCATCTACATTTCCCTATTTCTGTCTCCTATTTAAGCTAAGCAAGATGTTCAAAGAGGCTTTTCCTATTGCTTCAAAACTTCAGATAAATTCAAAATGAGGACAGTCACATTCTAGACACACCATACACGTCTTGCTAAGACGCAATCAAAACCCTAGATAGTAACAAGCCTATCCAAGAAAACGTGAGAAATTAGATAGGTCTCATTGTGAAATTAAAAGATTATGTCTTGTGTGAGTATGAATGTGTCACAATGATGCTTATTATTATGAATAATTATAATTCAGGAATAAAAATTAAAATATGTAGAATGGGTAGCAGGTGCTATTTATTGTTCTTTTCTAGCCATAGGAAGCTACAATAAACAGGTTTTCTGAGAATTTGACTTCTGGTGTTTATTTAAAAGAGCTTTATTTTATTACTTGAGGATAGTGTATTTCAATATTTCACTTTTGTTATATTTAAACTCATCAAGAACATTCTAATTGAAAAAATAATTAGCATTCTTCCACTAAATTATTTTTAATATTTTTTTTAGTTGTCGATAGAACTTTATATGTGGTGCTGAGAATTGAACCCAGTGCCTCACACATGCTAAGCAAATGCTCTACCACTGAACTACAACCACAGCTTCTCTTCCACTAAATTATTAATGAGAGAAGGATGTGTTTCTATTTCTCCTCTCTCACACCAAAGATCAGGAAGGCTATCGCCTTGGGAGTTGAACTCCCAAAAGAGATCAGGGAGCAGATACTACCTGAACCTCAGCATACATACTTTATCTCAAATTGTTGAAAAAATGACAATATCTCTCTTCTGTATATTTTTGCAGTATAACACTACCAGTTCTCCCATCAAAAAGTGGAGTCTGTTTTCTACCCCTTGAATTTGGGCTGGTCTTGGGCCTTGCCTTGACCCACAGATGTACTGAGGAAAAATGTTATGCCAATTCAGAGCCCTTTTTTAAGAGGCATAGATCACTTTTGCTCTGTTTGCATTCTGCTACTGCCATATAGCCAAGTCCAGGCAGGGCCAGTAGATAATGACCAACACATGGCCCAGTCATCCTCATTACTAAGACAACATTCTCTGAACTCCCAGAAGCAGAACTGCTCTATTGGCTTGTACTTCACAGCAGATGCATAGCCAGTATCATTTATATATACATATATAAATATATATATACGCACACACACACGTGCACATTGTCTTCACATAAATTTGGTTCATTACATATAGTTTACATATACACACACATATATTCACTATAATAAGATTTATTTGTAAGGAATTGGGTCATAGGATTATTAAGTCTGATAAATTCCAAGATAGGTACTTAGCAAGTAGAAACTCAGAAGTGCTAAGGTGCAGCTGCAGTCCCTAGCAATTGCAGAGGTGATGTTTCAGGTCAAGTACAAAGCAGGGGGAACAATATGATGCCCACTCACATCATAAAGGACAATCTGCTTTACTTGGTCTACCAATTCAAATGTTAATCTTATCAAGAAATACACTCAACAGACACACAAAAATGTTTAACCAAATATCTGGGTGCCTTGTTGCCCAGTCAAGTTGACATAGAAAAACTAACCTTCACAGTCACCCACAAAATCACTTCCTAGGTTCAATGATGTTAACATCAATTTGCCATATTTGCTCACTATTTTAAGATGAATGATTTAAAGAAAAAACAGACATTATAACTCTTCACCTCAAATAATAAAGCATGAGTCTCTTAAAGTAGGCATATTCTACAAAACTGTGGTACTATTATCATATCTAAGAAAATTAACAATAATTCCCTAATATTACTGATGCCTAGATTGAACTGTAAATACCTTATTATACCTACTATTTGACCATACCCTCTCCCCATAAATGATAAATTCTACCTTAAATATCATACAAGAGGAGGCAAGGGAGACTCCCAAACAGCATATTTAAAAAGCTAGACAGGTGTTGTAAGGATGGAGCTCAGTGTTACAGCACCTGTCTAGCATGTGTGAAGCCTTAAGGTTCAATCCCTAGCAACACATACACAGGTAAGCAAAGAAATCACTTTCCTTGGACGTGTTCAAGCTTCAAATAATAGGTGTCCTGGTAATATGACTTCAGAGGCTTATTTTAAAGTTTCTTTATAGTTCAAGATAGTGTTTTTAAATTTTTCACTTTTATTATATTTAGATTTTCATTTTAATAGAAAAATGTATTAATTTCTCTCCACTGAATTTTTATAGACATCCAAGCACATTCTTTCTTATGACTTAACACCTTCTGATGATTGGCAGCAAAAGATACGTTAACAATGAGGAAACCGAAAACTGGCAATTCCCATTTCCAGAGATGAGAATTTTTTTTTTTCCCTTATAGTATTGGGAATTATCCCAAGGGACTCCACCACTGAGCTACATCCCATCCTTTTTTGGGGGGTGGGGAACATGGTCTCAGGAACTTGCTGAGGCTGGCCTCAACTTTCCAATCTATCCTGCCTTAGCCTCCCAAGTTGCTGGGATTGCAGGCTTATGCCACCATACCCAGCTACAGAGATGAGAATTTTAAAAAGAAAATCAATATAGGTGTTACATTCTTCAGAGTTTGCAGATACTGATAAGCTCTTAATATTGATTGTTTTACATTGATTTTTTTTTAAAAAAAAACTTTAAGGGTAATCATTAAAGAAAGAATTAGCATAATAAACTTCCTAATTACTTGAAGGTAAATAACAATAAAGAAATTTCAACCAATCTATTAAATACTAGGAAAAGGAAACAAACCAAAGTAAAATAGAACCAAAATCCAAGTAAACAGAAAAGCATCAGGAATAAAAGCAAAAATATGAATTCATCTCAATGCCCATGAATAATTTAACTGCCCTTTTCTTTTTTAAAAAATATTTTTTTAGTTACACATTGACACAATATATTTTGTTTATTTATTTTTATGTGTGCTGAGGATCGAACCCCAGGGTCTACCACTAAGCCACAACCCCAGCCCCTGCCTTTTTCTTAAAAAAAAAAATCCTCTCAAATTAAATCTAAGAGACAAATGAAATGAAAGAAATCCATTATTGGCTGATAGCAATATCTAAATTAAAACAGTTTTCAGAAATATGCTTGGATCCCATTCACAATAGCAATAAAGTTATTAAACCCAGATCATAAACCTAATAAGAAATACACAAGTATATGAAATTTAAAGTATATGAAACTTTATTGAAGGTTGAAAAGGAAAACGCAAATGAAATTAGAGACATATTTCTGAATAGGATAATTCAAAACTGTAAAGGTATCATTTCTCCAAACATTAATCCAATTTCAGCTCATCCCAATAGGATTTTTTAATCTGAAAAACTGTTCATTCAGAAAGGCAATGTGCTAAATTTTTATATAGCCAAGAAAATTTGGGGGGCAGGTGAGGAGATGATGACGGGATGCTTTCCCCAAAAAATTTCAAGACACTATAAAATATAGAAATTAAAAGAATATGGAGGGGCTGGGTTGTGGCTGGGTTGTGTAGAGCACTTGCCTAGCACATGAGAGGCCCTGGGTTTGATCCTCAGCACCACATAAAAATAAATACATAAACAAAATAAAGGTATTGTGTCCAACTATAACTAAAAAATAAAATATTTTAAAAAAAGAAAATGAAAGTAGTATAGGAATGAAATAGATCAGAGAATCTAAAAACCTATGCATATACAGCAATATATTATAAGCATCAATAAAGCAGAGAAAAAAAAGTTGCCTATCAAAAGACTATGAAGTCAATTGCCCACAGAAGCCAAGTAGCAGCATAAATGAGTCAAACAAGGAAGAGTGGGAACTGTGGATAACAGAAGAGCATATGTCCACATCTGACAGGGAAAAGACATAATTCTTCAGATAATGTACATTAAAAATCTCTTAATGTATGAAATATTGGTAATTAATTCAAAATTTTAAAACCCTATGTTGGCCCAATAAAAGTACAGACCCAGTTCTGTCAATAAAATAAAACAGATTTAATTGTTCATCTATTCAATAATGATCTATAGAACCAGTAAAATGAGATTCCCTACATCATATCAATAGAAAATTAAATTTCATGTGAACTAAATATCCAAAACAAAACCACACAAGGACCTTACCCTAAGAAAATAAATTACCTATGTAAGAATAAAAGCAACAAAAATAAAAATTGCTTAAAGTGTGAGAGCAAAGGATTATAAAATCTTTTAAAAGTCTTAATTGATGTTTTTGTCCTTATTCCTTAAACAATGCAGTATAACAACTATTTACCTTGATTACATTGTATTAGGTATTATAAGTAATGGATAGAAAACATGCATAGGTTATATACAAATAATATGCTATCTTAAGAGCCTTAGCATCTGCTCATTTTGATATCCACAGGTATCCTGGAATGAATCCCCATGGATACCACAAGATGACTATACAAGTATTCATATCAAGTGATCATTTATTACTCTGCAATTGAAACCAAGGTTCATTACAAACACCAGTCTTTTTGGTAGCTATGCAATACCTGAAAGTATCTCTGGTCAATTAGGGCCTGTTGATGGTTTTCTTTGATGGGTTCATCTTTTTTCTCTGTGTCCTCAGAGTTTTTAGGACTGATAACCTCCTGTAATCTAAAGAGAGAAAATATCAAGATAATACAAAATGCCTTCCTGGACATTAGATTAAGATGACAATGATCCATCCAGCTGGCTTGTCAAAGTCTTACATCATTTTACTTATATGTGATATATGCATGTGTGTGTATACATTGAAGTTTTTAAAAACTTAAGTCATGTTGCCATTGGAAAATGAGAAGGTCCTCCCAACAGAACACAAATTAGAAGGAATCCCTGAAAACAGAAGGGATCAGACTGAAGAAGAAAATTCTAATCACTCTCCCAACACAAATAAAAAACACCAGGGGAAAAAACTACAGCAAAAGAAGGAAGCAATTTCCATCCAAGGTGCTCCAAAGTTAGAGGCCATAGGTACAGAGAGAAATCAGTCTGAGCAGGCAATTGGTTTGGGCACAAAGCAGGAACATCTCAACAATTTGGTCCCTCTCTACATGTTCCACTTGTGCCAAAGAATAGACAGTAGTGATGCTCAGGCCTGGAAAGAGCATGGAGACCTAAGAGACAGATGGCTACAAGAACTCTGGGGAAAGGAGAGACTCTGCCCAGGAACCTCACTACGTATGAGTGTATTCACCCAGTCACAAACCTTTTCCCTTCTTAAAATATCTACAAAGGCCAGCTGAGGTAGATATTGCTTCTCATCCCCCATCATGCCTTTGAAAATAGTAGTTTCTTATCAGACCTGCTTCAAATCAATCTTTTCAATTTGAATATGCTATCAGTTTCCTGCTGGGATCCCAATCCATTAAATTAATTCCATAGCTTGTTAACAAATTCTGAACTGCTATTTGTACAAAAGAATAGTCAAATTCTATGTCATTTGCCAGCTGAAAAACAATGGCTTTTGCTACTTTGTGAACTAAATCTAAGCTCTTTGGTTTAGCATTCAAAACTCCTCGTGCTCTGAAGTTTAACCCAGTATTCCTGACTCTCTCAGGTGATTTTACTTCTCCCCTACAATTTCCTACTCCAGTGACATGTAACACCCATGATCTTTACTCAGTTGCTATTCTCTGCTCAATGATGAATAGATGCCCAAACCAAATATACAGAATTAGCTCTAATAGTTGGCCAACTTCTCCACCACATACCAGGCTCTCACAGTCCACTTTCCACCCGACTCCACCTCTAATTATCACATTCACACAGTCTGCAGTTCTGACTAAAGGCAGTGCAATGAGCACATTATCTAGAATACAAAAAGATACAGAAAAGCTAATATGTCCTCTACAGGAAAGACAAGTAAACTATTCTAATTTAAATGTTAAGCTGAACATTGTCATCTGAGTGTAGGGTTATCAAATTGTATGCAAATCTGATAAATAACTACTACACTATGAATATACAACATTATAGCTGTCAATGCAGCAACCAAAATACATAAATTATAGTGTTTAAAAAACAACAAAAAAAAAGTGGGTCACTACAACATGGCACCACTGCCAAACTCTGCAGGCAACTGTTTCTCTGGTGAGGAGCCCAAATCCAGGCCCAGACTCAAATACTATGTGTTATCTTTAGGCCCAGCAATAAGCAATTACAAAGGCTTTGCCTGGAGGCCTCATGAGGAACAGCAAGCTTCCTCACACCAGACCAGCTGCACACCCTGCACACTGAAATCTGTGGAGGCAGTTACTTTTAAGGACTAACCCCCTCCCTCTAATGCTAGCCATATTCACATGCACTTCTGCTTTCTTAGCCCAGCACCCACATTAGGGGCCCCTTTACTACCAGGACTTTACTGAGGCATTTTTCAGGTGCTTCTTCCATTATCTCCTTACTGGTGAGGGGCCTTATCTAAACATCCCCCCCAGTACTTTTACCCTCCCTGCCCCATAAAACATCAGGGTTCTTGGCAGTGAGATAGTTAGGCCCCATCTGGCTGTATGTACTAACCAACCCACCCAGTACATTTCATAAGGAAAACAAAAAAAGAACATTGAGGAGCCAGCCTTTTTCTTTTGGCTTCTTGCTTCTATCTCAGTATGGGCACTAAGCTTAGTTGTTAATTTCAGTGTGCCTCGCCAGCGACCAGTCTGATGTCTGTCAACACTAGACTGGCTGTATTCTGACCGTTTCCCCCTAGCTAAATAAACTAGGTATTGAAAAATAAAGGAAATTAGTGTAGTACATCTGGTTGTCTTGCCCTGGTAGACCTATTTCATCCCTTCTTAAGGAACATAATTTTAAAACAAACTGTCCGTAATATTAACTCTCCTGTAAGAAGAAATCATGTTCTCCCATGTTAAATTGTTAAACTAACCTTCAATACCAAATGGAGGTGTTAAGAGTAACTACAACTCTTAAAAATACAAAAGAAAAAAAAAAACACAACTGAAATATTCTGGGTCGTGAAAGAGAAAAGATTCCTCTATTCCTTTTTCTCATAGAATTTCCTTTGGAAAACTTGTAATTATGTTTTCTCTGTCTCTTTAAGATGTATTTAAATCTTTTCCAGAGCTAAATAAACCTTTTCCCAGTTCTATATCTCCAGGATTTTTTTTTAAAGGAACCCTGGAACCATGGTCAAAATGTGACTATCAAGGAAGATGGTCACATCTGACACTATCAGAATTTAGTCTAGGGCCCTGGTGCCAAGCTGTTAACCTCTTAATTGTCATAAGAACACCAGTGCTGAGAGCCACGGCCGAGTCTGTATGGCCCCTGGCATTTTGCCAACAGTATTGATTGACAGGCAAGGCATTACTATCCGCCTCTGCCGCAACTTTTGAGTTCTCGCACTATTTTGGAGTTCTCATGGGGATTTCCGGGAATTCCCCAAGAGTTCCCATTGGTTGGGGAAGTGCAGGAGGAGGGATTTCCGGGAGATATATTTCCGGCTGGGGGTTCCTGGAGAAGCCTCATGGTGTTCGGGAGGATACCCCGGGAGCTGTGTGAAGTGTTTTCCTGCAGTTTAAAAATAAAGTTTGTTCCTGCTTCAGTGGCTCGTGATTTGTGCCCAGCCAGACTGCGGCACACCAGAAATTTTATTTTTCCCTTGGTTAAAGACAGCATGTATGTAATGAATTCTACCTGCCTGGCTATATAGGAAGATTTCTTTCTGTCTGTAAACCTGTTTAGCACATTGCCTATAATGCACATCCCTGTCTGGCTGAAAGCTTACCCAGTAATAAAACTGTCTTTTGTATATCTGTGGAAGGAATTCACTAAGTTGACAGCAGATTATTATTTCCCAAACATCAATAGTACTTTGAAATAATTCTACCTCTGGCACAACAGAAAATAAAAATCTTTTCATGAGCTGGGTATTTGCCTAACATGGTAGGGCACTTGCCTAACATGCATGGGAGCCTGGGTTCAAGCCCTGCGTTCAATCCCTAGTACTACAGAAACAAAAATCAAAAGATTTTCTTTATTTAGCTTGGTTCTAATTATTAGTGTGGTGATTCAAGAGTGAGACTTGGAGAAAGAATGATTAAGGATATGATTTCTCTTTTTTTGCCTACCATCTGTGTAATGTGGGTAAGTTATCTAACACTCCCAATTCTCTGTATCGACATCTAGATAAAAAGTTCCAAACTAAAATATTTTTAAATTATAAAAATTCCTAAACATTCCTTCAAAATTCAACCAAAAAAATTATAGTAGGAATTAGTTCTGAATCCTAATTCTTAAAATAATTTTTATTTATTTATTTTTAATTTGTTCTACTTAGTTGTACATGACAGAAAAATGCATTTCAATTCATCATACACAAATGGAGCTCAACATTTCAATTCTCTGGTTGTACATGATGTAAAGACACAACATTTGTGCAATCATACATGAACCTAGGGTAATGATGTCCATCTCATTCCACCACCTTTACAACTGAATCATAATTTTAAAAGACAAAAATGGTAAGTCAATCTAAAGGCCAGAACCCAAGTGAACAACAAAAATATATATAGTTGATTCTCATTATTTGGGGCAGTTATGGTCTATAAAGTCACTGTGAATACTGAATTAGAGTACTGAACCACTGCTCCTAGGGGAAATACACTGTCATGCTTCTGGCAAGTCTCTAGTCACATTTTCCTCACTGTTCCATTTTGTCTCACTGACCCAGATGTGAAACATATATAAAATATACAATATATAATTATGACATAATACAAGAATATAATTTAAATTATCATGTCAACATATAATATCCAGATTATGGTTTCCAACCTGTTTTAATGTACTTGTGTCAATTTCATTGAAGTATCTGCAGAACTGAAAACTAGGGACATAATAGGTCAACAGATCAATATATAACCATGTTTTATGTGAGTCTCTACTTAAAGACACTTTGAAGTACACTGCTGATTCACTAATGAACTTGCCAATAGTATTCCTTAACTCCTGCCTTAAACAAAACTTAAAATGTGTATTTTTTTCATAAGGCATACCACAGCCTTTCCTGGGTACAGGAGTGCTAGATAGCACTGTGGCACTATGCTTGGTGAGGTACCTTAGAGAAATCACCAACAAAAAGCATAAGTATGGGGGGGGGGGAGTGGTACTAAACAGCAAAAGATCCTTCTTTTCAGTATGGGGGTTGAAACAAGAGGAAAGAGCATCAACCTGGTCAATAGTTGAGAATATATGTTGATTCAAAATTCCTTGCCATTGAGCATGCCCAAGTGCGACTGAAATGCCGTGAGGACTGATCCGAGGTTATGATTTTGGCAAATTCACACATGAAATCTGAATAATGAGGACTGATGTTTATGTACATGTAAAAACATGTATGTTTATGTTTATCTTCACTAATATGCTTGCTTTGGAGTCAATAGGTTTCCTCATTCTGACTTTACCTCCTACAGCTTCCCCTTTCCCAGTTGTTTGTCTCCTAATTTCCTCACCTCACTTAATGGCACTAACAACTAACTAGTTATTCAGGCCTAAAACTTAGAAGACTTTTTCTTTTCCTGCTCAACACCTTATATCCCATCCATCCAATTGAAAGTTGTTAGTTCTACTTTCAATATTCTCCAATTCCAAAACTTCTCAGTACTTCCACCACTGACCATGTCACCACCACCACCACCACCACCTGTCCAAACTCAAACAATAGCTACGCTCCCACTATCTTACATGTAGTATTTATATTGAAATTGTCATATTTATTTCATTATCCATCTCCCTTTATGCCATCTCCACGAGGGCAGGGATATTCTTCCATTTGGTTTACCACAGCAACCCCAGACTTGAATGCCAAGCAAATAATAGGAAATACTATAGGCACCTGAAATGTCAAGCAATGGTAGGAAGGAAATGAATATGCATTAAATAATGAAGGCATTCTTTCCAAACCTTCCACTTCTCTTTTAGTTTTCCTTCACTACTATCTTAATTTTAATTCAATATGTAATTCCTGGATGCACATGCTTTCCTTTTACAGTGATGTTTGTTGCCACAGAAGGAAAAATAGTTGTCAGTAAAAATTAAATCAACACTTGCTAACACAACTGACTTAATACATCTGATGTATATATTAACTCAGTTTTCAAAATATTTCATATATATAGATTTCTTCTCCAACAAAATGTGTCCCAAACTACTTTCTCAATCCCTTGACTCAAAGGGTACTCATGGACAAGCTTCAGAAAATACCATTACTCTTTAAGATCAGATATTAAAATACCTCTGAGCTCTTGCTTTTCAAAGCTAGAGTGGGTAAGAATGGATTACTGCATGCCTTCTGGTACTTTTAAAGTGATAAGACTCCCTTTAAATTTTTCAGATCATGACTAGTAATAACAAAAATCAGGAGCTTGTCATATCTACTTTTACTGATTCTCTAGCAATTCTTCCATTTCTGAAGACAATATTCTATTTAAAATCTTTGTACTTTATTACATTAGGCAACTTACCTTTTTTCTTTTTATCACCTAAGATGGATATACAGCTAAGCTAAATCCAATATAGAAGAAATTGCTTTTGAACTGTGGAACCAGAAAAGCTTTTTTTGGTGGGGGTAGTGGGGAAGGGGTTACCAGGGATTGAACCCAGGGATACTTTACCACTGAGCCACATCCTTAGTCCTTTTTTTGAGACAGATACTACGTTGCTTACAGTCTCTTTAAATTGCTGAGACTGGCCTTGAACTTGCAATCCTCATGCCTCAGCCCCGCAAGATGTTTAAATTGTTAACTTTAAACAAATCCCAAGCTACTAGGATTCTAGATATGTGCCACCATGTGGAAATATGCATTTTTAAGTATCATTTCCCCCATAAGCCTGGTAATTCCAATCCAAGGCTACATGAAGTAACATGAGATAAGTAACATAGATAAATAGGAACAAAATACAAAACCCTAATAAAAGCTATGATTTTGGTGAAATATAATTACTTGATGCTTTTCTTAAGGGCTTTTTCCAGTTTCTTCACTTGCTGTTTTTGAAGTTTTAATTCCTCTTGTGTGGGCCTGTTGAAAATACACCACGTTGAATGCATTCAATTAAGTGAATAAAACAATAAAAGTACTTTACAGAGGATATCCTGTTACTTGTCACAAGTTCATGAAAATTCTTTAAAAATTCTGACTGCTAATAAGGTGTTTACTGGACATCTGGATTTCTTCTATATAATTCCTTATTCAAAACCATTTACTTGTTTAATTTATTGTTTTTATAGTGAAATATTTCAAATATACAGATGTTAGAGATTACAACAAATCCTAGTATATTCACCAGCTTTACCAAATTTGAATATTAATAGATTTATTCCAAATCTTTAAAAATGTACTTAAGAACTCCATGCGTCCCTCATTAATGTCATTCTTCTTCCCACACTATCCTAAATTTACTGTTCCTTATTCCAAAGCATTATTCTTAAAATCTTTACTATATATTTATGTAACCATAAATGTACGTATTACCTAGCAGTTTTTCAGACTTTATATAAATGACTTACATGTAAACCATTAATAGTTTCTCTTCATTAAAGTTTAAGCTTTAAAGTTTGGCAATGAAGCTCAGAGATAAGATACTTTGCCTAGCATCCACAAGTGCTGGGTTTATCCCCAGCACTGCAATAAATCCAGTGTAAGCTTTATGAGATCAAGGGATTTGTATGGTCATTGTTTAATCCCACAGCTTGGAGAACTGCCTAACTTATTAAAAGTATTCAACAAATATTTGCTGAATAAAAATAAAGTGTCAACAATGTTCACTCTGTATTACTGTCAACAGATGGCAGTTTCTCGTTGTAATTATGCTGCATATAGCTTTCTGTTGTGTTACAAGAACTATTTACTTTTCTTCTCTTTCCACAATAAGAAATCACAAGATATTCTCAAGTAATTTGGGAATGAGAAACCCACTGGTATAAAACTTTGAACATTTCAAAATCACTAAGTTACAATGTTTTCACCACACACACACACACACACACACAAAGTGTAAATATTTGAGGTGATGGATAGGTTAGCTTAATTATTCTACCTCATATTCATAAAATCAAATTACTTTGTACCCCAAAGACATATACAACTATAATTTGTCAGTTAACAATTTAAACAATTTAAAAATGCAAAAAAATCATGCTCACTGGAAGATAAAAAGAAAAATAATATGGCTCCACTTACAGAAAGTCTAGGAAATATAAACTATTGTATAATGGCAAAATAAACTGGGAAGAAGAGATTACAAAAGAAAACTTTTAGGGTGATGATCTCAATTATGATTGTTTCACAGAGTATACGAATGTCAAAACTTTTAAATTATGTGCAATGTATTGTATATCAATTATACACCAATAAAGCTAATTTTAAAGGAAAAATACCTACTCGAAAGTTCTTACCCAGTTTTAACTTCTTCAACACAGACTCCTATTTTCTCATTTTCCTTGCCTATGGGTAGACCTTCTATCATTTACCATGGGACACAAATAACCATGAATATGAGTGTGAAGCACTGTTATGGTTTAGATGAGGTGTCCCCCAAAAGCTCACATGTGAGACAATGCAAGAAGGTTCAGAGAAGAACTGATTGGGTTGCAGGTCAATCAGTGAATTAATCCCCTGATAGGGATTAACTGAGTAGTAACTGAAGTGGTAGGGTGTGGCTGGAGGAGGTAGGAATTGGGGCGTGGTTTTGGGTTACATGTATTTTTGTCTGACAAGTGGAGACCTCTCTGCTTCCTGACATGATGTGAGCTTCCCTCCACCACATTCTCCCACCATGATGCTCTGCATCACCTCGATCTCTAAGGAATGGAGCCAGCCTTCTATGGACTAAGACCTCTGAAACTGTGAGCCCCTTAAACAAACTTTCCTCCTCTACAATTACTAGTTGGGTCCTTTAGTCACAGCAGCAAAAAATGCTGCCTAAAATAAGCACTCAGGATGGTTGTAGGGTAAAGGGGTTAGAATGGTTTAACATAACAAGTTCCAGTATGTATTTACTTGTCAAAGGACAAAGAAACATTACTTTAAAAAAAAAATTTAAAAAAGAAACATTACTTGAGTTTCTCTCACCTGCTTTCCAAATCTTTTTGGAGGTTCAGCTTTTCACTTGTAAGTGCATCAATCTTAGATTTTGCATCCTGGAGTTGATTCTGTAATGACTGCAACACATTTCATACAAAAATAATTAACTTTCTGGGTGATTATTTTACTTTATAAGAAAGTGTTTGGGGCTGGGGATCTAGCTCAGTTGGTAGAATGCTTGCCTCACATTACAAGGCCATGGGTTCAATCCCCAGCACCACAAAAAAAAAAATTTTTAAGTATTTATTAGTTATAGTCCCCATACCACTAGAAGGCATTTATAAGTCGGTGATGCACCCATATTTTGATAATCATTTTCTTCACTTGACTGACTTTCATCTTCTTTATAGTGCCTGTGAAAAGATACATGTATACATTTTATGAAAAAAATCTTAAAAACATTTTGCTAATAAAAATTAAACCAATCTAATAAGAGCTTAATAATCTAACCATGACTTAATCCAAATTTCCTATTTGTTCACATAAGAAATGGCATTAGAACACGTTACTTACAAAAATAATAGTACATATCTATTAATTATCCCTTTACTTAGAGTATATGAGAACCAGAACTTTTTATTATTTACCACTGGATCTCACTGCCTAGAAGATTATGGGACATAAGAAGAGCTGAAAAGACACTTATTGAATGAATAAACAAATAAAACAATGCAGAACATTAAAGAAGTGTTCTTCTTTAAAATGCATTCTCCACATACAGTTTTTATCTTTCTAGTACCTGAAGCTCAAATAATCTGCCTTAAAAAAACAACAACATAGAACATAGATGGACAAGACCACAGACTTCAGTCTTGATTCAAACCTCGGCACTGTTATTAACCAATAGTTTCATCTGAATAGATCAATCTCTCAGAATTTAGTCTTATCTGTAAAAGAGGAAGTTGTCATATCTACCTCAAGATTACCGTGAATACAAAAGATATTAAAATGCAAATAAAATGTACTAAAGCATATTCTATGATCCACAGAGTGCTAACAAATCACTAACAATCTTGATGAGATAATACTGTACTCTCCTATAAAGTAACCTCTAGCTAACATGTGGCCAATGAGCACTTGAAATATTGCTAGTTGAAGTGAAAAACTAATTTTCATTACACTTTAAATTCAAAAACTGAATCAGTGTATTTTTCTTTAAAATACAACTTCATTGTTCAGGACAAGATTTCACTTTAACTGTCTACTTCCAGTCTGCATTTGGCCTCAAGAATGAAATACCAATTCATTCCAGAGTCTCCAGCCTCCCAGCGTGCCCTGCAAATTTCAAATCTGCCAGTATCATAATTGTGTGGGTTGTGCTGGAGTTAAAGGGTAGGTAAGATTTGGAAAAGCACAAAGAAAAAAGGTAAAGGCATTTTAGACTGTTTGGATTCTATGAGTAAAAAGGGTATAAATATAAACCACATCTGCTTTGGGAAGGCTTCTCTGGTCACTCCAATCAAAATTGATTCTGCTCCTATTCTAAATTCCTACAGTACTTACTGTCTATACAATCTTTAGAAATTATTCACTATGACATTATATATTAGTGCTTAAGTCTTATGTTATTTTCATTAGTGTTTACATTTTATCTTCCTTATTAGACTGTAAACTCTAGAAGGACTATTATCAAAAACTGTCCAATCTCTGTAGAATCTATACAACACTGTGTCTACCATTGAAATGACAAAGTCAGAAATCTCTGAGCACTTGATATGATGCTTTCTGACTAGAGTGATTCACTTTTAGCCTTAGTTGCTTTTATCCTTCTCTTCTTCGATTGCTCCTTTCTTCTTTCTTTTCCCTTTCTTCCCCTGCCCCCAGCTATTTCTGAAAAGTCATTCTTAGGGCAAGAATAGTCAAGTATATGCTTCATGGAAGCAAAAAATGTATCTGATTTGTTATCCTGGGATCCTAAGTACCTAAAATAGAACATGACACCAAGTGGATGCTCAAGTAAATGTCTATTTATTGAAAGAACTGCTCCATTTATAAACAATGAACAGAATAGCTACTGTTCATTAAAGCATTTTAGATTACATGGTCTTAGATATTCTTCAGCTATTTTTAGGTTAACCAAAGACTATTTACCCTTACTTCTTTATTCAGAAGTGACATGTGTGCTTTAATCTATATGGTTTTCACTGACATTTTTACCTTTATCTCATAAATCTGATCCTAATTATGTTACACTTTGGTAGGCGGCTCATTTACTTCTTTGCATTTTGTGGATATACTTGGTAACTTTTGAGTGAGCTAGGTGACGTCAATAGAACAAATTATAATACTGCGACAAAATAAGAGGAAATGCCATTTCTGCTGTTAACTAATACTTTGATGGTTATTGAATATATGTATATTAATATATTTTAACATAGGTAGTAAAATACAATATTTAAAAATACTTCTTAGTGACATTAGGTAGATTTCTGTAGGATATTTAAAGTTTCAAAAGGCTATAGAAACTTTTGATATGATTCATTACTGGATAGTAACTTCAAAAGTTGTAACAGGATTATTCATACCTTTGTGTATAGATTTTTCTTATTTTAGATTCATAGTAGTCAATTAGGCAAAGCAACCTAGAAAATAAAATCTATATTGAATTATTTTCAAAATGCAGTATGATATCTACTATTCTAACATAATTTCAAATTATAGTGATAAAAGGAAGTACAGATTATCTGGCAGGATTTTAAAAGTTTAAAAGACTCCTGTCAGAATCAAATATTATACTAAGTCATATTTTATATTATTTTTAACAGATGTTTAAATAGCCATAAATAGTATACTTTAACCTATTAAATGTATATTCTCCTTGTTCTAACAAGACTACCTCTAGCAATCTTGCCCACAAAATATTTGCCCAAGGATGCAACTGAGCATGAACAAAGTTATCCACTATATCATTTATAAGAGTGGAAAAAAAAAAAAACAAATCTTCTAGGCCTTCAACAGGAAAAAGGTTAAACAGTGGCACATCCATACTATAAGAAATAATGTGGCACTGGGAGTAATGATGTAAATTTGCATCATGTCCTAATAAGGATTGATGAGGGAAAAATATTGTACAACCAAATGTATAATATTACTCTATTTGGTCTAGAAAATAGAGAAAGAAATTATATATAAATTTATGCACGTGTTGAAAAAGAACTCTGGGTCCTTTACTGGGAGATGATATTGTAAGCCAGGGGGCACGTGGAGAGGCAGTGCTGGTTTTCACATCAAAAAGCTGAAGAGGGATTGGAATGCTAATAGTTCATCGGTTAACATGACAATACTACTACACAATGATCAACACATACCATGTTCACCATGCTTGAGACCTCTTACATTACTTGCCATTTCCAAGTAAATTCACTTTCCTTCTTGTGTATTCCTCTAACTGAAAAATCCTTTCTCTTACCTCTATTAAAATTCTACAGTTCCTAATTGTCTAGCTGCAAGCCGGCCATCTTCATGAAGCCTCTCTGGGGCCTCTACCTTTCACTCCTCTCTGTCATACTCAGCATCCCATTTGCCCCACAGGTACAGTACATACCACTATCTGCCTTATATTTACTTACATACCTATCTACTCAACTAGACCATTGGCTCACAGAATGCAGAAATCATGGCTTCACTCATCTATGTTTGCTCTATGTTAGACTAGTGCCTTTATACCTTTTGACAATAGCTGTATTTTTAATAAGGTTAACTCAATTTTTAATTTCAATGTCTCAAACCGAAGATTTGCTTCATTAAAAGTCAAACATAAGGCTGGGGGTGTAGAGTTCTGGGGTAGAGCATTTACCCAGCATGCAAAAGGCCCCAAGTCTAATCCCTAGCACCACAAAAATAAATGAGAGCAGAAAAAATCTCTGGCCCATTAGACAAATCCATACCTGGATCAGCCCAACTTTATGTGGCAATAACAAGTTCCCTCAGTGTCTCACTCACTCATATTGGCTGTTCTGGGGGTTCATTTTGTCGTTGCTTTTGTTTCCCCTTCATTGCTCTATCCTTTCCTCCCACTGTAACTCTCTCTGCCTCTCCTCCTTTTTAATCTTCTTTACCTTTATTTTCTCTCCTTGCTTTCTTCTTCTTTCCATTTATTCACACCTATCACTAACTACATATTTTATGAATCAAAGTGTTTATCCTTCCTTTTTCTTCAAAAGGATGAAAATTATGTAGATCACAGATGTATTCTCAAATCTTCAAACTTATATATAACTTCATTTTTTATGCACAATAGAAGCACCTAATATAGTTGATTCTCAATCCTATTACATAAATATATAAGACTAGTTTAAATGCAATCAGTTCATATTGATGAGTAAAAAACACAAAGAGATACCTTTCATTCAAAGGAGAATGCAAATATAATACCAATACAGCTTATATTGCTAAAAATACTAAGCATTTAAAACCAATGCCTACAAGGCGGGGAGTAAGTCTAAGGTGGTATAAAAGGGAAGAAATGAAAACAAGAATAATTATAGTTTTGACTTTGAAATTATGTAACTGTTTTAAGTAAATAAAAAAAGGCAATTCCTAAGAATTAACAAGTTAAACCCCAATGTTTACTAATTTGGTGACACAAACACACAGAAAAGTGGTATTTCAAGATATTTTAGAAAACCACATTTTGACTGCATCTATGGTAGAATATAAAACACTAAAGAAATGTAAATTTAATTCAATAGGCTTATTGTTAGTAATTCTGGGATTACTTTAGAATATTTTAACACATTAAAGGTTAAATTAGTTATATTGATCCTGGATTCATCCACAGCACCACAAAAAGAACAAAAACTTTAAAAAGAGTTATGAAATAAAACAAAGAGTTTAATTAAAAGTACTGTAACATTAACTTCAGCTGGAAAAAAAAGATTTCTTTTCCCCCAGAAACACAGTTCTTAGCTCTTTTCACTGAAGTCTTAAGTCAAAGAAAACGTAATAACTCAAGCAATCTCAACATCTATACAGTAGTATCTAAACACCATTCCTTACTAAAAGTAATCAGTTCTTTTGATAAATGTCTGATAGGTTAACCAGGAGTTTTAAGAAGCTGGAAGAATTGGACATTTACATGCGGAAGAATAAAACTAGACCTCTCTGTTATAAAAATAACTCAAAATAGATTAAAAACTTTCACATAAGGTTAAATCTAGGAAACTACTAGAAGAAAACAAAAAATGCTTCAGGATATTGAAATGAGCAAGATGTTTTGAAGAAGACCCTAAAGGCCCAAGAAACAAAAATAAAAAAGACAAATATGATTACATCAAACTAAAAAACTCTGCATAGCTAAGGAAAGGATCAAAAGAGTGAAGAGACAACCGATAAAAGAAATAATTGCAAGCCATACATATGGGGGTTGATATTCAGGATACAAAACCAACTTCATATACACAATACCAAAAACCAAATAATCCAATTTAAAAATTGGCAAGAGGCCTCAAGAAACAATTTTCCAAAGACAACATAAATGTCCGATAGGTATATGAAAAAATGTTCAACATCACTAATATTCAGGGAAATGGAAATCAAAACCATGAGAAATCACCTCAACCCAATAAGAATGGCTATAATCAAAAAGATTAAAGATAATGAGTACTGGCAAGATTGTGGAGAAAAGAGAACTATGTATACTGTCAATAGGAATATAAATTAGTACAGCCATTGTGGAAAACAGTACAGAGCTTCCTCAAAAATTTTAAATTGCTATGTGATTCAGCAATTCTACTGGGTATGTACATCCAGAGGGAAAAAAAAAAACAGTAATGTCAAAAATACTGCTGCACTCCCATGTTCAAAAGCAGCATTATTTACAATAGCCAAGAAATAGCAATAACTTGAGTGTTCATAAATTGATGAATGAATAAATGTGATATAGATATATATACACATACATATACAATGGAATATTATTCAGTCATTAAAAATGATGAAATCCTATTATTTACAAAAAACACATAAATGGAACCAGAGATCTTACATGTAGAATCTAAAAAAAGTTGATTTCATCAAAGTTGAAAACATGGGGGGCTGAGGTTGTAGCTCAATGGTAGAGCACGTGCCTAGAACATGTGAGGCACTGTGTTCAATCCTCAGCACCACTTACAAATAACATAAAGGTACTGTGCTCATAAAAAAAAAAAAAATGGTTCTGGGAGATTTGGGGGAGAAGCAAGGGATAGAGAAAGGTTGATCAATGGGTACTAAGTTACAGTTAGATTGGAACAAGTTCTGAGGTGCTACAGTAGAGTGATGATAGGTAACAATAATAAACTGCATATTTCAAAAAGCTAGAAAAAAGGATTTTCAAAATTTTTACCCTGAAGAAATGATAAATGTTCAAGAAACAGAAAAGTTTGACCTAATTTAAATATGATATAACATATACATGCAACAAAACATCATATTATTCCACTAGTATGTACAATTTGTATGTATTTATTTATCAGTTAATAAAAATTAAAACAGCTTTATAAACTAACTGGGAACTCAATTGTTAATTTTAAATATTTGTGTTATTTTTAACAAATATCTAATTTCATTCCTCAAAGAGCTCCAGGGCACTAGAGCATATAAAAAAATAAAAATAAAATAAATATAAACATATTTATATATTTATATTTATTTTATTTATTTATATGCACCACATATAAATAAATAAAATAAAACTTAAAAAAGTAAAGAATGGAGAAGGAAAAAAGCAGAAGAGAGGGAGAGAGTCTCCTCTATGAGAAATACAACCACTCTCATCTCCCATGATAAACTCAATTTTTTAAAAAATATTTTTTGGGGGCTGGGGCTGTGGCTCAGCAGTAGTGCACTTGCCTGGCATGTGTGAGGCACTGTGTTCGATTCTCAGTACCACATATAAATAAATAAAACAAAACTTTAAAAAAATATTTTTTTAGTTGTAAATGGACACAATACCTTTAAGTTTTTTATTTACGTATTTTATATGGTACTAAAGATCGAACCCAGTGCCTCACACATGCTAGGCAAGCATTCCACCACTGAGCCACAACCCTAGCCCAATAAACTTATTTTTGAAAAATGACTTTAGCTACATTATCATCTTATGGGGTGAACATTACTGTCTATCCAGGACGGTATGAGGAACTCTTTTGAAGAGATAGGCAAACACTCTGTTTTGAGTGATGATGCGTTCTTCTTCCTCCTTTGTTAATCTACAGATATCCTTTTGCAGAGAAGCAATAATCTCTTGTTGTTCCATTCGTTTTTTCTTGTAATGTTGGCATCTGATCTGTAAGAAATTTTTTAAAAACATGATTATGATATGTACCTCTAAGACATACTGTCTTAATACTTTACCCAAAGTCATATTTAGTTTCTATTGAAATAATAAATATGATGGCATCAAATTAAAAAGTTTATGTGCAGCAAAGAAAACAAGAATGCAAAGAGAACCTACAGAACAGGAGAAAATCTTTGTTACTCTTCTCACAGAGGATTAATATCCAAAATATATAAAGAATTCAAAGCCGGATATGTAGGTACATGGCTGTAATCCCAGTGACTTGGAAGACTGAGGATTGCAAGTTCAATGCCAGCCTCAGCAACTTAGCAAGGCCCTAAGCAACTTAGTAAGGCCTTGTCTCATTATTTAAAAAAAAAAAAAAAAAAAAAACGCTAGAGATGTGGTTCAGTCATTAAGCAGGGTTCCATCCCTAGTACCAAAAAAAAACAAAAAAAAACCAAGAAATAAAAACAAAAAGAACTCAAACAACCCAATCAATAAATAAGCAAATAAACTTAGCAGACATTTCTCAAAAGAATACAAATGGCCAGCCAGATGTGGTGGTGTACACCTGTAATCCCAGCAGCTTGGCAGGCTGAGGTAGAAAGATTGTGAATTCAAAGCTAGCCTCAGCAATTTAGTGAAGCCCCAAGCAACTCAGCAAGAACCTGTCTCTATATAAAACAAAACAGGCTGGGGATGTGGCTCAGCGGTCAAGTGCCCCTGAGTTCAATTCCCAGTACCACAAATGGAAACCAATATGGAGTTTTCTCAAAAGACTACAAACAGAACTACCTTATGACCCAGCTGTACCAATCCTTAGTATTTATCCTGAAGAATTAGAACCTTCATACTATAGTGATACATGCATACCTGTTTATAACAGCACAATTCACAATAGCCAAACTATGGAACCAGTCTAGTTGTCCAGCAATAGATGAATGGATAAAGAAAATGTGACATATATAAACAGTGCAATTTTAATCAGTCAAGGGTCATATGTTTTCTCTCATATATGAAAGCTAAAGGAAAAGGGAAAAGAAAGATGGAGAGGACACACAGGGGAAGGGAGATACTGGGGAATGATATTGGTTAAATTATTATATCATACGTTTGTACAAATATGCAATGAATCTCACCACTATGTACAATTATAATACATCAATAAAATATGAAAAAAAGCTCAGCATGCAATAATAATAATAATCAGGCATGCCAGAGAACAAGAAAACACAAATAGAAATCTAAACAAACACAAAAAATGATCCAATTAGAACCAGATAATCGAATTATCAGATTTAAATGGAGATAAAGTTCACACCACATAAAATTAACCATTTTAAACTGAACAATTCACTAGCATCTAATACTCTTGTAATACTGTATGACCACCACTCCCATCTAAAATAAATTGAATAGATTCTAAAATAAATTAACTTAGTATGTTCAAAACAATTTCAGAAAATTAAAAACCAAAGAACTAAACAAATTCTAAAACAAAAAAATCCAATAATCCACAGAAAATATCTAGAATAAAGTATCAAAAGATTAAAAAGATGAAGAATAAAAAACATAAAAGACATAGGGATTCAATGATAAACTCTAACAGAACTGAAATCCTGGAAAAACTAAAAAGAGGGGCTGGGGATGTGGCTCAAGTGGTAGCGCGCTCGCCTGGCATGCATGCGGCCTGGGTTCGATGATCCTCAGCACCACATACTGCCAAAAACTAAAAATAAATAAATATTAAAATTTTCTCTCTCTTTAAAAAAGAAAAACCGAAAAGAGAACGTGATGAACGCAATATTTGAAGATATAATGGTTATGAATTTACTAAAACTGATGTATAACATCAAGCCACCAATTCAAGAAGTGCTACAAAATCTGAGAAGGATAACTCAAAAGTAAACTTGACTAGACACAAGGTAAAACTATTTTAAAACAAAAGCAAAGAGAAAAATATTAAAAGGAAGCCAAAGAAATGGTAGAATGCCTTCAAAGGATCGACAAAGACACTGACAAGTGAACCCTCAGCAGAAACAATGGAATCCAGGAGAAAATGGAAATATGGAAAGGAAATAGCTTCCAAATTAAAATTATATATCCAATGAAAATACTCATCAAAATTGAGATGTTCAATCTTCAATTTTTGATTGAAGGGTTGGTGAGGATATAAAGAAATTAGAACTTTCATACCCTATTAGGAATGTGAAATGATAGAGCACCTTTGGAAAAGCCTGGCAATGTCTTAAAAAGTTAACATGTATTTATTGTATGTCTCAGCAATTCAAGTTCTAGGTATCTACCAAAGAGAAATGAGAGCATATGTCTACACAAAACCTTGAACAGAAATATTTACATGAGGTCAGTTTCAAATAGCCAGAAACTGAAAACAACTCAAATGTCCATCAACAGGTGAATGAATAAGCAAATAGTGGTATATCCACACAGTGAAATACTTCTCAGCATAAAAAGGAACAGACCACTGACAGCTATTAGCTAGCTTTGCATTCCTGTAATGAAATATCAGAGGCAATGAAATATCAGAGGCAATTAACTTATAAACAGCACAAGGTTATTTTAGCTCACAGTTCTTGACATTTCAGTCTAAGAACAAGTAGTTCCACTTTTGGGGACTAAGAATTAGTGTGGAGAGAGAATGGCAGATTAGCAAAAGGATGCACTTTCCAGCAGTTCTTTAGCAACCAGAATTCCAAAGCTGGAAGACTGCTTCTCAGAAAGGAGGGAAACTAAGAATGCACTGAAACTTAATACTAAACTGTTGTTAAAAAAAAAAAAAAAAAAAACTTGGAAAAAAGAGACACACAGAAAGTCAAATTTAAACATAAGAAATATGTTAGAGGTGCACCAGCAGTAGACAAAGGAGATGATATGGCCAGCAGATAAAGAAATTTTTAAAATAAGAAAAAATTGACTTTGGAAAATCTGTGGATTTGAGAGGAAGGTTAATTTTAATGGACACAGTCCTAGGCAAAGTGGCTCAATGAAAGCAAATCCAAAAACAGCTAGCCCAGGAGTTGGGATTCAATAAATGCTTTCTGGATGCAATAAATGCTCCTGGGCAGGGAAAGCCACAGCCACTGTGTGGTGCAGCTCTAGATGATCAGGATCTCAGAGCAAGCTACCAGCAGCCAACTAAAAAAAAAATCTCAAAGGGTACCTGAATCAGAGACTGCAACAGGCACAAAGATAATTTTACCTGGACCGTTCAGACTCAGGATCTTAATAGACAAAGTTGTTCTTGTCACTGGCGCCCCACAAGAGCTACTGGGAAGATGTCTATAGGGACCACATAGGAGAATCTGCACTCCAGGGCAGATACCCTGTATTTCATACTCTTAGTGGTAAAGGTGAAACCTGTGGAGGTTTAGATCCCTACAACCTAAAAGTGGATTTTACTAGAGGCCCTAGAGACCTAGATGCAGAGACCAGCACCTCCCCAGCACTAGAGGGAGTGGATCAAATACCAAACACCTACCCAAAAAGTTCCAAAGTTCAGATAAGACTAAGACTAAACCCCAACCAATGGAACTTCCAATTTAGAATTCTGTACCACCCCTGCTATAGAAATACATAATCTGAGCAGGTAACAGTGGTGCACACCTGTAATCTCAGCAGCTCAGGAAGCTGAGGCAGAAGGATCACGAGTTCAAAGCCAGCCTCAACAACTTAGCAAGGCCCTAAACAAGTTAGTGAGATCATGTCTGTGGAAGGCCATCCTTCACGTGATTTGAATTACCTCCCTGGCTGAGTGAGAGGCGCTTGGACACAGCTGTGTCAGAGCTTTCCCCACCCTTCTCCAGGTCCAAGGGCTTGTCTATGCAGAGGCGTGTCTGGCCACTGCCCCAAAGACCCAATTATCGCCCCTGACCTTGGGATGCTGCCCCCCTTAACCTTCATTGGATGGGATTTTTCCTGGAATTTTTTGTTACCCAATAAAAGTCCACTCCCTGGCGTGTTCTCTCTCTTGCTAGCCTCTTCAGTAAACCTCCATACCGAATTAGGTGGCTGGAGGCGGGAGCTGGGGAGAAGCCATCCGGGAGCCGGTTTTAAAGGTAATTGGAGTCTTGTCTCTTTAATTTAAAACTCCCTAGCATTTACTCACAAATCGAACCTTTTTTAATGAAGCCAGCGCTGGACGCATGGCAGACCTGTCTCTAAATAAAATATCAAAAAGGGGTGGGGGTGTTACTCAGTGGTTAAGCAACCGGGAGTTCAATCCCTGGTACCAAAAGAGAAAAAGAACACAATTTATCAGCACCCAAACTGTGCTATCCCAGCCTTTACTGGGAGACTGGAAGCCGAGATCTACTCAAATCAGCTTTGCCTCCTAGTCACAACAGTTAGCAGCTAAGTGAGGAACACAAGGCATTTGTTTAACAATCCCTGTCCATCAACCCAAGGGTTACAAAGCCAAAAACAAATAAAAATACAAATCTATCCCTGCTGACAGTTCTGACCACCTCAGTGGAAAAAGCAACTCTTATGAGTTGCTCTTCTCCCTTATTTTTCTTTTCTCCATTCTCCCATTTACATATTTTTTTTAATTTTAGCTTTTTAATTTTTTTCAAACACTTCATTATACCCACTTTTTACTTTTTCCATTATGCATAATTTTGTGTGTGCAGGGAGAGGTATAGATGCATGTGTTCCCACAGCATGGATATATTCATTAAAAATATATATATACTCATAATTTTACTTTGACATTAATTGCTTTCTTCTATACTTATCTACTGTTTCGCCTTGATTTGACTTAGGTGGGGTACAATTATATGAGGGTTTGAGTGGTTTTGATCTTATATTTGCTGATTTGTTTTTACCATGGTTTTTGTCCCTCTTGTCTCCTTTTCTTCATTCTCTTCACCCACTAACAGCCAAATTTTCCTGTTCACTCTTTCTTTTTAAATAACTTTTATTTCTTTATAGCCAACATCTGCTACCTATCCCCTGTCTCAACACTTTTTAAATATTTCAAACTTTCTCTCACCTTCCTACCCTGTTTTCTCTTTAAGAAATTGTACTCCTGAGGGAGGGGAAAGGAGGGGGCAAAGGGGTAGGAATGATGGTGGAATGAGTTAAACATCATTACCCTAAGTACATGTATGAAGACACGAATGGTGAGAAAATACTTTGAGTACAATCAGTGACTTAAAAAAGTTGTGCTCTATATTGTAATATGAAATGAATTGCATCCTGCCATTGTGTATAACAAATTAGAATAAATAAATAAATAATAATAAAAAGGTATATGAAGTGCTCACTTCAGCAGCACATATACTAAAATTGGAATGAGAGAGAAGACTATTATGGCCCCTGTGCAAGGATGACATGCAAATTCGTGAAACGTTCTATATTTTTTGGATGGAGTTAGAGAAGATAATGCTAAGTGAAGTTAGCCAATCCCAAAAAAAACAAATGCCGAATGTTTTGATATAAAGCTGATTCATAGTGGGGTAGGGAGAGGGAGCATGGGAGGATCAGAAAACTCTAGATAGGGCAGAGGGGTGGCAAGAGAAGGGAGAGGGCATGGGGTTATTAATGAGGATGGAATGTGAGGATCATTATTATCCAAAGTACAGGTATGAAGACATAAATTCATGTGAATATACTTTATATACAACCAGAGATATGAAAAATTGTGCTCTATATGTGTAATAAGAATTATAATGCATTCTGCTGTCATATATAGAATTTTTTTTAAAAAAAACTATGCATTCATTTGAAAAAAAAAAAAAAAGTTTATGAAGAAAGTTTCCAGGAATGTTCCAAAATACACTTTTAAAAAGCATACATTAAATTTTATAAAAATGTGTCCATATTTAGAAAAAAGACTGGAAAGATATACACAAACATTTTAACAGGAGTTATACTAGTTTTATTCTTCCTGCATTTCATTATTTTTCCATTTTTTAATAATAAAATTACATTAATAGAAAAATAATAGGTATTCTTAGAAGGATTTAATTTAAAAATTTTAAGCAGTCAGGAAACTTACAATAAGTTAATTGAGAATAGTAATTAGTTGACTAACAAACAACCATTTATAATAATAACCATTTATTTAATTCATGATTCTGAGGGTCATTGCTATGGGCTGGAACAAGCTAAGTGGTTCCTCTGGTCTTATCTAGGCTAACTCTTGATTGTGATCAAGCTGCCAGGCTGACTGGGGCTGGCTCACTGTTGGCTGGGGTATTTTGGTACACTTCCATAATGTTTCAGATTTCTACCAGGCTACCCAAGCTCAGGCATGTAGTCATTTAACATGTTTATAAGCAAGTTCCTGAAATCAGCAAGGAATCTTGTGGTCTAGATTAGAAAAAGGCATACATTGCTTCTGGAGAATTCTATTGGCCAAAGCAAGTCATAAAACCAGCTCAGACTCCAGGAACAGGAAGAGGTGATTGCCCGTTAATGAGAGGAGCTGAGAAGTCACATCATGAAATAATTTGGTGTGTAGCGATGGGAATACTTGTTGGCCATTTTAAAAAATCAATTATATCCAACACTAGTCCCTATTTTAGAAACAGAAAATACACCAAATGTTAAGGTAATGAGTTGTATGTAAAAGACAGTTGTGGAGTACAAAAATAAAATTAGTGTAAAATTACAAAACTAATCATCCAATTCATATACAATTAATCATAAATCTGTTAATACATACTTCCACTTGTATAATAGTTATTCAGCAGGGCAAAAATATATCTATAACTTGCACATCTGTGAACAATTTATGAAGATTTTATAGCATACTGTGATTAATAAATTTGATTTTTACCCATGTGGTAGGTGGAAAAAAAAGACATTGTACTCCCACTAGATTATATAGTTTATGTAATTTTTGCCCATTCACATTGTTGTGATTACTGTGACACAGTGGATGACACAGCTAACACCAATGCCTGATCTAGTTCACCATTTTTATTTTATTTTTATTGTTGGTATTGAAGTCCTGACTTGTGCTGACTTCAACATTTCTATATAGTTGTCAGTATTACAGATGTCAAAGTAGACACCAGATAGTTATCTTAAGGCTATTCATGTGTTGCTGACATTCATGGCATTTCTGGCTTCCCCCTCTCTGAAAAGGGTCTAGAAAGTGGGTCACTTCAAGATCAAAGTAGGGAACCTGCTGCTGAGAAATACAACTCAGCCAAGCCAATATAATCTAGCCCTACCTGAGCCTGAATATACTTTAACTCATAAATGTGAAGAGAGAAACCCCAAACCAATAACCAGGCCCTAAGGAAGAATTCCCGCCTGAGAGCCTGATGAGGACCCAGAATGACATCCCAACTCTTCTCATCTGCCCAATCCTCTGTGTTGTTCTCAGGCTCTCAAACTCTACAGCAGCCTCTTGACTCTGGTGAGAAAAGGACTTCTCCCTATGACCCTGTCCTCAGTCAGCTGTCAGCTCCACCCCAGGAGAAGCCTGCCTTGGTTCCTGACCTGATCCCCATGGTATGAGTGAGTGTGCATCTGCTAGATTTAGAGCCTAAGGCTTGAGAATTTTGATCTGACCTTTGAGCTTATCATGCAGAAGGAAATGTCTGTCATGAACCTGTCGTGATTAAGTGTGTTTACAGTGTTTAGAATTAATCTAGAATTGTTTGCTGTGAATTGATTATGTCTATTGCAGTGCCTAGCATTAAGGATTGTCATTTTCTTGATTAAGAACCTATAGAGTGAAATTGTATTGAGTGATTTGAGTGAATAAAGCATTGAAAAGGGGGAAAAAAAAAAGAATTCCCAAGATCATAATGGAATGAAACTAGAAATCAAGAGTAAGAAAAATGAAAAAAATAGAAACCACCTAAAAACATGGAGACTTAAGAATAGTTTTAATTAAGAATGGATCAAAGAAGAAATCAAGAAATTCTTAGAAATGAATGAGAGCAGAGATACAACATATCAAAATCTCTGGGACAGTATGAAAGGAGTACTAAGGAAAAAACTTATAGTATTGACTACATTACAAAAACAGATTCCCAAACAAATAAACTTATGCTCTACCTCAAAGCCTTAGAAAGGAAAGAAACTACTTCCAAATTCAGAGGAAAAGAAATAAAGATCAGAGCCTAAATTAATGAATTAGAAAATTAAAAAACAAATATACAGGATCAGTGAAACAGAGTTGGTTCTTCAAAAAAGATAAACACTTAGCCAAACTAACCAAAATATAGAGGACCCAAAATTAGAGGATCTCTGATAAACTCTAATAAAAAAAAATTAGAATTGAAAAAGGACATATCACCGAAATCCAGAGTATTAGAACTCATTTTGAAACTGTATACCCCAATAAATTGGAAAATCTAGGAAACAAATTTCTAGACACACATAGCCTGCCCAAATTAAACCAGGAAGATACAGAAACCTAAACAGACTAATATCAAGTCATGAAATTGAAGCAGCAATTAAAAGTCTACCAACAAAGAAAAACACAAGATTGAATGGATTCTCAGCTGAGTTCTATGAGACCTTTAAAAAAGAACCAACACCAGTCCTTCTCAACTTATTCCATAAAATTGAAAGTGAGGGAACACTCCCAAATACATTCTATGAAGCCAGTATAACCCTGGTACCAAAACTAGACAAACACACATCAAGAAAGCTCAATATCCCTGACAGAGATGCAAAAATCCTTAATATTACCCTCAAAACACATCAAGAAGCTAATACACCATGATCAAGTGGGCTTCATCCCAGGGATACAAGGTTGGATCAACATACAAAAATCAATAAGTGTAATTCACCACTTAAATAGAATTAAGGACATATGATCATCTTAACAGATGTAGAAAAAACATTTGATTAAATACAGTAACCATTCATGTTGAAAACACTGGAGAAGCTAGTGATGGAAGGAATTTAACCTCAACATCTTAGTCTGTTTATGACAAATCCTAAGCCAACATCATAATGAAGAAAAACTTAAAAGCATTTCCCTAAAATCAGGAATAAGACAAGGATGTCTACTTTCACCACCCATATTCAGTAGTTATCAAAACTCTAGGGGTTTTACTTGTGTAGTATGTTGGGGTTGTACTTGTGTAGTATGAGGCACTGGGTTCGATTCTCAATACCATATATAAATAAATGAATAAAATAAAAGTCCTTCAAGAACTAAAAAAAAAAAAAAAACCTCAAAGCAATCAGGCAAGAAAAGGAAATTAAAGGGATATAAATAGGAAAAGAAGTCAAACTATCTGTTTGCTGATGACTCAATCCTATATCTGGAAGACCCAAAGAATTCTATCAAAATTGATTCAGCAAAGAAGCAGGATATAAAAATCAACCCTCAGAAATCAATAGCTCTCCTAACTCTAACACAGTGATTCTGCCAAATCAGGAAAATCACTCCTTCCACAATAACTTTAAAAAACTAAAATGCCTTGGAATTAATCTAACCAAGAAGGTGAAAGACCTCAATGAAAACTACATAACACTGAAGCAAGAAATTGAAGACCTTAGAAGATGGAAAGACCTCCCATATTTTTGGATAGGCAGAATTAATGTTTTCAAAATAGCCATAGTATCAAAAGCAAATACACAGATTTAGTACAATCCCCATGAAAATACCAATGACATTCTCCACAGAAGTAGGGAAAAAAAAGTTCTAAAATTCATTGGGAAGAATAAGAGACCCAGAATGGCCAAAGCAATTCTAAAAAACAACAATGCAGGAGGCATCACAATACCTGATCTGAAATCATGCTGCAGAACTGTACTAACAAAAACACCATAGTATTGGCATCAAAAGAGACATGAAAACCAATGGAATAGAAGACACAGAGATAATTTTAAGAGCCATCCATAGGCCGAGTGTGAACTAAAAATTGGTATCATAGCCAGTGAACAGGAGAATCCGACTTCCAGTAGAAATTTCCTCTGGCCTAGAATGCCCAGACACCTGTGAGCCCTGTTCAGCTCTGCCTGGTCCAACACAAGCACTGGAGATGGGGTGACCTGCTGCAGCCACATAGCCTCCCAGAGATGGGCATAACTCGCCCAGATGCCAGTCAACCTGCTGACCCCAAGATATCCCAAATCAAGACTCCACCCTGAAACCTTATCCCTGTCTTTGATGTACCCACTTAAATAAACCACGGAAGCCATTTTCTAATTGTTCAGCTCCAGCTTCTGGGTGGGCTGGACCTATCTGGTGCCCTACTTCAAAACTCTTTCCAACTCTGTCTTATTTCTGCACTAATTTTTTCTGAGATATTATCTTCTCCGGTGGCTTATATCCTCCTGGGCAGGAAAAAGGACCCCTTAGGGAGATGCTGGGGCCACCTCCCCATAGACAATGCCACATATTTACAGCCATCTGATACTTGACAAAGGTGCCAAAAATATGTTGGGAGAAAAGACAGCCTTTTAAACAAATGTTGCTGGGAAAACTGGATATCCATATGTGGAAGAATGAAACTGGACCCCTATATCTCACTCTCCACAAAAGTTAAATCAAAATAGACCAAAGACTTAGGAATTAGACCAGAAACTGTTCAATTGCTAGAATAAAACAGAGTCAACACTCCATCCCATAGGTACAGGCACTGACTTCCTCAACAAGACCCCTAAAGCTCAAGACATAAAATGGGGAATCAATAAGTGGGATACCATCAAATTAAAAAGCTTCTGCACAGCAAAGGAAGCAATTAAGAGAGTGTAGAGAGAGACTGAAGAATGGGAGAAAATCTCCCAGCTGCTCCTCTGATGGAATTAATAGATAAACAACTAAAAAAATCTCAATGCAGAATAGGGGAGAGTGTTGAGGGGGGGATTTGAATAAATGGGCACAAGAACTAAATAAATATATGAAAAAAATGTTAAATATATCTAGCAAACAGAGAAATGAAAATTAAAACTAAGATTTCATCTCACTCTAGTCAGAATGGCAATTATCAAGAACATATAATATGCTGATGAGGATGTGGGGGAAAAGGTACACTGATACATTGTTGGTAGGACTGTAAATTAGCACAACCACTCTGGAAAGCAGTATGGAGATTCCTCAAAACTAGGAATGGAACCACATATGACCCCAGCTATCTCTCGCCTGGGTATTTATCCTAAAGAACTAAAACTCAGCATACTATAGTGATAACAGCCACTTCGATGTTTATAAAAGCACAATTCACATTAGCCAAATTAAGGAATCAGCCCTGATGCCCATCAATAATGGCTAAAGAAAATGTGATTCATATACACAATGCAGTTTTATTCAGTCATAAACAAGAATGAAATCATGGCATTTGCCAATAAATGGATGCAAATGAAGACCATGCTGAGTCAAATAGGCAAGACTCAGAAAATTAAAGATCAAAACTTTTCTTTCATTGGAAGCTAGAGTGAAATAAAGAAAAGGGGGGTGGGCAGTGATCAGATATCATAAAAATATAAAGAAGATCAGTGGAGCAGAAGGAGAATGACGAGAGTGGGGTAGGAATGATTGGAAAGGGAAGGAAATATGGAACAAGTTTAACAAAATTATGTTACATGCATAGATATACATGAAGAAATTCCATTTTGGTATGTTTATGTAGAAAGTACCAGTCAAAAAGTAAATGAGGGGCTGGGGTTGTGGCTCAGTGGTAAAGTGCTTGCCTAGTATGTGTGAGGCACTGGGTTTGATTCACAGCACTGTGTGAAAAAATAATAATAAACAAAATAAAGGCATGTTGTCCATCTACAACTACCAATAAATAAATAAATAAATAAGCAAGCAAGCAAAATAAATAAATAAGCAAGCTAATCAGTAGAGAAAGAAGAATAAGAGGAGGGAGAGGTGAGGGAAGCAGGAGGAATGGGGATTGAAATAAGATTCCTTATATTATGATTTTGTCTAATATTTAATCAAATGTAAACAATAATAATACTATAATTTTTAAAAAGGAGAAAACATAGAATGAATTATTTCATTTCTTTGGGTCACAAGTGAGGATGACACATCACAGCAGGAGAACATGGCAGAGCAAACTCACTTAACATTATAAGTCAGGAAGCAAAGACAAGACTTAGGACCTCCCACTGGAACCCTCCTCCTAAAAGTTCCATCACTTCCCAATAATGATACCCTGAGGATGAAGCCTTTAACTAAACATGAACCTTTAAGGAAGACTCATCTAAATCACAGCATGTGGCCACATGGATAAAATCTCAAAACAAATATGCTAAATGAGAAAACATTAGATATAAATATAATGCTCTATGTCACATAAGTTGTCTTTTCTCCAGTTTTTCACTATACCTACATTTATTGATCTCCTTGACTTCTTTGCCAGACATACAAAAACCAATATTTCTTTGCTCCAAATTACAAAATATGCAGCATGAAACCAGTCTAAAATTGAAAACAAGTGTATACTAAAAATAGAAGAATGTCCCTTAAACTGTAAAATAATTATACTCCAGGAGCACTTTTATCTTCCCTAATTTGCTATCAACACAAGATTCATTTCCTTTAATCACAAAACATCTAAATTTTAATGTAAATATTTTTGATACTAGGAAACTCAGCATTCATTGTTGTAACACTACCCTTTCTATAAAAAGAACTCAGTTTTACACATAAAAACAGTTCTAGGTGCCTATTAGACATCCAATAGAGATATTAAAGCTGGCTATCAGTACAGAATTAGAGGACAGGTCTAGGCTATAGATAAAAATTGAGGAGCCATGAATCAGATTGAGGTCAAGGGAGTTAGGGTATGTAGAAAAAAGACAAGACATTAAGGACCAAGCACTGGAGAATTCCAACACCAAGAGGTTAGGAAGGAGAGAAGAACCAGCAGCAAAGGAACTATAGAATGTCCAGTGAGGTGAGGGAAATAGGATGTTCTGGAAAAGGAAACAGTGATAGGTCAAGGAAGGTAAAAATCACCAAGTTAAGCAACATGGAAGTCAATGATGAGCTTCTAGTACTAATCGACTAAGAAAACACATAACTCAGTACCTGTAAAGTTTTCTGCTCCTTTTGAAGATCTTTTATTTTAGTTTGTTGCTGGCAAACCCTATTTAGGGATTCATCCTCCAATTCACCAATTTTGGCTTTCACACTCTCCATAATTTGTTCCAACTCATTAGCTCGCTGTTCCTGATGGGCTGCTCGGTTTTGTTCTAGCTGAAGTTCATTTCTAATTTAATAGACATACAATTCCTTCCCTTAGTACTAAAAATAAATAAAATCACCAAACATACCCAATTTATTGACTTTGTAAAATTTATCTGCATTCTGTTTTTGGTGCAGGGATTGAACTCAGGGCCTCACACATTAAGGAGGTGGTGTGCCATGAAGCTACACCCCTAGCCCCAGCATTTCTATCTTATTACAGAAACAAAAACATTCATAGTACCATTACATATATATGGTAAACTATTACCAAAAGATCTTTTTTAAATTTACCTATAAATTTTTTAAATTTAATATGTAATCAAAATTAAAATTTTAATTGCAGAATCATTTTCATGGTCATTACTTATAGAATATACAAATAATTTAAAGGAGACTTTGCATTTTCTTACTTAAGTTTCTGGTTGTTTTCTATAAGCTCCTGTAACATGTTCTGTTGACGAACTGTTTCTTCCATCAATGTTTTCAAATTCTGTCTCATCCTTTGTGATGACTGTTTGTCAAAAAGGATGAGATCTACATTTTAAAAAATATAATACAGATAGTAATAATCAAGTAAAACATTGTAGGATTAAAAAACTTTTTAACCTTAAGCAAAAAATAGGATCTGATTACCTTTAATATCTGGTCTTTTGACCAAGCACAAAGATTGTAAGCCATGATTCATCAACAGCACATTTATACTTTCCCATTCTGCTTCTTCCTGCTACAATGACAAGGAGAGAGAAAAGGATCAACCTTAGATATGAAGAAAAATTCTTACAATACAATTTCCTATTTTTTCAAAATAACAGCTTCTTCAAAAAATTTTCAAACATGAATTTTTAAGCATATCTTATTAAAATTAAATACATTTATTATTTCTAACAAAATCAGCAACAGACAAGAAGCATGCAAATAAGCACAAATTATCACATCATGTAGAATATTCATTTGTAGGCCTTAGTAGACAAATTAAAGAAAAAAAATAATTACAACACTTCATAATTCCAGTGAGCCAAACAGATTTCATGAACTAGACCAGGCTCCACTCAAAAACCAGTGCAAACTAGGTAATATTAATTGAATAGTAAGGAAAAGATCAGTCGTTCAAACACACCTAACTAGATGGAGCCAAATGACTAGTAACAAAAATTTCAAAACACGCTTAACTAGATGGAGCCAAAAACTTAGACCTAGTCCATCACATAGAAGCATGTCCACCTTGACCAACAATTCCAGTAGAATCACCTGAAGGACACTCTGAAATCTTATAATTGATTCTAAATTTGTATTTGCATCCTAAACTTGAGACAGGAATTCTAGCTCTCTTGATTAAATGAATAAAAACATTAGAATGGGAAGAAATAAAAAATAAAGGATTGAAAAAGAGAATATTTTTTAGAACAATACATTTAGAGGTTGGATTTAACACACATGAGACCCTGGATTTAATCCCAGAACACATACATACAAAGATTATAAAACAATTTAATATCATGTATTTAAATATGTTTTGGGGGTTATTTTTCGGTTGGTTGGTTTTTCAGCACTGGGGATTGAGTTTCCAGAGCCTCAGCTCTACCACTAAACTCTACTCCCAGCTGTAAACTCCTGTTTTTGTTTGGTTTTTGGTGAGAAAGGATCTCACTAAGTTGCTTAGGTCCGGCTTTGAACTTGTGGTCCTCCTGCCTCAGTCTCTGGAACCACTGGCTTATAGGGATATGCCACCATGCCTGGCCATATAATCCATTGTTAATGCAAGTACAATGATTGATTTTGAAATCACTGTGTGAGGTGCTTTTTAACTTTAAAGGATATTTGTGAAAAGGTTGAGAGAAGTTTCAATGTTTAAATGTTTAAAAAAAATTTTATATATATATATATACATAAAACACAAAAAAAGTTTTTTATTAATATAGTGCCTAACTTAAAACAGTTTATCAACAAAAAAAGAAACAAATTACCCTAATGGTTCTTTTATACTACCATGACTCACAGTGCCACCCCTGACCTGTACAGGCAGCTGAACTTAAGGTCACTCGTGTGAATTTCCTGGGACACCAAATAAAACACACACACACACACACACACACACACACACACTTTACCTTTAAATCAAGCTTCAGGATGGCTCCTCTGCTCTCGGCCTCAAGCTCCCCAAATGGGAAAGCGAGGAAAATCATGAGAGGCTGGTAAGAGCGCAAGCACATTTGAAAGTGAGCTTTTATTGGGGGGAACCTCATTCTCAGAAAGTTCCATTCAAAGAAGGTCAGGAGGGGCAGGGTTACAAGGACAGATGAGTGTAATTCAACCTAAGGGGCTGCAGAATGATATGCCTACGTCTGAAGACACGTCCTCAACCTCCAGGACGAGGGCAATGTCCAGGTCACTACGAGAGTGTTGGTCAGAGCCCCTCTGCTCAAGGGGAAGAGAATGCAAATCATTCAGCGAGACTGCCTCCCACATCATAGTGAAACCCTTGTTGTTGTATGGTGTAGAGACATAACCCAGGGAATGGTGCATACTAGGCAAGCATCCTACCACTCAGCTATATTCTTAGCCCAAAATATATCTTTCTTTTTGACTGCTAACATTTTCCTCCCCTTTACTTTTTATATACTTCTCTCACACACAACTTTTCCCTCACTTATGCCTTAGGCCATTTATCACAGAACTGAACAACTTGATGGATACAGGATTAAAATTATCACTGATATTTGTTTTAGGAGCCAAAAGTTCTAAGTGGGTATCAATGGATACTCACTGTAATTATTTAATTACTGTAATTCATTAAAAACAAAATGCTCTGTATATAATAAGAGTACACATTTTCAATGATAAAGTTATACATATTGTTACCTGATACATCATATATCAAAAAAAAAGTTTATGAATTCTGAAATAACAGGGAATAGCATTTTCCAAAATAGGTGCTACAGAACACAAGTCTAATGAAATATTCAAACTAGTGATCAAAGGAAAATGACATATATTAAATTGTCCTTTGGAGACTCATGTGTCAGTAAAACTACTTAGTAATATTTACCCCAGAATTCCCCAAAATTATTTGATCAAGAAAATCTTCCAAAGTCAGATTTTTCATATTTATAGATCTAACATTGTTTGGCACATATTTTAAAAAACTTTAAAACATTTCA
This sequence comes from Marmota marmota marmota, assembly GCF_001458135.2. NCBI lineage: Eukaryota > Metazoa > Chordata > Mammalia > Rodentia > Sciuridae > Marmota > Marmota marmota. The sequence continues at coordinate 25,323,191 of NW_026000240.1, read as the reverse complement.
ATTTACCTGTTTTTCAAGCATGAGTTTGTTTGATAATTGAACGGACTCCTGAGTTTTAGGGGCTGCTGGAGACATAGTTTCTTTTGTAGAGTCCAAAGTCAAGCCTGGTAATAAGAAAATTTGAGTTGCCTAAACAAAAAAAGAATAAGAGTTAAAGGAAATTATACTTAAAAGAATCCATGACTCTTGCAAAGCAAATCAGGCCATGTCTATGTTGAAACAGCTATTTTCCTAGATAGATGACTGTATAAATCATTTGAATCTGCCCTAAATTATAATTATTTTTTCTGGGAATATAATTCTGAATTCCTCAGCAGTACAGAAAAAAAAAAAAAATTCTGGGCTCTCTCACATGCATGCATGGACATGCTCTGTCTCTCAACACACCCAGAGAGAGAGAGAGAGAAGGGGGGGAGAGGGGGAGAGAGAGAGAGAGAGANGAGAGAGGGAGGAAGGGGGGGAGAGAGGGGTAGGGAGGGAGGGAGAGAGAATGAAAATGAGAAAAGAACTATTTGTTTTAACTAGTGAAGGTGAAAATGATGCAACACTAATGAACTTATCTTTGGGAAGCTGCTACCCAAAAAGGTCTAAAAGAACCACATCTGAGCCTACGGTTACAGGCCAGTCTAACAATTCACTGAACGCCAAGGATAAATGAAGTGACATTTACTTAGGTAGTCTTTATTTCTAAGTAGAACAGAAACTAGCAACAAGGGATTCTGTTGGTCACCAAAAAACATTTAGTCTACCCTACCCATCACTTGTTCTTGTTATCTAAAACTGCCATGTGAGAGGAAAAATTTTCCATAGGTCTCCGACATACAGATATAATTCCTTCTTTCCTAAAGTAAAATCGTTAGCAAAGAATGTAGGAAGAATTGACCGATTCAGAAAAGACTGGTCTCAGGGAAACAGAGGAAGATACCAAGGAAGAAGTGATAATTATGCTTATCTACAGCTACTCACAGTAGTCACAGCTATGACATTGGAAGACATAGGGATGCTGACACAGTCAGAACAGGTTGCATCAGGCTCCCAAATAGCCAAGTCTATGGAGTTTAAAACTTATGCAGATTAGGCATGTAGCTGCTAAAGAATCTCATAAAGAGATTCATCAACTGACTTTCCCCAAAGGCATCTGCCAATTCCACAGAGCAGTGAAAATAAGTGCTAAAGATCAAAGCCACTCTATCTTAAAGTTATAACCTAGAGGGGCTAAACTCTCAGGATAAGGGTGAATCAGAAGTAAACTAGCTCTCCCATCAACCTCAAACCTGGCTTCCCCTCTTCTTTGTTGTTCTAGTACTTCAAGATCATCCTAGATTAACAGGTTGATCCTGAAGAAGTGGAAAATGCAAATGAAATCCTCTCTGAAAAAAGGCTTCAAATCACTCCCAGAAAAATGTTCCATACACAATATCCAACAAACTTTCAAAGATAAACAAGGCATGCAAGAAAAAAGAAAGAGAATGAAATTTTAAAAACCAACAAAGAAAGACTTCTGATTTTGTAGCTATTAAGTCCATACCATAAAACAACTATGCTTATGATGTTCAATTCTAGTAATTCATGTTGATATATATATATATTTTTATTTATTTATTTATTTATTTATTTTGTGGTGCTGGGGATTGAACCCAGGGCCTTGTGCATGTGAGGCAAGCACTCTACTAGCTGAGCTATATCCCCAACCCCCTGATATATATTCTTATTAAGTCAATTAGTTAATGAGAGGTACAAAATGTTCTCAGTCAATACCTGAGAATCAGGTACATCTGTAGCTTAAAAGCAAAACTTCTTAAAACAGATTTTTTCTTAGCAGCTCCAAGCCTATAAATTCAGCCAATGAAAGGTAGAACTAATAGCTTTAATGGGAGAATAAAAAATGAGAAATTAAAAAATAAAAAATGTAGAAACCCAAGGTCAAAGAAAAAGTAAGGGGATTGGTCAAATGGTAAAATTGAGGCACTTGGTTTTGTTATGTCATAAAAATAGTTTAGGATTTAAATCACTAAGTTAAATATCCTTGCCAAATGGTCATGTCATTTTGTTCTAAGAATTATTTTTTTTAAGATCTTTCCACTTCACTCATTTATCACCAATATATATCTCTATTTATACAAGAACAAGAGGAAAACATCAATTTTAAGCATAACCTTGCAACAGGGTCTAACAGACACCACTGCTCTGTGACCCCTTAAATATCTGTCGTCCATGCAACTATAGGCCCAAAGTCTCCTACATATTACCCACTCCCAAAATAAGTGCATTTTCCCCATGTTTTATACTATCTTTTCTTTAATTTTATGATGCACTTTTCCTTGATACTGAGCAAATAGATTTGTTTTAAAACATGTTTCTGTTACGTGGCTATCTTTTCTTAAAGACTGATTTTAGGTCTGGGACAGAAATTGTTATCAGATAACAGGGAAGCTATCAAATTATTACTAAAGTTAGGCTTAGCCAAGCCCAGGGCACAAATGTGTAATCCCGGTGACTCTGGAAGCTAAAGTAGGAAGATCACAAGTTCAAGGCCCTGAGATGGGGAAACGCCCATCTTAAAAATTTATATATTTTTTTAAAGGGTTGGAAATGCAGATCAATGGGAGAGTGCCTCTGGGTTCAATTCCAGTACCACCAAAAAATTTAAAAGATAGGTTTATATATTATATATTTATATACAGAATACATATATGATATTGTAATGAGAAAAAAATTGTGTCACATTAGATTGGATAGAGAGAAAGGATGGGAGAGGAGGGGAGGAGTAAGGAGGATAGGAAGGGCAACAGAATAGAATTGACAATATGATTGATGTATGTACATTCCATGTATGTATTATATGTCAAAATTCATTCTGCTGTCATGTATGACTAAAAAATAAATAAATAAATTTTAAAAATAAAATTTTAAAAAAAGATAGGTTTAAGCTGGGCATGCACCTGTAATTCCAGCAGCTTGGGGGACTGAGGCAAGAGGATCAAGTTCAAATTATGCCTCGGCAATTTAGCAAGGCCTTAAACAACCTTGTGAGATCCTATCTCAAAAAATAAGAAGGGCTGCGGGTGTGGCTCATGGTTAAGAGCCCTTGGGTTCAATCCCTGTAACAAAAAAAAAAAAAAAAAAAAGGCTTGACTAGGTTCCCACAAGCCAAAGATGAGACAAGATGAGCTTTAATAAAGATAATAATTACAATGAACTGCAACTTAACAATTTGATGATAGCTCACTGGGTCATTGTAAAGATTAGAAGAGCTAATATTAAAAGAACAAAGAGCAGTGCCCTGCACACAGAACAGATGTCAAGTAGTTATATAACTTCTCTGAACCTCAGTTTCCTTATTGAGTTTAAAATGATAGCATTGTCAAAAGGAAATATGTTACAAATCTAGTACAGTATTCAATAAGTATGAGACCCTTCCCATAATCTCACAAAATTGTCACATTAGACATACCTCAGTCATAGCACATTCCTCTTGCATTTGGTATCTAATCACTCAAGTTGATCTCAATGAAGTTATTTCTCAGTGAGTCTCATGTCTGAAACTGGATCTTCATCTAGGTTCAAAAATATACAGACCAAAATCTTGAAATGTTCAACCTATTACTAAGAAGAGTCTTGCATAGTTATTTCCAGGACAGGGACCCCTTGTACTCAGAACTGCTAACCAAAGGCTAAACAAATGCAGTAACTGACCCAGGGTTCCATGGCTCACCACCATGACTCCTCCATTTTTTCTCCCCTTTCATACCTTTCCTCATCCTGCTTTGTTGAAACATTTTGATTTCTGGCTTCAAAAGAAATGGATAGGATGTTCTCACTTGCAAGGGAATTAAAAGGAAGCATTCTCAAACAACCAGTGATCACAAAAGCAAATGCAAGAAAAAAAAACTACTCCTCTTTTGCACCTGTGCTCAGTCCTCCTGTTCAGAGGTCTATTCTGAATAATATTTTACAGTAGCCTTTTCCCCACTTAAGGCTATAATAGGACACAGATTTGGAACTGAAAGTCACAGGAAGAAACCAAATGCTTCCCAGGGCCACGGTAGAAGTTGTAAGCTTTCATCAGTGTCATGACACACCTAAAGTCTCTCAGAGTAAGGGATTGTGGGGTAGAAGTTGGTTTGTACATGATATGTAAGTGTAGGGAAGCAAAAAAGTGTATATCCTGGTACTGTCCATGCTTCCCAAGAGCATTTGGTTAAACTACTTTTAAATATCTGAAGCCCCTGTAACATCTACCTANACCGCCGCCGAGGGGAGGCCAATCGAGCCCGAGCGCGTCGAGGGCCCGCCCACTCTCGGCCTGCGAGCAACTGTAGCGATTCTCTCCGGCCCACCAGGGACTGACTCCGCCCCGCGACCGCTGATTGGCTCTGCTGTTGGCGGCGGGGCTTACCACCCATAGGCCGGAGCTTGGCTGCGCAGTTCAGGGCTTGCTATCACCCCTACTGCTTTCCCAGCCCATGCGCACGGCATTAGGTGAGAGGTCTCATGTGGAACCTCATTTACCCGGGAGACATCGGAAATACACATTTGTTGGTGCAATGACCGGAGAGTGAGACCTGGCCACCTCAGACTGTCCTCTCTGCACCACCCCACTCTCGCATGACCAAGAGCTCTTGCTGGGTAGCTGTCACCCAAGTTCCCGACACTTCGTTTGACTGAGCCATGCAGCAACTGGCATTTGGAGGATCCCAAAGAATGTTGATATCACCCTCCCATACAGCATTTACCAAATGACTACAAAATGCAAGGCCCTACATTGGGCTCCAGGAGTGCAGACATGATCAGAAGAGGGTGGGCAGGCCACAGAATGGAAAGAAGGATTACGTAAGGATGTCTACGAAATCTTCTATAGCCAGCGGGGCTCAACCCTGGACGCGCATTAGAATCACCTGGGGAGTTTCGTGAAGGGCCAATTATATCAATCTCTGCGCTGCACCCCCACCCCCCGCCAGGTGATGCCAATGTGCAGCCATGAGGGAGAACTGCAAACCTGGAGAATAATTAAGAATGTTTCTGAATAGCAAGTAACAGTTCTCAGCAATAGGAGGAAAGATTTAGAGAAAACTTATGCAAGTCACAATTGTTCCAAATCACTTTAATGTAATGCCTATCTCATATTTGCTCAGTAAACCATATTATTTTTTAAATTTTTTTGTTGTAATTAAATTTGGTCCTTTTTGGTACAGTTTATATCCGTCCTCCCCAAAAGCACCAATCCAAATCCCAAAACATGTACAAATACAATAGAACTTACTGAAAACTTCTGGAGAAATTTGAGTTTGTTGCATCATTGGAGAAGCAGAAAGAGAAACTTAGGAGATATAATAAGGTGCAGGAAATTTACCCAGAAGGTTATGGGGAACCACTGACAGGCTTTGGGGGGGAGCATATAAAATGGAAAGACATTGTTTTGACATCGTCAAACCTAAATTTCTTGCACCCTAACATAATAGGTAAAAAATAGTTCTACCATGTACAGATATGTTCACAGCTTTCTATTTTCCACCAAAGGAAATGTTCCAATCTTCTATTTCCCAGCTTAATGAATTCAGAATTTAAAACTAGGGTCACTAATCACTGTTTTAAAAAATGTATGCGGTGGGGGGGGTGCCTACTTGATCAAAATATTTAAAGGGGAAAATCTGAAGTCCCAGGGATCTACCATTGGATTGCATTTCATGCCTACATGGTGTGTCACCTTTCTTTTCCCTTTGGTCAAATGAAGCAGGTCTGGGTGGACGCGAGTCCCACACTGGCCAACATGATCTACTGTGGAGGTTACCAACAAAGGAGTCTCTCACCTGGAGGTCCAGGGGCACAACACTTATGGTCAATACTTTCAAGCCCGTACTTAGCCCTCTTCCAAACAAATAGGGTCACTGAGTTTGATTTGCGTTTTCCCCCAATGCAGGTGTGTCCTAGCCAGCTTCCACACCTTGCCTTTTCCATACCTGGTTATTCACACTAATAGTGGCTGGCAGATTTTTATTTTACCTCTTGAAATACAATCTCATTGCTTCCTTGCCTTTTCTAGGACAATAGAGAGATTTTCCCACACTTCTATGTGGGACTGCCTTAAATTGTGGCCTGGTGGACAAGCATCCTTGGATTAGACAAGGTTATTTCAGATGCAATAAAAAAAAAATGATTCAAATGGTCTTCTTAAGCAATAAAGAAATTGATTAGGACCCAGTTATCATCTGTCTCTCTGCTATAAATATGGTAGGCTTCAAATGCTAGTGTGACTTTCCAACTTAAACTAGAGGCAGACAGGACCACATACTTTTCCATCAAAACCTTTCCTTTTGAGTCAGGTTATACAGCCACACACCGCCTCTTTATTAGTAACTTCCTGGGAAATGCACGGATGTCTTAAGCCTGAGCTCCAGAAGGAAAAGGGGGTTCTCATGATTGGAATTTATTTCTATACTGTTTAGCAAATAGCCAACAGTCACACTGGAACAGTACCAGAAGGGAGCATGGGGAATTTTTTTTTTGGGGGGGGGGATTTAAATCTCTAGTTAACAGATGTCTAACCTTTTCCATTTGTTTTGGTCTCTATTTATGCTGTTTAAAAATTAAGTTCAGCATCACGTGATGGCACACACCTGTAATCCCACTCAGGCAGTCTAGGCTGAGGATCCAGATTCAAGGGCAACCTAGGCAACAGTGAGATCCTGACTCAAAATATTTAAAAAAAAAAAAAAGCAGTCAATTAATTAACAATTCCCTTTTCAAAAGGAGCCCAATGGAAACATGCTATTGTGAAGAATTTTTATATTCTCTTAAATCAGTGATAGCCAGGCACTGTGCTGCATACCTGTAATTCCAGCTATGGGAGACTGAAGCAGGAGGATTGCAAATTGGAGGCCAGGCTGGGCAACTTAGTGAGACCCGAGCTCAAAATTTAAAAAAAAAAAAAAAAAAATGAAGAGCTGGGGTTGTAACTCAGGAAACATCCCCTGGGTTCAATCCCCAGTACCAGGGGAAAAAAATCTATATTTATCAAGTTGGTGAGAAGAAGTTTATGAGGTTGAATAGTATCTAGGTATTCCTGGGAAACAAGGAAAGATTCAGAACAAAGTCAAAAATTCCAGCAACCTAAACAAGTAGGTTCATATTTAAGTTCACTACCTTTCACAGTATTTTGTTTAGCTGTGACTTCTTTCCCTAACAGTCCTGTTAAGTAAAAAACCACTATATCCTACCTCAATGTCCTTTGTAATGAGTAGTTAAAACATGCAGCCCACATTGGTATGTTCTTCAATTCCAGGTAGCCCAGAAAGTATACCCAGAGAGGAAACTATCCACAGAATGAGCCCACTGAGGAATGGTGGATGGCATTGCCTAACATGGGTGCAGATTTGGGTGAGACAAACTAGAGAGTCTAGGACCTTTAGGCAGAGGGCTCCCCAGGCCTTTACAAGTAGGCCCAGATTTTTGTTCAAACATAATACTTTTCAAGTAACAGGCTCTATTAACATGAGCTTTGCAAATCCCACAAGCCTGGCTTCGCATCTTAGCCCTGTAACTCCTGAAGGGCTTTGTGTCTCTTTGTAAAATAAATATAATTACAAGCCTGTTGTAAAAACTAGAAGCAGTGGCATAAGCATTTACTAAATTACACCTTATTGGTCTTGTAAAAGATAGTGGGATTCCTTGAGTTTTATAAGACAGTATGGGGCTGGGTTTGTGGTTTAGTGATAGAACACTTGTCTACATGTGTGAGGCATGGGTTTGATTCTCAGCACCACATAAAAAGAAAAGTTCCATCAACAACAAAAAATATTTTTAAAAAAATGTATGATCATTAAGCAACATCTTCATTGAACAATACTTTTGAGCTGCTCCCAATCAGGGATCCTTGTCCTAGCCCAACAACTCAGGATTGTTTCTTAGAATTAAGAACCAGGGGGCTGGGTTATGGCTCAGTGGTAAAGCACTTGCCTTGCATATGTGAGGTCCTGGGTTCGATTCTCAGCATTGAATATAAATAAATGAATAAAAAATAAAGGTCTGTCAATAACTTAAAAATTAAAAAAAAAATAAGAACCAGGAAAAAAAAATAGGGAGGGAAGGACTAAGGATTAGGAAGAAAGAATCAGCCTTATCCCATCTCTGGGAACTTCTACCCTGGGACCTTTTTAACACCCTCCCTCCTTCATTCTTCCACTCTAGTACCTTTCCCCTGCCCCACCATTCTTTCAAAAAAATCACTTATTGTGGTGCTTGGGTTGTGGTTCAGAAATAGAGTGCTCACCTAGCATGCATGAGGCACTGGGTTTGATCCTCAGCACCACATAAATATAAAATAAGGATATTGTGTCCACCTATAACTAAAAGATAGATATTAAGAAGATCACTTATTGCAATTTCTGTCCTACAAAGAAAAGCAAATAACTAAGAAAATATAAATATGAAGTCTTTGTCTTCAGAGGGCCTTTCTGTTTTCAGGACAGAAAACAAATTAGTGCTCAATAAGCAGAATCCCTGTAACATAATCTGAATTCAATATTATTTTGAATATCAACAGGGTTCTCTATTGTCGGAACTCTGCCTTCTCTCATAGACTACTTAGCAGTTACATCTACCCTACCAACCCTAAAGGTAGAACAATCCTTTATATTAACACCAAGCTACAGAAAAGAAATTACACAAAACTCCTCAGCCTGCTGTAACAAAATACCTTAGACTAGATAATTTCTAAACAATAGAAATGTATTCCTTACAAAGCTGACTGGGAAGTCTGAAATCAAGGCAGCAGTAGATTCCATCTGGAAAGGGCTCGCTTTTCTGTTCTAAAGATGGTGCCTTCCTGCAGCACTCTCATGGAATCAAGGGAAAACCTTAATAAATTCTGTAGGTTTAATCTGCTTCACTTGCTGTAATTTGTTCTTCTAGATTTAACCCATTTCACCTGCTCCTAGTTACCTGCTTTTTTACTTTAAAAATCAACACTGTTAAGCTGTAGATAATGCCTCTGACACATGGGCTGTCATAATAACTATTGATCATGACTAAATTACCAGTTGTTTCCTAATGTCTAATCACCTTTCCCCACACCACAGTCCATAAATATCCCCAAACCCTATTCTCAGGGAGGCATATTTGAGACTTGCTTTCTCATCTTCACACAAGACCACCTCATGAATAAACTTTCTTTTGTAAACATCATTGTTTCAGATTGCCATATTGTATGGATGACAAAATGGGACTGGTACTGATACCATAGATTACTGGTCAGTTCTGCTTCCTCACATGTTGAAGTATACCATTAGAGAAGCATGCCAAGGCAAGCATATAAAGCAGGGTTTATTTTAAAAGGTGTATCACAAACTTCTCTGGGAAGGAGAAGGGAATCATAGCTGTTATCCTGTGTCCCAAGAAGTGAGGGAATTCTGGCTTTTTATATGTGCTAGGCTTCCTTTGTTCTCCTGCTCCCTTCCCCCTATCTTTCTCCTTCCTACAAACATGACTAGGCCCAGGAAAGGGTAGGTGGGATGGCCAAAAGGTGAAAAGCAGTTGGGCCCAAGGGGTCAATGTGGAGTGAACTGGGCAGGAAGGGGGCCCAGGATAAATTAATTAACAACTTTTACAACTCCCTATCAGGGAAGGACAATCCCTGGGATAGGTTACCTTAGCAACAATTTGGAGGGGGCTGGTGCTGGTAATACCGATAAGGGTGGATGAAGGGCTCTGAAGACATTAGCATTTCAATTCCTCCATTCTCTGGTTAGACCCTTGCCTATCTGCCTGTCTAAATCTGGCTTCTGTACCATCCATAACCCTCATATGGTAGAAGGGGCAAATAGGCACCCTCAAATCTCCCCCCCGCCCCCCGTGGAATCTTTTGTATCAAGCTTACTTAGTAATAAGCTGATTTTTCATAAATCTTTTATATACACATATTTGTTACAAGTGTATTCCTTTCCGCTGTAGGCAATTTTTTTTCCCCTCCAAAATTAACATTACTTGAGATTTACAAAGACATCTTCCTTCCTCAAATGAATGAGGTTAGTAAATGATGAGCAATCACGGGTATTCGTTCTTGGTTTAAGGCTTCATCTTTAGGAGCTGAAATCACTCCTAATCTTGACAGTCATCAGAGTAAGGCAAAAAGAAATCTATCTGATGAGTGGTTTCCAAGAGTCAGTCCAGGTCAGCCAACTCCATAAACTGGGCTGGAGGTAAGGAAGAACATTGAGGCAAAAGGGTCTGGCAGAAGAAAGCTGCTCAGTTCGTGACATCTAGGAAGCAGAGAAAAAGCTCAAACCTCTCACATAAGGGCACTAATCCCTTTTGTGAGGGGAGTCCTCGTGACCTAATCACCTCCTACAGGCCTCATCTCTTAACACTTGGGCCCTCAGAATCCCTGAAAGGAACTAGGAAAGAGGGTTAACAAGTGATACAAGTCTTACATCCTAAGATGGGATTTCTTACGAAATAGTATTTGAAGAACAATTTCAACAATAAAGTGGATGAGTGTCCCTGCAAAGGAATAGGGTAGGAGAAAGGCGGGTGTGTGTGTGTGTGTGTGTGGGGGGGGGTGACCCACTTT
>NW_026000240.1:25309636-25312599 GCF_001458135.2 Marmota marmota marmota | reverse complement strand
AGCCCTCGGCGCACAGGTGAGACTCGGCCGCGGTGGGGCGGCCCCGGCGACCCCGCCCCTGAGCCCCTGCCGCAGTCCCCGGCGGCCCAGCGCCAGGCCGCCCGCGGGATCCGACCGCAGGTCCGGGTCGCGGCGGCTACGCGGACCCTGGGACCTCGCGCTGTGAGGCCGGGGCCCGCGCGGGGTGAGTTCCGGGAGCTTCCTGCCGGCGGCGGGCTGTCCCGGGTGCCGGCTGCCGCTGACGGCGGGCGGAGCCGCTAGGCGGCGGGGCCCGGAGCCGGCGGGCGCGGGGGCGGGGGTGTCCCTGCTGCGCCAGGCCCTGCGACCCGTCGCTCTGGCCTCGTGGCCTCTTCGCACACCACAAAGGTTGTAGTACTCGTCCCTGCCGAAAATAAGGAACAGAAAGGCACAAAGAAGGCGGCAAAATCAGGCGCGCCTCTGCTCCCCGGAGACCGGCCGGGTTAACACTGGGCGTAAGTCCGCCTCCCCCTGTGAGCACGGGCAGACCCCGGATCGCTAAGTGCAGTAACTTGGCCTCTTTCTCCCAAAAATGCACCCCCGCGCGTTTCCCGGCGGGTCCAAGTGTTTCCCCACGTCCTATTGGTTGCACTAGACTGCGGTGCTCTGTGTAGGATTGTGCACCAACGCATCCACCCCCCAGCGGCTGTCTGGGCTTTGACAGGACTGTGATTTACTTAATAGAGGCAGCCCCTCCCTGATGGTGCAAGTACAGGTGGTTTTCAGTTTTTCCCTGAAAAAAAAAAAAAGCAACTGGTTGAGTACAGTTCCGTCTGGTTTTTTGAGCATGATTGTTTAGAATGAATCCCTAATAAAGGGTTATGCTCTACTCTCCGAAATGGCCTTCAGATAACTATTCCCATTTTTGTTCCTCTGGTAGATAGCACTTGGACTGGCTCCACGAAGTTCTCGACTTTGAGGGCCCAGGGCTCCACATCAACCAGTGTCAACACTGTTTTGAAAGAGCAACCTGCTGTATTTGCTGGCCTTATCTGGAAATTTTGTTGAGAAAGCAATTAGGAGCCTCTTACTAATTTTTTAAACTGACTTAAACCACTTAGATGAATCGCTACAGTTGAACCTAAATTAAGGCAGTATTCAGGCTGGAGATAGTAAATAGTGGAACTATCTAAACCATATTTAAGGCATGGGTGTTGGGTTGCTAGGGAAGAGATTTTCGAAGATTGTGATTGTAGGTAAGTAACAAGATACTCAAAAAGCTTTCTTTGAAGACATGGAAAGTTTCAAGTGAGTAACATTGTTCCCATCAGTATAAATAAGTAGAATGTGTTTGTCCATTTTTTTCATTTTAAAATCTCCTTGCAAAAACAGAGGAATTTTTTAAAAATTGCACCGAGTTTGATCACATAATCTTGAAAATTTTTTTATTTTATTTTATTGATTTAAAAATGACATATACAGCACAATTTTTCATATCTCTGGTTGTATGCAAAGTAAGTTGATACCATTTCGTGTCTTCATACATGTACTTTGGATAATGATGTCTATCACATTCCACCATCCTTGCTATCTTGAAAATTTAAAGTATAAAACTTTAAAATGACAGTATGTTAATCCCTTTCTCCCATTTTTTTTTTTTTAAATCTAAAGCCTTCAGGACCCTTCCTCTGTAGAGCCATTCTTTTTGGCCTGTGCTGCTTACCTTAACGACAGACATCCCATTCCCCCTATCAGCAGAACCGGTTGTTAATTTTTTTTTTAACAACTTGATTTAGATATAACTCACCCAATTTAAAATGTGCAAGTTCAGTTTTTTGTATTTTACATTATTTTTAAGTTTTGATTCTATACACGTAAATTTACCACTTATAAGTGTACATTTCAGTGGCATTAAATACATTCACAGTGTCGTGCAACCAGGGTCACTATTTGCAAAATTTGTTCAACACTTTAAACAGAATCACTGTTAAAAAAAAAAAAAAAACAACTCCTGGGGTGGGATTGTGGCTCAGTGGCAGAGCACTTTTCTCCCACATGTGAGGCACTGGGTTCGATCCTCAGCACCACATAAAAATGAATAAACAAAGATATAAAAAAAGCAAAACAAAACAACTCCCTTTCCTCCTTTCCCCAGTCTCTAGTAACCTCTGATCTACTATATGTCTCTGAATTTGTCTACTCTAGATATTTCTTATAAGTGAACTCATACAGTATTTGTTCTTTTTTTCTGGTGTGTTTCACTTAGCCTGTTTTCTGATTCATCCATGTTGTAGTATATATCAGAATTTCATTCCTTTTTTTTCTTTTTCTTTCATTTTTGGCCTAATAATACTTCTTTGAATGTTTATATATTTTGTTTCTCCATTCTTATGTTGTTGGACACTTGGGTTTCCATCTTTTTGGATATTGGAATAATGCTGAAATGAACCTTGGAATACAAGTATCTGAGTGCCTGCTTTCGGTACTTTCAAGTATATATCTAGTAGTGAAATTGTTAGGTGATGTGGTAATTCTGAGTTTTTGCAGAACCATCAGAACAATTTTCCCTGACAGATGTATTATTTTGCATTCCTACTGCAATTTACACAGGTTCTAATTTTTCCACATCTTCACCAACACTCATTCTTTTCTGTTTTTTAATTGTACCCATACTAGTAGGGATGAAGCTATATATTATTGTGGTATTGATTTGCATTTCTCTCATGATCAATGGTGTTTATCATCTGTGTTTATTTGACCATTTATATATCTTCAAAAATCAAAGTCTGTTCAAGTCCTTTGCCCATTTTAAAATCAAGTTATTTGTTTGTTTTTTGAGTTGTAGGTGTTCTTTATATACTAGAGATATTATGCCCTTTTCAGATACATGATTTTCAAATATTTTTTTCTCATTCTGTAGGTTATCACTGTCTTGTTAATGTCCTTTGATTCACAAAATTCTTAAATTTTGGTGATGTCTAATTCTTTTTTTTTTTTTTTTTTTA
>NW_026000240.1:25270123-25309620 GCF_001458135.2 Marmota marmota marmota | reverse complement strand
AAATTTTTTTTTTTTTTTTTTTTTTTTTTTGCTGTGTTTTGGTATCTGTTGCCAAATCCACAGTTGTGAAGATTTATTCCTTTTTCTTATGAGACTTTTATATTTTAGCTTTTGTATTGGGGTCATTGATCCAGTTTGAGATAAACTTTGTATATAGTATGAGATAAGAGTCCTCATTCTTTGTGTATGGAAATTCAGTTGAGCCTGTACCATCTTTCAAAAAGACTGGTTTTTTTTTTTTTCCCACTAAATATAGTTGGTGCCCTTGTCAAAACTCAATTTGCCATAGATGGATGGGTTTACTTCTGAACTCTCAGTTCTGTCCCATTGGTCTGTATCTATTCTTACACCAGCACCACACTGTTTTGGATACTATAGTTTTATAGTAAGTTTCAAAATTGAAAGAGCACCAGGTTATGAAGTTGACTTGATGCTAATTCAAATGAATAAATTCTTTAAGGACAGAGATGTATTCTTCAAATTGCCTATAACACCTATTATAGGGTCTTTTGATAGTAGGCCTAAATATTTGGTGAGTTGAAACACTGAAGGCTGGACACAGCAAAAGCTTTTTTACAGTCAATGTACACCTCTCCTCAGCAAAATAAATAGAGCAGAGCTGCTGCAAATCATGCACAACCAGAGAGAATTTTTTAATTCTCTTGACTTTGGAGTGCTTTTAGGATACTTAGTGAGCACTTGTTGAATGGATGGATTATGTTTGTTCAGGTTGATATTGGTTTGTATAGACCATCCAGAGAAGTCACCAGTCATTTGAGGGAATTGTGGGGATATTATTAAAATGAAAATCATCAGATGGCAATGAGTATTTTAAAGTTTGTTTATATACTGATTTCTGTGCTGTAGAGTCTATTGAGGTTTTAGAGTAATTATTCTTTTTCATAGTCACTTTCTTTCAGATCTCTAGCCTAAATCTCAATTTTACTTTTAAGTTTACCTGAAAGACTCACAGATGGGTATATTTTTATATGCATGAAGTGAACTGACTAGGGATTTTTAATTATTTTCTCTGATATAAAAAAAGTTAAGAAAACCTGACAGTCTGTTAATCAGTTGAATTTATAGCTATTCAGAGTATATTCCTGCTAGGCATGGTGGGGCACACCTATAATCTCAGCTACTTGGGAGGCTGAGGCAGGAGGATCACAAGTTCCAGGCCAACCTCAGAACTTAGTAAGGCTCTTAGCACTTAAAAGACTTTGTTTCAAAATAAAAAATTAAAAGGACTGGGGGTGTGGCTCAGTGGTTGAGCGCCCTGAGTTTAATCCATAGTACCAAAAAAAAAAAAAAAAAAAGAAGAAGAAGAGTATATTCTACCGGGTATGATGGTATATGTAAATCTGAGGCAGGGTGATCTCGAGTTTGAAGCCATCCTGGACAACTTGGTGAGACCTTATCTCAAAATAAAAAGGGCTGGGGATGTTGCCCAGTGGTAGAGCCTTGTGTGCCAGGCCTTAGGTTCAATCCCCAGCACAACCAAAAGAAGAGAGTATTTTCTACATATGTGTCCCAACTTCTTAGCAGAGGAGGAAGTCCAAAAACTTTTTTTTTTAAGTACTGAGATAGATATGAAATATATAAGGTAACTGAGGTCACAAGACTAGTGAAATTTCTGGGAAAAGAGAGAAACCCAAAAGCAGGAAACAGAGTTAATTTTGGACATTTTTCTTACACATTAATGAGATTTGTTATGGGGATCTCTTTTTTAAGATGGAGTCATGTGGACATTTTTCTTTATTCTTGGTGCATTATTGGAGCCTTCCACAGCATTGTTAGAAAGTTGCGTAGATAATAAAAGCATAGGTCCAGCAGTGGAGGTGGCATTTAGAAGGGAAACTTGTTGCCTTGATTTCCCCATAATGACAAAAAGAAGCTGGACCAGGTGATCTTATTGTTTCTGTTTTTGTTTCCAAAGCTGAAAATTGTATGACTCTTCATATTTTGGTTGGGGCTATTATAAGATAGTGTTCACATTAATCCTTGCATATAAAGCAGTTGTTTTCATTTAACCTCTGTCTTTGAAATGGAACAAAATTTGCAGCCTTTTATATGCCAGAAATAATTATTTAAAAGTTTTATAGTTGTTATTATTAGGTACCAGTACCAGGGATTGAACTCGGGGGTGCTTAACCACTGAGTCACATTCCCCAGCTCTTTTAATTTTTTATTTTGAGACAAGTTCATGCTAAGTTTCTTAGGGCCTCACTAAATTGCTGAGGCTGGCTTTGAACTTGCAGCCCTCCTGCCTCAGTCTCCTGAGCCGCTGGGATCACAGGGATGCGCTACCACACCCAGCTAGTTATTATTATTTTTAAAAAGATAATTTCATCATTTGTTTAAACAAATGGATAACATGAACCAAAAAATTGAAATACTACTAACTTTGCATTAATGCAGTCTTTTTCTTAATCAGGTCTACAGAAAAACAAGCACAGAATAATATAATTTTATATTGATTTGTGACTTTGTGTTTAAGAAGAAACATCAAGCTAGTCATGGTGGCAGGTGCCTGTAATCCCAGAGGCTCCAGAGGCTGAGGCAGGAGGATCACAAATTCAGAGCCAGGCTCAGCAACTTAGCAAGGCACTAAGAAACTTAATGAGATGCTGTCTCTAAATAAAATATAAAAAGGGCTAGGAATGTGGCTCAGTGATTAAGCACCCCTAGGTTCAATCTCTGTACCAAAAAAAAAAAAAAGAAAGAAAGAAGAAACATCAATTTTGATATACACAGTTATATGTATTGTATTGCTTCAAATTTGCTAGATAATTGCTTCAGCACTTACTCTGACCACTGTATATTACTTTTTAATTACAATATACACCATCAATTCCTGGAGATAGAAAACTTGGTACCTTTTAGGTAGTGCATGAATAACTGCTGAATGGATGAATGAATACTGATAGTTTTGAGAAAATTTTTAAAAAGAAAATGTGTTCTTGATTTTTAATTTGCTGTTGTCATTTATACTTCTAAATGAAAATAAAGGTCGTATAATTAAGAGAGTTCATGCTTTATCTTTGTGTGACAGTAATATTTGAAATTTCTTGTAATAGGAAACAGGGCAATTCCTTCAGGTTTGAATGTCATGCCACTGAACTTTCTAGAATCTCTAAAAGTTTTAGAGCTAAATTTGAATAACATTCTTAAATCCTCTCTGATTTACAGAGGATGCTTATTCGAGGTTTATATTATGCTATTTGGCTTATTCTGTTGCTTTTTATTCATTTTGTTTTTATAGTTGCAGTAGTTGCAGGATACCCTCCATTTCATAGAATATATCCTTGGGCTTCTTGACTAGAAAAATTCTTTCAAGGGCCTGGGTTCAATCCGCTGCACACACACAAAAAAAAGCCCACAAAGACTAGAAAAATTCACAAACTTGCAGTACTTAAATAAATAAAAAAAGGACTTATTTTAAGTACAAATCTCTGCTTGATTCTTAGCTTTTCTTTGCCAGTTGCCCATTGGAATTTTTTTAATGGTGTCAATCTCTTCTTTAACATTTTTTCAACAATGTGGCATCTGGATGTTCCCAGCCTGAGAGGATTTGCGTTGTCTCATTTTTAGCAACGAGAGCATGCTCTTAGGCACTTATTAAGGAGAAGACTAAAGCCAGGGTAGATATTGGAACCAAAAAGTAGTTGAATTTATGATAGTTCAGCAGGAGTGCAACTCTTAATTCCAAATCTTCTAATGTGGAGGGTTTCCTGTGCATGTGAGTATGTGTGTGCTTTTGGTTTTAGTAAAATTTAATTAGCACTGCAGTCTAGTTACTCATTTCTTGATTACACAGTACTGGGCTGTAGTTCTGATTTAAACCCTGATAGTGACCTGAGGGAGTCATGTCAGTTTTGTGGATTCATTATTGGCACTAATAATCTAAATGAAATTAAGTTAGTGGGCAAATTAAGTTCATTCTTAGAATGCAAACCACCATATCCCGACTACTTCCTACAAATTTCTCATTTGGGACTGGCATTTTTAAAAACTTATATTTTTACCCTCCAAAATGCACTGTACAAATTGCATTATAAGTTGGTTACCACCCTGTAACACTGCAGAAGCATCCTGTTTACCTTGGAGTTTTATATATTCCCTGATCCACAGCCTCAAACCCTTGGGGCTTCTTGTGCTTCAGTTTAAGAAGCATGGGACCTAGAGGATCTCTTAGGGCTCTTGTAGCCCTGATATTCTATAATACTTGAAATACACTAGAATTTATTTCTAGTGTTGAGAAATTATACTTTTAAGAAATGATAGGAGCTGAGCGTGGTGGCATGCCTTTAATCTCAGTGGCTCAGAGGCTGAAGCGGGAGGATTGCAAGTTCAACTCAACAACTTAGCAAGGCCTGAGCAATTTGGTGAGACCCTGTCTCAAAATAAAAATGAAATGAAACAAAATGGGCTGTGGATTAAAAAAAAAAGAAAAGAAAAGAAATTAGAAATCCACAAGAGAAAGATATATGAATGGTTGATTTGCATGGTTTTACTTCTCTCTCTGAAAATTAAAAGATTGCAATTCTATTGTATGTAAAAAGTGTTTCATCAGAAACTGCATGCAATTTAAGAAATGAATTGCAAAGTTAGAAAAGCCCTTTGTAGATGTCATCATTGTTGCTTTCAACCTTTCTCTGCTGCAATTCTGCTTTTTTCTTTCCTGGCTGCTAAATGGATTAAAGACTGTTTTGCCAACCATGGCATCTGGAGATGACAGTCCTATCTTTGAAGATGACGAAAGGTAATGTCCTGCATTGTAATAAGACTAGCTTTTGAACGCTTCAAAATTGCTAGGATAATTCAGAAGAGTTATTTATCCAGTCTACTCTGTTAAGGACACATTTTGTGACATTGCAGAATGCACGGTTCTGATTTCTGATTTAGAGCAAGGGGAGTGAATACCTACGTGGAGGTAGCCACCACTAGCATGTCATCCTTTCCCACTGAAACTTCATGTGAGGTCTCCAGATCCCTCTCAGCACAGAGTTCTTGGCAACCACTTCAAAATTATACCAAGTCCTTTTAATATCTATGATTTAAAGCATACAAAAGAGGAGATTACAGTGAACAAGAAAGAAGATGGGAAGAAACAGCCAGAGTCTTAGGTTTAACTCCGAAGTTTTTGCCATTTAAGCCAGGCATGGAGTGATAGCACACTCCTGTGGTCCCAGCTACTTGGAAGGCTGAGTTTGGAGGGTCACTTGAGCTCAAGAGTTCAAGGCCAGCCTAGGCAACATAGTGAGACCCTGTCTCAAAACAAACAAAACCCCCATTTCTGCCAGTTGATGTCATTGTGACCTCAGGCAAGCCCTTATTCTCTGTGAGACTTATCTGTAAAGTAAGGGTACTAGTCGTGCCCATCTTGTGAAGAGTACTATAAGTTAATATATGTAAAGTTCAGAACAGTTGGCACACAGTATACACTTAGTTATGATCATTATTACTGTAATAAATGGTGTTTCTCTCAAAGCTAAAATCTATTTCAATATCAATATGTTAATTTTATATTATGCCATTCACATGATACATATGTTAAAATAATAATATAATAATATAAAATATTATTTAAATTTTTTGGCAAAGAATTCTTTTAAAATTTTTTTCTACAATAATGCTAAGAATTGCTGTTTTCCTAGCATTTTTTGTATTATTTTTATTGCAATAATAGGATATTTCTTCCATGACTATTTTCTCCCCTCAGTCTTGGTAAAATAAATTAGTAAATTAGAATCTTTTTTGATAAGATGAATTCCTAATCATTAGTTTAAGTATGAAAAGTTTGGAGAGTTTTTGTTTTATAGTGATCAGATCTGAAAAACAAAAAATAATTACATATTGAGTTTTGTTAATTGGTAAGGAAGAGAGACTTTTTACTGAACTTTCCATGTATATTCTGGTCTAGAACACTATGCAGGATAAACGGATTCTTAATCCTATTAGTATTAAGGTGACTTTGGAATTATCGGACTATATACCCATACATAGTAGTCGTCTCTTAAGGGAAGAGTAAATAAGAAGGAGAAAGTAGTTACATGTTCTGTAAGTAGGATTTCTTAGGAAATATCACTTCAATATTTTTCATTTTACGAGTTTCAAGAGTCTGATATTTTCATCTTGGAAGGATTAATTATTCTGTTACTGATTTTGACCCATTATAATAGTTTTGTTTTATCCCTTTAGCCCTCTTTATAGCCTGGAAAAAATGACAGATCTCGTAGCAGTCTGGGAGGTTGCTTTAAGTGATGGAGTCCACAAGATTGAATTTGAACATGGAACTACATCTGGCAAACGGGTGGTGTATGTAGATGGGAAGGTAGGAAAAAAATGTTACTTTATAAAATATGGTCACAGAGAAACTTGATTTTATTAATGTAGTTTCTTCATGTGAAGTCAGGGCTTTTTTCTTATAGTGGTTTTCTTTATGTTCTGGGCCTATATCATTTTGCTCTACAAAGGAAACTAATAATAATTATACCAATTCTTCCAATATAAATCTAATATTTAAACTTAATGCCTTATTTTCTAAAACCTTGGCATTATGAGTTTAAAAAAATATATAAATGACTTTGCCATTTGGAAACTTTGAAGTCTCACATTATTTCTAAAATTAAATATCAATTTTCTTCCATTTTTATCTTTTAAATATTTATATATATACACATATATTTTTAAACCTAGGAAGAGATAAGAAAAGAATGGATGTTCAAATTAGTGGGCAAAGAAACCTTCTGTGTTGGAGCTGCCAAGACAAAAGCAACCATAAATATAGATGCTATCAGTGGTTTTGCTTATGAATATACTCTGGAAATTAATGGGAAAAGTCTCAAGAAGTACATGGAGAACAGATCAAAAACTACCAATACATGGGTATTGCACTTGGATGGTGAGGACTTGAGAGTTGTTTTAGGTAAGTTAGTGCCATTTCTGCAGAATTTATTCAGTTTTTATGATGGCTATTTAATTAGTTCCTCTAAATTATACAGACTTTTGTGGGAGCTTCAAATAAGAGAGAGAATGTCTAATGTGCTCTGTGTGTATGAAAATTCACTTAATCCACTGTTTTGTATATAGGATAACTTACAGCCAGATTTGGATGGGAATGGATTGGAGGGTTATAAACTTAGTTTTAAAAAAGTAATATTAGGGTTGGGGGTGTTGCTCAATGGAAGAGCACTTGCCTAGTATGCTCAGGCCCTGGGTTCCCCAGGTGCGGGAACATAAGCATGTAATCCAGCTACTCAGGAGTCCAAGGGTCTCAAGTTTTAGGACTGTCATAGCAGTTCAGTGAAATTTAAAAAAAGAAAGAAAGAAAGAAAGAAAAGCACCAGGGATATAGCTCAGTGGTAAAGTACCCCCAGTTTCAATCCCCAATACCAAAAAGTAAAAAAAATTTTATATATATATAAAAATAAGAGAGAGAGAGAGAAATTTGAGATTAATTAATAAGACAGTTTTCTGTAGGTAATAATAAGTATAGGACTGCATTAGATCAAAGTTGTCAAAATGTAGCTAAGGTAGATTTTTTTTAAAAAGTAACTTTCTCTCTTCTGGTTACTCCTAGTATTTCATACTGCTGAGTTAAGACTGTTTGGATCATCTTATAAATTCACCAATTCATCTGTTTAGGTAGTATTTGTTACTGTTAGTGTACCAGACACTGAGGATGCCTAAATGAAAAGAGCTTATCTATAGTCTAGTCAGATGCTACCAAATACCTTTTTTTCACAGACACCTGGCTCCATTCCTTGGGGCTTGAGATAAGGCAGAAAATATGGTGGAGGGAAGGGACTCACATGATGATCTGGAAGCAGAGAGAAAAGCTGGGTCTTTTTAAAATATATTTTTAAAAATTTTTAATTTGTTTTGATTAGTTATACATGACAGTAGAATGCATTTATGCCCTTTGATAGATAAATGGGGTATAATTTCTCATTTTTCTGATTGTACATGCTGTAGAATCACATTGGTTATGCTGGGTCTTGATGCTAATTTTCTCTTTCTTTTCTTTTTTTTTTTTTCTTGTAATAGGGATTGAACCAGAAGTGATCTACCACTGAGCTATATCTTCAGCTTTTTAAATTTTTTTATTTTGAGATAGGGTGTCACTGAGTTTCTCAGGTTGGTCTTGAACTTGTGATCTCCTGCCTTAGCCACTTGTGTTTCTGGGATTACAGCATGTACCCAGCTTAATGCTAGTTTTCTGATTCTAAGTTCAAGGTCCTTTTTATGTCCCCAAATACCTTTTTTTAAACTAAAAAATATTTATCAAGTACTAAGTACACAGAGTTAAAAAATAAATAAAAGAAAAGAAATCAAAAATTCCTGCCTATATAGCTTGTTTATTGAAGTAACTGGACTGATTTGTCTAGAGGAGTTTCCTATGACTGGATCTTGCTGATTGCATACGTGTGACGTGTCTGTCTTCTACATTTCCTGTAAAAATGACAGTTGCCTCTGAAGAATTGGTCAAATTTAGGTTTGACTTTTTTTTTTTTCTAGGAGACCACTTATGTTTTGCTATGTCATGGAGCACATGGTGTTTGTCATTTCTCTTTTTAATGTCCACTACCATTAATGCCTAGATCCTTGCCAAACACTGATATTCTGATTCTCTTGTTCTTTTTTCTTACCTTAAACATTTCTATCTTGTTACCTTAAATATTGTCATCTACTCATTGGTTACAGAGTGGTACACTTTGTATAGGAAATACAGGATGACTGCTTATTTTTCTCTTTATTCCCCAGCTTTCAAAATATTGATTAGCCCCATTTATTTCAGCTAAAGAGCTAGAATAAAGATTAGTCTTTAGATTGGCTCCTGAGTCCTTTTGATACACCCTCAGTGAACTTTGATGCCTTCTTTCCTATCTGGTATGACAAGATATTTCATGCTCATTTTGAACTTTTTCTGCCCAAACCTGGAATCATCATTTCTCCAAGTCCTAATTTCTATTAGTGGAAAATGATATGTCAGGAGCATAATATTGTCATGCACTAAGAATGCTCATTTATTATTTGTAGATTTTTAGTGGACAAAGCAAGAAAATTATGTGCATGGGTAGAACGGATGGATGGATGGATAGGTAGATGGCAGGGAGCAGGGAGGGTGCTAGAGAGGGAAAGAGGAATGAGGTAGAAACCTTTTTTTTTTTTTTTTTTGCCTTGTATGAAGTATCTTATATAAGTTCCTATTGATACTTGTAATTCAAGTTCAGGACTTCCAGGTTTTTACTTAACCTTACCTAACATCTGTATCTTCTCCACACTGGGAAGAAAAGGACACGGAGACTGATGCAATTAGGATATCACTTCATTATTCATTTGCTTATATACATAATATATCAGTGCTATCATCATTAATTACTACCAAAACTTTAAAACATTTTTTACATATCATCTTCATGTACTCTATTTACAGTGTAAATACTGTATGTACATACATACAACTCCACCTGCCTCTCCTCTCCTCCACTCACTCTCCACATCTGTCTTTTTTTCTTTTGCATTCTTAAAGTAGTTAATACTTGTATTTCTGTAGCCCTTATTAAGTCCTCTGTGTTTTTACAGACTGATCCTATATTGGAAGCCAATAAATAACATTTATATTGTGCTTTGTAAATATTTTCACAGAGCAGGCTGTGATTACATTCTTTCTCTCTTTTAATGTCCTATCTCCAGCATCCCTCACAGGAAGTTGTTTTTAGTGTTAAGGTCAGATGGATTTCTGTTATATAATCTACCAGTTACTCAAAATTGTTTTACCACCTTTTAGTTGACTTTGTATTTGGACCGTGATATTTTTGTACAGCTTTTTGTTTTATAGACTTTCCTGATTGGCTTTCTCTTTTCTTATTGGAAGTAGATGTCCATTCTTTGTCTATATTCGTAATGTCTATTATCATTTTTGTTCATATTTTTTATTATTTGTAATCCTCTTCATGCTTAACAAAAATAGTCTTGGCAGTCTGATGCCCTCCTGTTTGAGAGTAGGTAGCTCTTGGTCTGCTGCAGAGTGGCCATCTGAGCTTTCTTTCACCGACCTTTAATTCTCCCATTATTGAACTTCACAACTTCCTGTTTCATCTTTCTTTCTTGGGTGTGTGTGCGTGGGGGATACTGGGGATTAAACCCAGGAGTGCTGCACCACTGAGCTATATCCCAGTCTGTCCACCTTTTTTTTATGAGACAGAGTCTTACCAAGTTGCCCAGGCTGGCCTCAAACTTGCCATCCTCCTGCCTCAGCCTCCCAAACGGCTGGAATTACAGGTGTGTGCCACCCCACTTGACCCAGTTTCATCTTTACTTAATGGTAATTTCCTGACCCCGGGTATCATCTAGGAGATAAACATTACTTGACCCTCAGGCTAAATTACTGTTTTTGCCAAGTACGGGGTTTTAACTTCAAAATCATTGTATTTCAGAACTTATGAAAGATTTGTGCCAGTATCTTCTATTCTTATTATTTTAAATGAGAAATTTTATGCCAGTCTGATCTCATTATTCTTTTTTCTGGAGTTTTTAGGAGCTCATCCATTATCTTTCCAAATGTTGCAGTAATATGGTTAAGGAATGTAGTGACTCAAACCTCAATCAAGTTTTAGAACCATTGTATCTCATTGCTTATTGCTGGGAACTTTAGTTTTGAAAGGATTGGATTTATTATCAACACATTTGAACACATAGGGCTTTTACAGACAATGAAACCAAGCCTTTAAAATGATTTGAGGCTACCATGCCAACATTGTACTCAAGTGATACTTAACATTTCATAGTGGAAATGAAGATGTCTGGTACTGTACTTAGCTTAGCTGGTCTCTTAAATTCCCAGGGGACTGTTCACCCACTTGGGAATTCTCTCAGGCCTTTAAGAATCTTTTTCTCCATAAACTCGTTGTCTGTCTTTACTTCTTTTTATCTATTTGTAGCCCCTTATGATGATCTTGGAAGGGAGAGAGTTCAATCCAAACTTGTCAATTTGGCCTGGCTAAAAGGGACCTGGTAAAAAGAGAAGGCCCAGGTTTATTTGAGATGAAAGCAAAATTGTCTAGGGTATTCATACTGTAGGGTTTCTTCTTCTAAGTTCCACCAAACTGCAAACTATTCTAAGGTCTACATTTTACAGATTAGTGATGAAGAATTCAGGCTTCAGGATCCGAGCTGTGTGATGGGAAAAATTACCCTCTGAGCCTTGGTTTCCTCATCTATAAAATGGAGATATAGTATCTCCCTCACAGAGTTGTGTGGGTGATGTTTACATGAGTTAGTGTACATAAAATACTTAACATGTTTCTCACATAGTGAATTCTTTAAAAATACCATTCGTAGTTGTTTTTGTTACTCAGACAAAAAACAAGCTTACTTAGGGTTGGAGTTTTGTATATGTAGATATATAATGTGACAAGTTTCAAATAACAATATCATATAAGTTTCCAAATTTTATATTAAGAAGTTAGAGTAAAGCTGGAAAAAATTTAATAACAAAAATATTCTGTTTTACAGAGGCCATATTTCATGCCAAATACTATGCTAGGCACTTTACATAAATGATTCTATCCCTTATTATTCCTGTGTAAGAGAGGTGGTATCATCCTCATTTATCCACAGGGAGATCAAGGCTCCCAGTGGTGGTGACTTGTCACAGGTACTGCTAGTAAACACTGGGGTCTGACCTCAAAGATCAAGCACATTCATTTTGACCACCTCAAAAATGTGGAGCATCTAAGGGGACAGAAGATAGTATTGGTTAGCATTCTCCTGAGTCACCTAGGCCTTTTCCTGGGCTCAGGTGATCCTCTTGCCTGAGCCTCCCAAAGATAGCCATTTTTAATAGTGTTACCTTTTAGTGTTTCTTTATTCAGATTAAAGCAAATACACATATTTTATTACCTCCTTATTACATGAAAATGTCTCACTTTATTTACTTAGTACATGTTGAAGATCTTTTTGTATTAATATATGAAGAACTTGGTATTTTATAGCTGCAGAGTACATTTCAATAGTAAATAGTTGTTTAATTCATTCCCAACTGATGGGCACTTGGCTGTTTCTAATCTGTTGCTTTACAAACATGCATCTAGGAACATAGTGCCCATCTTATTTTAGTACAAATTTCTGGAAGTGGGAAGTAGGCTTTCTGAGTCAGAGAATAATTGCATTTTTTACCCTCATAGATTTTTACCTAGCAACCCCCTGTGGTACTAATTTTCCCTTGAGTTCTCCAGCACAGCACATTGCCAAACCTGGATTTTTTGACCCTCTGCTAGGAGAAAAAATGGTATTCTGGTGTGGTTTTTTTCTTTGCCCTTTTAAAATTAGTTGAGTTTAAGCCTCTTTCATATGTTGTTACTTTTACGTTTCTTTTCTGATTGTTCCTGTTCATGTCCTTTGCTTTTGAGTTGTTGGTCATTTTCTCCTTTATTTCTGGGAATCTTTATATTAGTGAGATTAACCTTTTTGTGCTGTTTCCAGGTTTTCAGGGTTTTTGTTGTTGTTGGTGGTGGTGGTGGTGGTGGTTTTGACCAGAGATTGGACCCAGGGGAGCTTAACCATTGACTCAGATCCCCAGCTACAATTTTTTATTTTGACACAGGATCCCACTAAGTTACTCAAGCCCTCACTTAGTTGTTGAGGCTGGGTTTGAACTTGCCATCCTCCTGCCTTAGCCTCCTGAGCTGCTGGGGTTATAGGTGTGAACTACCATGCCTGGCTATTTCAAGTATTTTCTCCAGTTTTTCATTTATTGTATGACTTTGCTTATGTGTATCCATGGTTTTTTCAGTCATGCAAATGTTTGTTGTTTTACTTTTATGGTGTCAAATTTACTCCACTTTCTTCTTGTGGCTTCAGGATTAGCAGTGTTCCTCAGAGGCGTGCCAGTAAGCCATTACAGAAAACCTGCGTACACCCTATGTTCAGCAGGCACACTGAATGCCAGTGTCCCCACCACTGTGGCTTCCTTACAACTGTGTGCTCTGCCACGTGTTTGGACACACTGAGTTTCTCTGCAGCTGTGACTAGATGCTTCCCACTCAGACAGCAATTGGTGACCCCTGCCCACGTCTCCTGGTACCCTCTGCCTTTCCATCCAGCCCATCTCGAAAGCCTTTCTTTTTCTAAGCGAGGCACCCAGCTCACTGTGTGATGAGAAAACAAGCCCCTTTAGATGGTGCTTTTGCAGCAGACACCCTGCCACACTCACACCTTGACTGACTTTAGACTTGACCCCAGGCAGGTTCTGACCGCCACGTGATTCCTGCACCTGCAGGCCATGCTTCTCTCCCCCTCCTCTTGTGGCTTTTGCTGAGTACAACCTTTTCTCCTGCCACTTCTCAAGACATGAACACTTGAACACTTGCTTTGGGGACTCCCCCACCCTGAGGAAAGCAATGGCAGTCAGCTGATGTGTGAGTGTGCTGTGGTGGCATCTTGTCGCACCCACTAGACCTGTATTTTTTTTTTTTTTGGTACAGGGGATTGAACCCAGAGGTACTTAACCACTGAGCCACATCCGCAACCCTTTTTTCATATTTTATTTAGACACAGGGTCTCCCTGAGTTGCTTAGGGCCTCACTAAGTTGCTGAGGCTGGCTTTGAACTCGAAGCCTCCCAAGCTGCTGAGCTTACAGGTGTGCACCACCGTGCCCGGCTCTCATACCTGGTTTTTCCTTATGATCCAATAATTTTTCCCAAAGTGAAACCGTTATAAATAAGAATATAGATTACTGTGCTATCTGGTAAGAAACTAAAGATTGAATTTCCAAACCTGACTACTGACTATCCTGCATGGTGGTCTCTGTGCTCTTGTCTAGTTGGGTCAGTGTGAAACAAGTGGGATTGTCAGGCTCGAGGACAAGGGACGTTCCGTGCAGACAGGCCCCTCGCATTCACTCATATTCGACCTTCCCTCAATGATTGTCCTTCAGTATATATTTTGTATAACAAAACTTCATCAATTTGTATGGTGTCATGACTTTCTATTGAAAGATGTTTTATCTATGAACAAAAATAGTTTCTCAAATTTCAGGGGCATTTCAAAGCCATGAAAAGGTTTGCATTTGAGAATATTAATGGAACTTTAGAAACCCACTGTATCAAACTTTTCCTAAAATAATAAATTTGTAAGGTTATGTTTATCTTTATATTATAGAATCATAATCTTCCAACTTTATGTCACTTTCACAGAAAAAGACACCATGGATGTGTGGTGCAATGGTAAAAAGATGGAGACGGCGGTAAGTCACCACCGGCTGCGCCTCGATTCTGGAGATTTCATGATTAAACAAAGTCTTCTTGGTAAAAAACAATAGCTTAGGTACCCCTCCCTCCAAACTCTGAAAATCTTTCCCAGACAGCTCCTAGGGCAGTGACAGTTTGGAAACAACTTGTATTCTGACCCGACACCGACCTCACTGTCCCTCCCACCTCACCTCTCCTGGCCCAGCTCCTCTCCTAAAGAGTCCTCCTGTTAAAAAGTTCTTCCCCCAAGACTGCTGTCCTCTGTGTTATCCATGTTTAATGCTTGATACCACTGCTTCTCAGTTCCCATGCGTAGATGTCACCTGGGATCTTGTTAAAATGCAAATACTAGCATTTCCCTGGCTTCCACCAGTGCTCCTGGCCCCCAGATCATACTTAGAGTGGAAAGGTTCTACTCCATGCACCCAAAGCAGATGATACTTTTCTAAAAGCAAGATTTTTAAAATGCATATTAACTGTTCCTGGAAAATATCGTAAGTATTATAATCAACTTTTTTATCACTGTGATCTGACAGGAATAATGTAGAGAAGAAGTTTACTTGAGGCTTCTAGTTTCAGGTCTCTATCCACAGAAGGACAGCTCCTTAGCTCTGGGCCTGAGGTGAGCAGAAGATCAAGGCTGAAGGATAGGGTGGAGAGCAGCTCAGCACATGGCACCAGGAAGCAGAGCTCTGCTCACCAGGGACAGAATATAAACCCAAAGGCCCCCCCCCCCCCGTGACCCACCTCCTCCAGCTGCACCCCCTTGTCTTCAGTCACCACCGACTAATCTTTATCTGTTAATATGAGTTGATTAACCCACTGATTGGATTACACCTCCCTTAATTAATCATTTGACCTCTGAAAATTTTTGCATTGTCTCACATGAGCTTTTGGTGACACTTTGTAGCCAGATGGTAATAATAAGTAAGTAGAAAAGGTTTATTATCGTGTTCATCATTTTTTATTTTTGAAAACTGTTATTATATGTATACATTTTTTTTCCTTCAAAACTGAAGATTCGTAAGGATTGGCTGCAGGTCATTTAAAAGAAACTTTCAGTTCTTAACAGAAATTTAAAAGCATCTTAAATATAAGCATTAGACTTTAATTTTATGTAGCCTAACGCTTGACTAATACCTTATTGTCCCACCAGTACTTTTAGATGCTGTTGATACTGTAGACAAAGAGAAATATTTCTGGCACACTGATCCTTCTTTTGTTGTCCTAGGGTGAGTTTGTAGATGACGGGACTGAAACACACTTCAGCGTCGGGAGCCACAGCTGCTACATAAAGGCTGTCAGTAGCGGGAAGCGGAAAGAAGGGATTATTCACACGCTGATCGTGGATAACAGAGAAATCCCAGAGATGCTTGAATGACTTCGTATTAATGAATTTTTATTTTAAGACATAATGATCAGGACTTTTTAATTACTGTGGTAATTAAATGTGTTCAATATGTACTTATCAGTACATTTAGTCTGCAATGTTTATATTTTTTAGTTACTTGAAACCATAATAGTTCAAGAGTCAGGAAAAAAGCTAATTATGTGCAGTCATAAAAATTACAATTTTTTTTTGTAAATAATGCAAACTGTTTTAAAACTGAATAGAAGATAAGATATGGACCAAAATCACCAATGTTTTACAATAGTCACTGTATTACAATAAACACTGTAAAATTAAATTCTTGCTGTTTGATTTGTGTTTTTAAAAATGGAAAAGTTGGGAGGGGAAGGGGGGATAGGAAGGGCAGCAGAATAGAATAGACATTGTGATTGCTGTATGTATATAGGTGACTGTATGACCAGTGTGATTCTGGAGTCTGTACAATCAGAAAAATTATTTGTACCCCAATTGATTCAAATGTATGAATTGCCAAGATCATTGTATTGTCATGTGCTAATTAAAAAAAAATGAAAAGGGTTAGGGATGTGGTTCAGTGGTTAAGCATTCCTTAGTTCAATCCCTGGTACCAAGTAAAACAAAATAAAGTTCTCACCTTGTCTTGCCTTGCAATACCTAAAAAAAAAAAAAGGAAAAGTTGGGCTGGGATTGTGACTTAGAAATAGAGTGCTAACCTAGCATGCATGGGGCACTAGATTTGATCCTCAGCACCACCGAAAAATAAGATAAAGATATTGTATCCATCTATAACTAAAAAATAAATTTAAAAAAATGATAAGTCTTGGAATATGCTTAACCTATGCAGACAGGTTGTCTCTTTAGCTTAAAGCAGTTGGTTCATAATGATGCAGTTAATTAATATTTTCTGTGTGGTAACCTGTTAAGGAAAATTCAAACAGTGTCACATAAGAATTTAATTTAAAAATGTGGGTTTCTGAAGATGGTAAGCTCCTGTGCCTCAGTTTCCTTATCTTAAGATTGAGGCCTTTACTTGTTTTGATGTTTTTAGTTGTTAAATGAGATACTTTAACAATGAAATCAGCAAAAAAGAAAAAGAGAAATGACATATTACTGTCTGATATGTGGAAGAAAGAGGGTACCCCCTGCAGAGTTTGTGGTGAAAATAAGTATAATAAGTTCTTAGAATAGACATCTGACATTTATTAAATTAAAACTTTCATTTATATAAGATTCAAAAATAGTCTTAGAAGTCCAAATAATTCCCACATTACAGGGGACTTAGAAGGTGGCACAAAAGGAAATTCAGCAATGGTAATGTCCTATTTTTGATCTGGATGCTGGCTACAAAGATTACTTGTAAAAGTTAGGCTACATACCCATAGAACTTTTACCTTTCTGTAATGTACGTTATATTTTATAAAACTGTTGAACTTCAATAAAGGTGTTTTAAATGGAGGCAACCAGGGATGTAGCTCAGTAGTAGAGAGCTTTCCTAGCATTTGCAAAGCTCTGAGTTCAATCCCCAGCATTGCAGGGGGAAAAAAGATTTTAAAATATGCTCATTATGAGGTTTTTAAAAACATCTTATACACCCTTTTGGGACCCTATCCCTTAAGAGTAAAGCCATTGATATCAGTATGTAAGAATATATATACACAAGGATGTTTATTGCAGCATTGTCATTGTGAAGAGAAAAACTTCTAAGTGGGCAACTGTGAATGCCCAACTGCAGACCAATGATAGGATTAAATCGTTACATACCATGAACTACAAATCAGCTGTCACAGTGAATCACAGAGGTTTCCATGAGATATTTTTTTATGAAAAGCAAGTTGGATATGATATAGTCCAGTTTTATTTTTAAAAATCCTTTTATAATACATGTATGAAAATCTTACTATTTTTTCTACGTGTGATTTTACAAGCATGGAAATAGGGAAAGTTATAAATGGCTACCATGATTACCTAGTGGGGATGAGCAGTGAGGTTGTGAGGTGGGGGGGGGGGGCAATAACCACATAGCATTCAAGGAAAAAAATAATTTCACTTTTTAAAAACAAAGTCTTATGACCGTATTTATGCATTTATATGAAATTCTTTACAGGAAGTTCACAAAGAAAAACTAGAATTTGGATAAAGGAAAAAGTAAAACAGATTGAAGAATGTTTTTAGATGGTAGGAAATCCTAAGATGTAGAAGGCAAGGTAAGAAGGTACCATAAAACAGGAATAGTTAACTGTCAAATTGCTTCTGAGAATGAGAAGCTTGAGAACTGGAAGGTTCCCAGTAGATTTGGCAACATGGGATGTTGCTAAGAAAATGAACAAAACGAGTCTCAATGAAATGAGGCCATACTAGAGTGAGTGAAAAATTAGTGGGGGCAAGAATAAAGATGAAGAGGCAATGCTGACAACTTGAAGGCATTGGAAAGCTAAAAAGGTGGTGATTAATTTCTAAGCCAAGAAGTGGGAGAAGGTGGAAATTCAGAGAGGTAGACCAGACATTTGGAAACACTTAGGCCTGGGATTGTTTACTGATTCCAGGACCTCCAGAGGGTCAAGTATCTAAAGGAGCACTTTTAACAGCTTTAAAGGACTAGGAAAACACAAATTTGGGGTCCCAAAATGGAATGCCAAGGCTGGGGGACACTAGAAAAACTCCTATGATATGGATTAAGATCCCAAAGAGCAGCACGTAAGAAATAAGAATTCAGCAGGGAACAGGATAAACAAATTTTTAAAGACAACCAAATTAGAAAGTACTAATGAGAATTTAAAAGTATAATAGTGAAATTAAAAACTTAGAATCAGAAATGTAGTAAGACATAAAACAGATAAGAAAATATAAGAAAAAAATTATAGAGAAGTAATAAATACAGATTTCTTTATTAAAGATCAAATATTAGAATTGCAAAAGAAGAGATATGTAGATATGCTACATAACATTTGAAGAGATGCCTTGGGATTTACAGAATGATGCAGAATGATGAAAATCAACAAGCTATAGACTCAAGAAGCTCTGCCAACACCAAGCAGGAAGAATACAGAGAAAACTATTCCTGGGCATCTCATGGCAAAACTGCTAAAAACCAAAGACAAAGAGGAAAAAATTAAATGGCTAGTAGAAAAAAAAAAAAAACACCCTCAAACTTTTTAATAGAAATGACAGAAGTAAGAAGACAGTGGGAACATACCTTCAAGAAGTGCTGAAATACTAAACTACCAACCTCAATTTCTATACCCAGCACAACAATTACCAGGGAAACTAAAGTTGAGAGAATTAATCCAGTGCAGGCCAACTGATGGAAATGTGGAAGGATGCATTTGGACCTAAGAAAAAAGTAATAACAGATGAGAGCTTATGTAGAGACAAGAGTTGGGGAGTGCAGCTCGGTGGTAGACCTGGATAAGTCTCATATTCCTGTTGTAAGCTCATGTCATCAACAGAAGAATGGTAAAATCGTATATACTTTCCAAAATAGCAAGGGAACTATTTTTAAATTTCATCAGAACTGGAAGGAAAATATTGGAGAAAGGGACACAGGTAGGATAAAACTGCATAGTAAGATGGCTGACTTTTAACCCCAAGTATCTTAGCAATTACATTAAATGTAAATGTTTCAATTAACAGGTAAAGATGATCAAAATGGATTTAAAAACATACATGCTATTTATAAAACAAATATCTATAGCATAAAGATTCTAAAAGCTTGAAAGGAAAAATATATCATGCAGGGCTAGGGTTGTAGGTCAGTAGTAGAGCACTTGCCTAGCATGTGCAAGGTGCAGGGTTTAATCCTTAGCACCAGATTAAAATAAATAAATAAAATAAAGGTATTGTGGGGCTGGGGCTGGGGCTCAGTGATGGAGCACCTGCCTTGCACTTGTGAGGCACTGGGTTCGAAACTCAGCACCACATAAAAACAAACGAAATAGAGGTATTGTGTCCATCTACAACTTAAAAAATAAATAAATATTTTTTTTAAAAAAATAAAGGTATTGTGCCCAACTACAACTTAAAAAAATTAAATATATTACATAAACACTAAGCAAATGAAAGCAGGTATAATTATATTAATATCAATTAAAGTAATGTTAAGGCAAACAATGTTATCAGAAACAAAAGAATATTTTTAAATGAGTTTTCAAAAAAGGTTCAATTGTCATGAAAACACTTTAATTTGTATGCAACTAATAATATTGCTTCAAATTCTACACAATAAAAACTGACAGAATAGCAAATACATATCATAATGAGATAATTTAACATATCTGTCTCATACCACTAGGAAAAAACTCGCAAAGAATATGTAAAATTTAAACAACACAACTGGAAGAAATAATATATGTAGAACACTAAATCTCATAACTGCAGAACATGAGTTCTTTCTATGAGCACACATACTTTCAATACTTATTTATATGGTGAATCATAGAATAAGTCCCACAGACTTGAAAGAATTTAAGTCAAATCATGTTCTCTAAACACTATGCAATCAATCTAGAAATAAATTAGCAAATAATAATGAGAAAATATATAGATATTTGGAAATTAATAAATATACTTGTAAAATGAAAAATGGAAATTAAAAGATATTTTGTACTGATGATGATGAAAGGATTTCATATCAAACCTTACAGAATCCGGATAAGGATTGTTATTATAAAGGCTGAAAATCAGCAAAACACCCAACTCATAAAATTCAGGGAGCAGGGAAATACAGCAAAGAATTCCAAATAAAGTAGAAGGAGGAAAAAAAACAATATTGAATACTCAATATTGACCAATATTGAATTGAAAAAAAAAAAACTCCAGTAAGAGATTAATCAAGAAAATAGACAAGTACAGGAGGAATAAGTTCTCATGTTTACTGGAATACTAGGGAGAACAGTTATCAATATTCACCGTGTATCTCAAAATTAGAAGAGGATTTCAAAGGTATTCACAATAAGAAAATGGTAAAAGTATAAGTAACGAATATGCTGATTACCCTGACTTGACCATTTTCTAACTTGTGTATGAATCAAAAAATAAAGTACAAAATATTGTATCTCATAAACATGTACAAATGTTATGTGTCAATCAACAAATTTTAAAAATAGAGAAGGCACTAACCCATACCACTAATTGGAAAAATCAGTGCTGCAACATGAAAAAAGCCTCTTTTTTTTTTTTTAGTTGTAGATGGACACACAATGTCTTTATTTATTTTTATGTGGTGCTGAGGATCAAACCCAGTGCTTCACACATGCAATGCAAACACTTTGCCACTGAGCCCCAGCCCCAGCCCCCCAAAAACTCTTAAAATATAAATTGCTCTATAAAAATTTGAAATTTTCCCATTAAATGGACACACTCCAAAAAAATCACATTTCAGGGCCTGGAGCTGTAGCTCAGTGTTAGAGCACTTGTCTAGCATGCATGAGGCACTGGTTCCCCAGCACCCCCCCCACACACACACACACACTAGAACTCACTAAGACAGACACAATAACAAATCTGAATAATCCTATAGCTATAAATAAATGAAATCCATACTTTTAAAAAAAACGTCAGAAATAAGATCCTTGATAAAATACTTAAAACTTTAAAGTAATGCTGGGCATGGTGGCACATGCCTGTAATCCCAGTGACAGGAATTTAGTGAGGCCCTAAGCAATTTGGTGAGACCTGTCTCAAAAAATAAAAAGAACTGGGCATGTGGCTCCGTGGGAAAGCGCCCTTGGGTTATATCCCTGGTACAAAACAAAACTGTAGAGTAATAAATAATGCCAATCTTCCTTGTATGATAAGGTTGGAAGTAATAACAAAAATCTAACATATTTTGAAATAAATTTATGGGCCGATCTGATTAAAACAATACAAAAAGCACCAATAAGATATTGGTATATGTTCAAAAAATATATCATAATCAACTTGGGCTCATTCAAGGGAATTTGGTTTAATATTTGAACATCAATTTACCAAGTGAGGAAAAAAATTACTATCTCAGTAAAATGTAGAAAATTATTTGATTAAGTCATCCACTGATTTTTTTTTTCTTTTTAATTCCTTAGTAAACTGGAAATCTAAGGAAGCTTCTCTAATCTGGTAAATGATATTTACAAAAAAAATTATAGAAAAATCTTTCCTTCTGAGATTCATAAAGGGTGGACTGTCACCTAATAGGATCTCTAACCATTGCAAATGGGAAAGAAAAAAATAAAATTAAAAAAATTTTAATTGTATATGTAAAACTAAATACCTTTATTTTATTTATTTTTTGTGGTGCTGAGGATCAAACCCAGTGTCTCACATGTGCTAGGCAAGCGCTCTGCCACTGAGCCACCCAGCCCCCCAAAATAAAATTTTGAATTATAAGGAAGATAAAGCAATAATTATTTATAGATGATATATGCAAAATCAAAATAATTTATATGAATGAAGTACTGTGATTAATAAGAAAGTTTAGCAAGTGTGTGAAATACAAATATCGAATGTATTTCTGTAGACTTTGCTCTAAAGTTTTATGAAAACACTCCCATTGGTGGGCTCCACCCCAGAGTTTCTGCAGGTCCAGGGTGGGGCTCAAGAATTAGTGTTTCTAGGGCTGGGGTTGTGGCTCAGCAGTAGAGTGCTCACCTAGCATGTTTGAGGCCCTGGGTTCAGTCCTCAGCTCCACATAAAAATAAATAAATAAAACAAAGATATTAGTGTCCAACTAAAAAAATAAATATTTTAAAAAAAGAATTAGTGTTTCTAATCAGTTCCCTGGTTATGCTGATGCTCTTGGTCAGGGGACCAAACTTTGAGAACCACTGCTACAGACTATTAAACAAAATTTATAGTAAAATCACTTACCCAGGAATCTAACAAAATATGCACAAGACCTATCCTAGAAAACTATAAACTATTGTGGATATAAATTTAAAAGGATCTCAATAAATGGATGCTTCATTTTCGTAGATTGGAAGAGTCAATATTCTGAAGATGTCAATTTGCCTCAACCTAATCTATAATTTAATGCAAATCCATTCAAAATTTCCACAGGTTTCTATTTGTGAGACTCAACAAGAAGACTCCGAAGAGTATACTGAAGCAACAATGTGTCTGTATACATACAAGAATCCCTGGGTTTAAAAGCTGTCTCTCAGCTACTTCGTGACTACAGACAAATGACTTAACCCTTCTGTGCCTTAGTTTTCTCATCTGTAAAGCAGGGAAGAACAATTACATCTCTCACATAAGACAGTTACATTTATGTATACTGTTGAGATGAGTGCCTAGCACCCAGTCAGCGCTGTGTATGAGTTTAATTAATAAATAAAAGGAAAGAAAATTAAAATAAAATCTATTGGATATCTTCTGGAGTCCAGAAGCAGATCCATGTATATATGGACACCTGGTTTACGATAAAAGTCTGTAGAATGATCTGTAGAAATATATTATCTTTCCAATAAAAGATACTGGGACAATTTGGTACTCATATAGAAAAAATTAAATATGACTCCAACTTCACACCCTATATAGAAAGCAATTCTATCTGGGTAGATCATAGACGAAAAATCAAAGTGTTTAGAGAATAATCCAAGAGACTGTCTTCAAAATCTTTTCTTAAACACTTACACAAGGGGTATTAACTGCAAAGAATAAATTTAACGGTATTAAAATTAAAATACGTATGCTTAGAGGAAATCATTAAGATAATGAGAAGGAAAATCACACACAAAATGGGAAAATCTATTTTCTCTCATATGGCAGACAAAAGGCTTCTATCCAGAATGTATGCATTGAATCTTCTAAAACAAAAAGCAAAATTAAAAAAAAAAACTTCCTCAGAACAAAACCAAAAACACTAAAACACTAAAATGAAAGGTGACCCTGTTAAGAAATGGACAAAAGATATAAACTGGCATTTCTCAAGGGATAAAATCCAAATAGCAAAAGACAAATATGAAAAAAGCAATTTAGTCTTATTACTATCAAGGGAAATGCACCACATAAAACAGAATGGCTAAATTTTTTAAATTTTTAATTGACAAGTAGAAATTGTACATATTGATGGGGCACAGTGTGACATTTTAACACATGTATACAATATGTAATAATCAGATCACGATAATTAGCCAAACCATCACCTCAGACATTTTTCGTTTTATATGGGGAATATTCCAGATCCTCTCTATTAGCTATTCTATTTAAAATGTTGGTTAATTGGATATTGGTGAGAATGTGGATCAACAAAAAATTTCACACATTAGAGTACTAGGGGGGAATAAATTGATTCAACCACTTATTTTAGCATTATCGTCAAGACACAGATGTGCAGCAAAAGCGCATGCCTATAATCCTAGCGGCTCTGGGGGCTGAGACAAGAGAATCGTGAATTCAAAGCCAACGTCAGCAAAAAGCAAGGCACTAAGCAACTCAGTGAGATCCTGTCTCTAAATAAAATACAAAATAGGGCTGTGGCTGTGGCTCAGTGGTTGAGTGCCCCTGAGTTCCATCTACGGTTCCTGCCCACCCCCCCAAAAAAAGATACAGAAGTGCATAATCTTGTGACATATCCATTTTAAAAGCATACAACACCAAAGAAATATGTACATATATGAACCAGGAGGTAAATCATAATGATCGTAACAGCATTATTTGTAATAGATTCAAGCTGGAAATCCAGAGGGAAATATTACTGTATAGCTTTGGTCTTTGAAAGAGTGCTACTTAATGACTGGTCTCTAAGAGTATTGTTTAAATATTCATTTAAATTGTAACATTTCTATGCTAGGTTTGAATTACATCTCTTTGGAGTGTAAACTTGCAATAATCTTGAGAAACTCTTGCCTGTAATAAAGGCCACTTCCTGATATCATTTGTAGGTGTTCCCCTGCCTTTGTTCTGCGCCTGTGAACGGTTTATCACAAGAATTCCTGCCCGTGGCCCTTGATCACATGGTCCAAGGATTCAACCCCACCAATGTTGTCATGGTTAAGAAATAATGTCAAATTTCCTATCAAAGTCCCATGTAACCTCAACTCAGGTCCCAGAACTTCAGAGCACTAGCAAATCTGGGTCCATTGGCATAAATGAACTTGAGTTCTCAACCCTCTGAGTGGTGCTCGGTCTCTTGCCGAACACGGTTTCCACAACAGAAACAAGGACAGAGATGGATATCTGTAAAATGGAAAACCACACAATGATATCAAATGGCCCAGAGCTGCCTGCAGCCACATAGCTGAATCCCCCAAAACAGTGTTGAGTAAAAGAAGTCTGACCCCCAAGGTAGGCAGCATCACTCCAAAGTAAGGGAATAAAATTGCTCCAGCAGAAGGGACAGGGGTTACCTTGAGAGAAGGAGGAGATCCTAACCAGGAAGGGAGCTCGAAGAGCATCTGAGATGTTGGCGATATTCTTCTCCACCTGTGCGATGGTTTGTTTATCTTATCAGTATGTTGTTAGTGGTTGTGAGAAACTGATGTGACTCCATTTTAAAAAATAAATAAATAATAGCAGCTTCTACCTCAAGGCCTTTCATAAGGAAGGGGGCTTGACCCTTGTCCTTGGAAAAACCCACAGAGCACTCCTAAGCACATACCCACCTTGCTAAGTTGTTTGTCTAGAAATAACAGGAGAGGTCTGCAGCGCCAGGTGTCCCTGACTCAGTCACGCTAGGTGAGGACCCATAGCAACCCCCCTAGCAACCTCCAATCAGCATGAGACAGGGAAAATACCTGGGATGCCAGATGACCCCCAGTAGTTTATGGTGGTTGATAACATGTTGAGAAACCATGTAGTTCAGCACGTACACCCCTCGTGGCCTAAACCAATCAGTTCAAACGAATCCCCCTCTTGTACTAACCAATCACTCCTACCCAACTTGTTCCCGCCAGTGAATGTGCTAATCAATGTTAAGAGTTGTTGTTTGATTTTCCCATGGTATGGAATGATTTGCTGTGTGATGTTGTGATGCATAGAGTATCCCCCCCAAAACCTATAAAATCTCACTGAACAAAGGACCAGGACTCACTCCCTGGGACCACTTCGTCGGAACGGTTGTGAGTCCAGGCTCCAGCTTGCAATAAAGACTCTTGTGTGATTGCATCAGATTAGGCTCCTGGAGGTCTACTGGGGTCCCACGAATCTGGCATAATAGTTGATGCTCTTTACAGCATGTGTTATTTCTCAAAATATAGAAAAGGTAGAAATGAAGAGGAGAAGAAGAGTATGAAAGGCCAAAATTTGAGTTATTGAACTTGTACTCTGTTAAAACTGAGGAGGAATCATGGGCTCCAGGAAGTCATTCATCACCCATCTTTGAGTAGGAACAACTCGCAAGGTGTGCCTCTCATTGCAAAGGGGGACATAGGTCCCAGATTCCAAAGGAGGAAGCAGCTCCAGGATGCCGTGACTGGATCCCTGAGAGGAGGCTCAGCCATCTGGAGTGCAAGATTTTATTTGTTTTTTTAAAGATTTTTGGTGGTGCTGAGGATTGAACTCAGGGCCTTGCACATGCTAGGTGAGTGCCCTACCACTGAGGTCCACTCCCAGCCCAAGGAGACACTTTTGAAAAAGTTTGTCTAGCAAGCCTACAAAATTTTAATTCTGTTCCTTTTCTCTAATGATCATGGCTTTGGAGTGGTTTTCTGACCACACCCAGTTAACATTGTTACATTTCTCCCCAGTCTTTTGCTAAGTTGAACAATATAGGACATTTTAAAGTGCTCTATTAAAATGCAAAATGCACAAGACATGTGCACAAAGCCCTGGGCCAGTTCCATCCCCAGCACTGAAAAAAAAAAAAAAAAAAACCATAAGACTCAGAAGTCAAAGCATGTCTATGAGACTTTATTTGTGAAGGAAGAGACTTGGAATGGAAGTGGAGATGTACAACCAGAGCTTACTCTATAAGGTTATGGCATTGAACTTTTTTCATTGTATTAGAAATGATCAGAGTCAAGATATGGTGTCAAGTTGGCAGTTCTCGTGAACGTTCACTTGCAGAAATAACTAGACTGGAAAAATTAAGACTGGATACAGTAGGAAAGGCATCTTTACATGCAATCTTCATCTCCACGTGTACTTGTGTTCTTCTTGTGAACTAATAAGACACTGAGGATAATTTTCCCAAATGATTTGGAAGAGAGAGAGAAGATAATGAGTTTGGAGCTTCAGACCTGCAGGAGGGGTTCTGAATGAGCAGGGTAGGTTTTGGAAATACCATCTTGGAACAACCTCTCAGGAGGAAGAGGGGGAGAAGGAAAAAAGCTAGAATAGATAAAGCTCATTGATAACCCATGGTCCCAAAACTCATGGATTTTCATTTCCTGTGGAGCAAAGGCCAACCTCTTACTCTGCATCTAATTCCTGGGTTGCTACCTAATTGCAGAATTTTCCACCTCTTTCTCTTGAGCATTATTCCCATGCCCAATCTCTGAGCCTCCGTTCACTAGGGTTTATCTGCTGTCTCCCTCTGGAAGGTCCTACTTTGTATCCCTCATACAGCCAGCTTCTTCCTGAGCTCTGCATTGTTTATGAACCTCTTGAATTGGATCCAGACCTCAGATGCTCATCTTTAAACTTCTGCACCCCCTGCCCATTTTGCTCAATTACTGCCTTTGGACATCGGTGACTTTGCTCTCTTGAACTAAGTTCTAATTTTTTATGTCTTCATGATTTACCTCCCTGGAAAAACAGTCACGATACTGAAGGAAATAATTATGTCATTCTTTGGTGACTGATAGCCTACACTATAAACCTGACCACAAGAGATTTAGTCAAAGCCTTTGGGGGAGAGAGATGTCTCATTTCATGACAGTAGAGTCACTTCCTGCAAAGTTGGGTTTCCAACAACAGCTTCTGGGCAGTATGTCACAAGGAATTCAAGAGGTCAGTACTCAATGGCATGATTTCGTTAGGTGTTATATTAGGTTGAGATATGTCCCCCACCCAAAAAAAAATGTCCCATCAGGAGCCTCAGAGTGTAAATTTATTTGATTTTAAGGACCTTTGTAGATATAATTGAGGAATGCTAGAGCCACCAGATACCAGAAGAGCAGGGAAGGATTCCCCCTTAGAGGCTTTAGAGGGAATGTGGACCTGCCAACACTGATTTTACATTTTAGGTCTCCAGGACTGTGAGAGAATAATTTTCTGTGGTTTCAAGCTACCAAGTTTGTAGTAATCTGTTATGGCAACCCGAAGAAATTATTATAGTGGTTTATCCCCAAGTAGATGATATATGATCAAATATGAGCCTTTTTTTTTCTTCCAGTACTAAGGATTGAACTGAGCAGTACTCTACATTTTTAAGCTATATCTCCATCACTTTTTTATATTCTATATTTAGGTAGAGTATCTGTGGACAGCAGGCTGTGTCCTCTCTGGGTTAATCCATGACGTACAGAAGAACAGTTTTCAGGCTAGGCCTAAACCATTGTTACTCCATTTTATAAAGCAGTAGTTTGCCATAAGCTGAGTTTAAGTGTTGAGGTGGAATGACTCCATACCTTGTTCCTACAAGTAAACAACCTCATGGGCCTGGCACAAACATAATCCCTAAGCGGATAAATTAATATTGATAATAAGAATGACCACACTAATTAATAAGAAGCACACGGATGCACAGGCATATCAGATTCCTACCAGAAACAACAGGCCACTGGGTTTATCAAATACACCAGACCACCAATGACGCAGTCCCCTCACTTGAAACCCATAAAAGAAGTGGCACCCTGAGACGGGACATGGCAGCACCCTGATCTCATCACTGGGCCACTTGTCATGAGCCTTGCCCAGGAAAATCGCCACAATACAGAACCTCTGAATCTCTGTCCTCTGGCTTTAGCAGAGTGTGGTTTATCCTGCCTGTGGCCACCACCACCACAAGTCCCACTCCAAGCTCACTGTGAAACTGCCATCAGTCCAGATCCTGGCCTAGGATAAGTCCCTGCACTTTGGTACCTCTGCACCCTGAACAAGTGCTTTGGCTGGTAATCTTACCTGACACCTACGCTGGCTCTTTGCATCCATACCTACCTACTCTCTGCCTTCACTCTCAGGTCAGGCAGAGATATATACGTCGCGACACATGACTAAACCAGCCAGGGTCACTCAGGGTGAACTGGGCTGACATGAAATAATGACACACAGAGAAAGACCTCTTCCTTTGGGTTCTGTGATGGCCCCTCTGACCCAGCTCCCACAAAGGAGGCAAGGCAGGCAAGAAAGAGAGGGAGCCCACATCGAATCTGGGTTTTATTAATGGGGGGAGCTAATCTATGGAATGTTCTACCCAAAAAAGGGCAAAAGGTTAGGATTATGACAAACAGGTGGGTGTAATTCAACCTCATCGGGTGACGCCCACTCCCAGAGCTGCACCTTTCTTATCTGAGCAGAGATAAAGTCACTTTCATTGCAGGGTGTAATACCAGTCCAGCACCCCTTTACTCAGGACTTAAAGGTGTGTGCATAGCTCCTGTTCAGGGCAGCCCCTGATATATATATATATATATATATATATATATATATATATATNATGTTTATAATATATTTTATAACTAATATATATATATATATATATATATATATATATATATATATATCACATATATAACATATATATTATTGTGTAAACTGTGATGTGTGACTTGACTTTAGTGTTACAGATATTAGAAATTAAGA
The DNA here is from genome assembly GCF_001458135.2 of Marmota marmota marmota. Lineage (NCBI taxonomy): Eukaryota > Metazoa > Chordata > Mammalia > Rodentia > Sciuridae > Marmota > Marmota marmota. The sequence goes on along the minus strand of NW_026000240.1, from coordinate 25,280,339 downwards.
TTGGACTGAAAGAACTTGTGATTGTCTGGCTTATGACGATCAGATGACCTACAAATATTCAGTGAACTGTCACTAATCAAAGTGGTGTAGCCTATGAATTTATTGTTATTCAATACATTCTGACATTGTGGGAAAACATAAACATGTTTGGTTTATGTTAATGACATAGTGAGCTCATGACAGTGTCACTAAGTCACCAAGGCTGGCCTTGAATTTGTGATCCTCGAGCCTCAGCCTCCTGAATAGCTGGGATTACAGGTGTGCACCACTGCACACAGCTGAGCCATTATTATGGGGTTTTTTTTATTAAATAATTGTTTAAGAAAATGTGGTACATGTACACAGTGGAGTTTCACTCAACCATAAAGAAGGATGAAATTATGGCATTTTCTGGTAAATGGATAGAACCAGAGAACATCATGCTAAGTGAAATAAGCCAGACTCAGAAAATCAAGGTCAAACGTTTTCTCTCATCCGTGGGTACTATACCAAAATAAGGGGAAAAAAGGGCAGGGGGATCCCATGAGAGTAGAAGGGAGATCAGTGGAGTAGGAAAGGAGGATTGAAGGGGAGGAGGAAGGGATAGGAAAAGGAAGGAATGGTGGAATGAATCTGACCAAACTTTCCTGTGTACATATATAAATACACCACAGTGAATCTCACCTTTATGTATATTCATAATAGCACTAATTTTTAAAAAAACTATAAATAAATAGAAGAAAGATTAGTAGAGTGGAGAAAAGGGAACAGGGGGAGGGAAAGGAGTAGTACCAGGGACTGAATAAGAGCAAATTTTATTCCATGCTTGTATAAAATTATGTCAATATGAACCCCAATAATATAATGTATAATGAAACTGAATTAATGAAAAGTAAAACTAACTGTTTAAGATCTGTGTCTGAATCCATCCAGGCTTCTATAATAAAATATCATAAATTGGATAGCTTATAAGCAGAAGAATTTATTGCCCACAGTTCTGGAAACTGGGAAGTGGAAGAATCAGGCTTCTGCCAATTTAGTGCTTCCTGATTCACTGAAGGCCATCACCACATCTTCACATGGTGGAAGGTTGAGGGTCTTTTGGCCTTTTTATTACAGCACTAATCCTATTCATGAAGGCACTGCTCCCAGGGGCAAATCACCTTCCAAACCCCATTGGCATGATGATAAAGATTTCAGCATATGAATTTGGGAGGAATATCACCATTTAAGACCATAGCCCTCTGCCCTGAAGAAGAGAAATGCACTGGATAGAAACACACATGCTATACGATCTCCTGTTTTATTCTAACCTGAAAGAAAAACATTTATTCACTATTCTGGCATAGTTGAGAGACTGGAAAGCAACGACATTGAGAGCAGTTCAGTGGCAAAATAAAATAACAAGTGTCCAATAATCGAATCTCAATACCCTAAAAACAATAACTGAACACTGGAAAACAACTTTGGAAATGCCAAAAGACTCACAAATACGGAGGAGAGAAGGGGACAAGACTGGGAGGGAGAGGAAGAGGAGCAGGGGGCTTCTGTTTCCATGGTAAACTTCAAGGCTATGTTTTCTCTCCTGAGAGGAGAAAGTTAGAATCCTTAAACTTGATTCCAAGATTTCCAATAAATCTATGGCAATCAAGAAAACGGTACAAGTAAGAAACACATATATATGTAACTATTGTGTATAACTATACTGCACTAAAAAAGCATTTTAAGAAAAGAAATACACGTATACATCAATGGAACATAATGATATAAAAGGAGACTACAGATACTTGATTTTACTTTAGACAAAAGAACTTAGACAAAATAATACAAAAGGGGGAAAATGGTGCTAGAAAAAATATCTATAAATAAATATCAACCCTTACCTCAAACTATAAGAAAAAATTCACTCAAAATAGATCACAGACATAAGAGTAAAATCCAAAATTATAAAACTTTTAGGATAAAAATTTATTTTTGATTTTGCGAGAGCAGTCTTTTCATAGGTAGTTCAAAAACATCAGTCATAAATGAAAAAACGAATAAAATGAACTTCACTAGATTGAAAAACATTATTAGGCAATGTTTAAAAATGAAAATAAAAGCCACAAACTGAGAAAATATATTTGCAATAAATGTATCTGATGAAGGAGTTGTATTCAGAAACCTGGTAAGAATTCTTATAACTTCATGATTAAAGAGTAGGGCAGCCCAATTTTTTAATAATGGTCAATCTATTTGAACACATATTTCATAAATAAAGATACAAATGGCCTCTGTTTATGAAAAGATATTTAATGTAACTAGTCCTAATAAACATTAATTTAATATGTATATTAAAACCATAATGATTACCAATTATACATCTATTCAAATGGCTACAGTTAAACTGACTGATATTGTCAATGTTGGTGGAGATATGGAACAATTGGAACTCTTGATACGTCGTTGTACATTATTGGGGAGTATGAAATTGGACAATAACTTTGGAAAGCATTTTGGGAAGTTTCTTATATGACTGAATATACATTTTTCTATAAGATGCTGTAATTCCACTTAAAACAAATGAAACATGCTCACACAAAAACTTATACCTGAACTAGTGTTTTCTACTTGAAAACACTAGTCCAAATCTGTAAGGAATCCAATGTCTATCTACAGTTGTATAAAAAAATCTGGGGCAATAGCACACTAGAGTTTTAGTCACTGTAGTAGGTAGCTTTCAAAATAGCTCCTAGTGATCCCAACTTTTGGTAGTCAGAGCCTTGTGTAATTCTCCCCTCTTTGAGCAATTTCTCAAATGAAATATCTTGTTGAGGGATGTCATTTCTGTGAAGACATTGCTAATAATTGTATGCTTGCTATCAGAATCTCTCTCATGTTAGTTTGTGGGGTTTTTTTGTTTGTTTTTTGGTTTTTGTTGTCGTTTTGGTGCTGGGGATCAAATCTGGGTCGTGTGCCTACTTAGTTTGCACTCTACCATTGAGCCACTTCCCGGTCCCTCTCGCTAGTTTGGATGAAGCGAATTGCCATCTTGGGAAGGTCCACATGGGAAAAAATGAGGAGGAACTCTGGATGACAACTGCCTGATATCTGAGGCCACAAGCCACAATACACAAGCAAAGTCTGGGGCATGGTGGTGCACACCTGTAATCCCAGCGGCTCAGGAGGCTGAGGCAGGAGGATCACGAGTTCAAGGCCAGCCTCAGCAACTTAGTGAGGACTTCAGCAACTTAGTGAGACCCTGTCTCAAAAAAAAAAAAAAAAAGGATGTGGTTCAGTGGTTAAGTGCCCCTGGGTTCAATCCCCAGTGTCAAAATAAAAGCAAGTGAGTCCTACAAACCATGACATCAAGTTAAGATGGAAGTGGACCTTTCCAAGTTGACCTTCCTTGATGAAAGTCCTATATGATACCTTGTTTGCAGACTTGGAAGCAACCCTGAATCAGAAAGCTCATGAAAGCCAGGCCCAGATTCCTGACCCAGAGAAAACTATAAGTATGTTCTATTTTAAGAGTCTGGATTATTGGTGATTTGTTACGAAGTAAAACACTAACTAAACACTCACCAACAAAAAGGAACAATTCAACGGTAAACCCCAAGTAGTAGTTTTCTATTAGTTCTCTGTTGGTGCACGACAGATCACCACAAACTCAGCAGCTGCAAGAGGTGCTCATTTGTTCAGTCACTGTTGTGTAGGTCAGAAGCCTGGGCGTGGAATAGCCAAGTTCCCTTCTCAGGTCTCAACAGATCTTCCATCTCATCTGAGGTTCGAAGTCCTCTCTTCTTTACAAGGAGGAGAGAAGGGGACAAGAGAGGGAATAGAATTCAACTCCTTGGGGTTGTAAGACCGAGGTCCCTACTTTCTTGCTGGCTGCCACCAGGGAGTTGTTCTCAGCTCTCAGACATCACCTAGTCTTCTCTCCAGCAAGAAGATTGTCTCCTTAAAAGCCACCAGCAGGGGCTTGGGGCGTAGCTCAGTGGTAGAGCTTTATCTAGCACACACGAGGTGCTGGGTTCCATCCCTGGCCCTGGAGGGAAAAAAGGAAGGAAGGAAGGAAGGAAGGAAGGAAGGAAGGAAGGAAGGAGGGAGGGAGGGAGGGAGGGAGGGAGGAAGGGAGGGAGAGAAAATCCAACAGCAGAATTTCCCCCATACTTCAGATATCCCTAATTTCTTCTAAAGACTCACCCAAGAAAATATCACAGCCCTAAACCTGTTAGGGACTTTAATTACCAGATGATTCCACTTTTTAAAAATCTCTAGGAAAGACAAATATCATCTTCAATAACAAAGAACAGATCAACAAGTACCAGGACACAGAGGTGGAGTCTTGAAAGTGACACAGGCATTTTATGGGAAGAGGGAATTACACACTTTGATATTAATGCTGGTTACAAAGGTGTGTAACACTATTGGACCTCAGCAAACTGTAGGCTTAAAATATGTGCATAGTGTGTGTCAATAAAGGTCATTAAAAGTAAACAGAGGGGCTGGGTTGTGGCCCAGTGGTAGAGTGCTTGGCCTAGCATGTGTGAGGCACTGGGTTCAATCCTCAGCACCACATAAAAAAATAAATAAGCAAAATAAAGGTATTGTGTCCATCTACAACTAAAAAAAAAAAAAAAAAAGTAAACAGTCAGGCAGCCACAGGACTTTTGCTTCACTATCATCTTGTAACTGTTACATAAAAGCATCTAATTGGCTGAACTTCACCTACAAAAAGGAATAATCTAACAATGTACACAGAATCCCAGCTGGGTCTTCTCACCCCCAAACCTAGCTGCAAAGGAATCTAGCAAATGCAATTTTAGTTGTAGTTTCATGTTTCACAAAAAGGAGTGGCCACTGGAAGGGAGATGTAGAGATGTTGAGCTGAGCCTGGTCCTTCAGTGCAAGCCTGAGCATGGATTAGCTGAGTTCCTTTCTCAGGTCCCGCCAGTATATTCAGTAGGTCAGAATTACCGTATCACACACACTCACATATGTGTGCACATGCGTACACATATGTATCATGCTCCCATGGACCAACACTATACTCAGGGACACTAAAATAAAATTTATTAAATGAAGCAGAATCTACTGATGGACCCCAGAAAAGAGAATTCTTCTTATTAATATATACAGCATATATATATATCTTATTAATATATATAGCATATACATAATATATATTATATATATGCTATATATGTATATAGCATATACATAATATATGCTGTGATTACAGGCATGCACCACCATGCCTGGCCATAGAATTCTTAATAGAAAAAAATGACACATATTTAGAACCTATATTATATTTGAAATAACAGAATTTTCCTTTTTTTTTGGTGGGAGTGTGGAAATTGAACCCAGGACCTCACACATGCTAAGCACACACTCTACCACTAAGCTACACCCCAGTCCCTCCCTTTCATTTTTTTAATATCAGCTAGATTTATAAGACATAAATTTCTTCAATAATCTCTACTTAAGTACTAGGGGTGGAAGGGGAAGGGCATGAATCAGTTATTCTCATGGCCAAATAATTCTCTGAGATTAAAAGTGGGGCATTTTCTCTTCCAGTCATAAGCATATATACTTAGGTATAAAGAATAAAACATATACAAATTAATGAGATTTTCAGCATGTGTGGAAGGAGTTTCAGATGATGAACTGTAGGAGCCTACCACTTGAGAGCCACTGACACAACAAATTGTATAACAGGACAAAGAACAAGATTTAAACAAACTGTCAGTGCTCATTGATTGTGTTTCTGCAATGTGTATCAAATCCAGAGAGAAATAAAATTTAATTAAAGCAATGTGTTGTTGTAGAGTGGATTATTTGATTTTTGCCAAAGCCAGAAATACACATTAAATCATAGTTATCCAGAAAAATTACATCTCTAAGACAACTTTTCTGGGTTCTTTGATCTCAGAAAAAACTAACAAAGAAATAAACAAATTATTAAACACTAGCTTATTTTAATAAAGGATCATTTCATTGAAGACACAGGATGAAGTAATTTCCAAACCAAAAAGTTCAGTTAATGTAGTCTCCAGGGCAGCTGAAAAAGTCTGCTTAGAAAAAACAACAATGCATAACATGTACAATTATAGGTTAACAAAAAATAAAGTACATTTAAAAATCAACAATGCAGTTAAGTGCAGCTGTTCTCCTTATCAGAAAGTACAAGTAGTAACAGATGAAAGGGAGAAACACAATTTAAATTTGTTAAGGAAAACCAAGAAGGGTTTGAAGGAAGCCCAGCACAGTGGTGCATGTACATCTTTAATCCTGGCGATTTGGGAGGCTGTGGATCACGAGTTCAAGGCCAGCCTCGGCAACTTAGCAAGACCTGTCTCAAAATAAAAAAATAAAGGACTCGGGGTATACTCAGGGGTAGAGTGCCCCTGGATTCAACCCCCCAGAACTGAAAGAAAATAAGAAAAAGGTATAAGAAGGAGTGAGATCATGATTGACAACTTTATTGAAGATCACCAGTGGATATCACAAATCCTGTTAGTCAACTTTGGGAAACAGTGTAACAGTTTTTTAAAACATACACTTGCCATATAACCCAGTAATTCTCAAGAAAAAGGAAAATATATGCCAATGTTTACATGGGTGTTCGAACAGTGTTGTTCATAATAGCGCGAAAATGTAAAATCTATTCACCTTTATTCACAGTCGTAAAATATTAATAATAAATAAAAACCATACAGGGCTGAAAGAATGAAAATCAGCCTGGAGCAAGAAAGAAAAGAAGCAATCCTAATCATTTATCAGGAGAGGAAGAAAGATGCAGATCAAACCAGCTACAGGGTTCATAGGGAACGTCATTTCCCCCCAGATCATAGAGCAAAAGTAAAATACACACGGCTGCTGTCTTCCCAGACACACCTTGCACACTGCATCCTTCACTGGGTACCTGATGAGTAACGGCCCATCTCCTGACTGCACCCACTCTCTACTGAGTCCCCACATCTCTGAATCTCCCCTCAAAAATAGCTGATTGAAAGCTGATTGCAGCTTTCCTGTGTCCCCGGCATTCCATGGTTCCTCATGGTGCCTCCCTCACAGGGCAACCTGACCATGACAGACTACACATTTGCTCCTGGCACAACTACACCCCCGGTTGATCAGGCTCTCCCAATAGCCCAACCCTGGAAACGGAGCGCATCATAGGTGGATGGATAAGCAAACTTGTGCTCCAGTCATTCAATGGGATACTACTTAGCAATAAAAAAAGGCTACTGTCACACACAATAATATGGATCATGAAGAAAGGCATAAAGCATGTACTGTGTTTTTCCATTCATATGATTCTAGAAGAAGCATCATCATTGGCTGCCATGCACCAAGGTTGTGGAGTGAGATTGACTACAACCAGCACCAGGGAACTTCTTGTGGGAGGAATGGAGCCAGGTGGGGATGTAGCTCAGTTGGTAGAGTACTTGCCTACTATTTGCAAGACCTGGCTTCCATCCCCAGCACCACAAAAAAATAAAAAGAGGAATGAAGTGGTGCTTGAGGGATGTGGCTACACATTTCCTAAGTGGTCAACCCGCATGATTAGCATGTGTTAGTATTTTTATAGGAATGTCATTCTTCATTTAAGTTCAACAAAAGAGTATGCTGTAGGTGTGGATCCAGGGTTGAGGTGGGTTGCAGTTACCCAGAGAAACTTGAAATATAACCTGATTTACCTTTTTATAAAACAAAAACAAAACACTGCTCTCCATAGATTTCAATTCATGTAAATGCAGAATGTTAATTGGTCCCTACTCCACTAAATGGAATTATCCCTGTTATCAGAATTATTGATCATAAAGCCCCTGTCAGGAAAAGGACACCTGGGGGATGTGACTTGGTCTGCACTCCAGGGGGTTACCCATAAAGGGGAGATGCGAGCTTTCCTGAGCTTCCAGTGGGTGGCCCCATCCTCTTGCTTCTTGTGGGCCTGCCTCATGGAATGGCGAGGCACAGAGCTGCTCCTAAGATGTTGCCAAACCTCCTTATGCAGGGGCCTTTAGAGCTAGAGTGGACTGAGCCACCACAGAGGATGTTGTCACCACGGTCCTGTGGCATGGTGCAGTTCAGTGCACCACATCTCCAGGAAACTGTTCATTGCATGTTCTGCTCCTCAAAACAGTTCAGTCTCTTTATGTCAAAAAGTTTCAATAGCAGGCTGCTGCTGAACTCCAGGGGAAGGTACTGGTGTTTCCCGGACATTACATTAACTCCCCATCAATCTTCTTTGCTCTCATTGCCCACGACTGCTTCTTTACTGCACCACATGCATTTTTGATGCATTTAAAAGAGCAAGACCGGCTCTGGCAACTGGGCAACCATCGCTACGCACGCTCCTCACGACTAGATGACTGGCAGACTTCCATGTGTTCACAGCCACAAGGCGCACAGGACTCCTGAGTGGGCCCTCTTCACCCTGCAATAGCATGGTGGCAACATCTGCAGATCTCCCACAGGAGAATCCAAGTACCAGGCAGAGGCGCTGACAGTGAACAAGATGAGCGCTCTGCGGAGTAGCACTTGCTAGGGCACCAGAGTGTTATGGGCCGGGCTATGCGGGCAATGACCAAACAGACTCTGTGTCATATAGGAAAACTTCTCCCAGGGGAAAATTCTGCCTCTGCCATCCTGAGCCTGCTTAGCACACCCTGCTTATGTTTCTGTTCTTCTTATACAATGTAAAATTGTTCTCTTTTTGGGTCCAGTTTTCTTGAGCAATGTACCCTGTCAGAGAATGATAATCTAGACATTAGAAACCATTCTTTAACTTGTACCAAAATAGGGTCATTTTGACCCATTTTCCCTCCTGCTTATGATTTTACATCTCATGATGTTTGTTTATGGTTTTGAATCATAGCAACAGCCATTTATGATTAATGTGGTTTTAGACCACGTTAATGTGTGCTCTACACTTTGGAGGGGGGTCTAAGGGTGTAGATTTGCAACCTGACCCTTGGCCCACCAGCTGGTGAATAAAGATGGTTCCATCTCCTGCTTTAAGATCGACTCAGTGACTTACTGCAATCTTGCTATAACAAGAGGGCCCTCCATCTTTTCTCCTCCAGCTTATTTCCAAACCCAAGTTAACAGAGAAGCTTCCAACTCATTCTAACTTTGAAGGGAAAACACTTCTGGTGTGTTTTTTTTTCTCCCAACAATAATCCTAACTTATCTGAAAACATGGGAGAAAGCATCACAAGAAATTCTCATGTGGTTTGGAGACAGCCTCACCTGGATCAGAGTAAAGGTCCAGCATTCCTAATTTGAAAATCCAAAATCTGAAATGCTACAAAATCCAAAACTCTTTGAGGAATGACATGACACCACATGTCATTCTTGCCTGACCTCATGTTATAGGTTGCTGTTAAAACTCAGGCACAGTAGCTCAGTGGTAGAAGGCTCACCTAGCAATCATGAGGCTTTGGGTTTGACTTCCCACACTGCAAAAAAAGAAAAGAAAAAAGAAAAAGCTAGTCACTAAGCAACTCAATGAGAACCTGTCTCTAAATAAAGTACAAAATAGGGCTGGGGATATGGCTCAGTGGTAGAGTGCCTCTGAGTTCAATCCCTGGTACCACCCCCCATCAAAAAAAAAAAAAAAGCTTTCTGTTTTTTGTGTACTTTTGTTTTGTAGAATCAAAAGTTAAATGACTTCAATTAAACATCAAAATGTATAAAAACTTAAATCTTTCTAATTCATGCCCTCAGTGATTCTTCCTAACTCCGAAACTACACAGTCATCAGAATAAAATGGAACTTAGTCTTTAAGATATATTTTTTATTCTTTTTTCTTTGACAAATAAAAATTCCTTTTATTTTAAAATACTACCTTACAAAATAGTTACATATTTTCACTGAAATGACACCCCCAAAATATAAACCAAACTGTCATTTTTGAGAACTGAGATTTTAAGGAAAATGATTGCCCCTTTCTATTTTATTTTGAGATGTCCTTACATGTATACTGCTTCTGAAATTTTAAATAGATCTTTAAATGGCTTTCAGAATTTCTTTTTCAAAAACCGTCTCCAACATTCAACTTCACTTCACTGTTTTGCATGAGAAATGAAGTAAAATCTTAAGATGGTGTGAAACGATTCCACACTGCATTTCCCAGCCACAGTGAAGGGCCTCTTTTCACAGAGGGGCACTTTTCAAGGCCTGAAGCATGCAGCAGCCACAACTTGTACAAGATAAAAGGTGGACACTGAGAGGGGAGGGGAGG